>NC_136737.1:10707933-11307933 GCF_936440315.1 Barbus barbus
ATTTTTAACTTGTATTGCAATAAGATACGGTAACGAGAAGAGAGTCGCCCACAGTAACGAAGTAAAAGTACCGTTTTTTCTCTAAAAATATACTTGAGTAAGAGTAAAAGTACCCATTTTAAAATATACTCTAAAAGTATTAGTTACCCAAAAAATGTACTCAAGTAAATGTAACGAAGTAAATGTAACTCGTTACTACCCACCTCTGCTGAAGGGGCTTATTTCGCGATAACTACAGGCTGCCTGTACATTATCCCGCTTATTACACGGCTACTTGCCACATAAGGAAAAAAAAACTGGACATGAATATGAATTTGAAACATTTTATTGGCATATTTGTTTTAAATTAACATTTTTATCCTTCCGCGAAACGATATAGTACCACGTGACTAACATTCTGTTTGTCACAAGATGGCGCCAAACGGTAATCTTTGTTGGCGCGGAGGGATTTTAAACATACAAGTAGTACCGGCTATGCGTTATTACTTTGGAGCGGTTATTATTTGAAAAGAACGAACCTGCAAATGTCTCAACTGACCAATCAGAATCAAGCATTCCAGAGAGCTGTGTAATAACAAAACATAAGCAAACGAAAATCATGTTTTTCAGTCAAGATGGTAAACAGATTATATTTTTACCAGGTTCAAGTGTATACCCATATGTTTGGATTGTTTGGAAATGTAATCTGTAATGAAAGATTTTAATTTAAATCGCCACTGCTCACAAAGTATGACAGAGTTGCACTTGCCTCAGATTTCAAAGGTAAAAGGTAGCCAATAAAATTATTTTGCCAAATGCATGTCATAAATGTACACACTGAATTTTCTTTTAATACTATTACTATATTTATGGTACCACTTGGAATAACATTTTTTTTTTTTAATAAACACTTTTAACTGTCCTCTTAGATGGTGTTGAGAATGCTTTGTAGGCTTACAGAAAATGCAATTAAAATGTATACATTTGGGGTAATATTGCTTGTCAACTCAACTGACAAGAAGTTTCCCATTTGAATTAGCATAACTGCTTAGTTTTATATTTAATAAAATCTTTAAAAACAGTAATCTAGCCCCTTGGTGTAAAGGAGAAAAAGTGCTGGCCTGGCCCTAGTCACTATGAAAGTTGCCCATCCGGTCAGAGTGTGGTTGGACCTTTTAGCTCCACCTATTGTCTCTGCAGTAAGCAGCGTCTTTAAGGTAAAATATTGCACGGCTTCTCGTTACAGTAATGTTCAGTGTATGTACAGGTGTTGCAGACACGCACTGTTAAAGGGTTTTGGAGAATAGCCAGAAAATGCTGAGTTTGGCAGCATATATGACGCATGGACTGAGAATGAACTAAAGAGTAAAATGCGAATATTAGAGAATATTACACTAGCGACGATTTAAATAGAACCAAATACCTGCTTTTCACATTACGACTACCATGGTAAAAACCGAGCCTCCTAATTTGTCAGAACACCCCTGCTGTGGAGTGTCAGCGCTGCTTCATCTGGGCCACGTTCAGCCCCGAAAAAACGGTGCAAATTGTTTATTAAACGGAAATGGTGATGCGTTGAACACCCTCCAAAATACACTCGATGTCAAAGTCACTGCCCTTGCCGTCCAGAATAAAAGAGAACATCCCAATCGAGTGAAGGGATTGGTGGAAACTGTGGTTCCTAATTATTGTGATCCAACATTTGCCTCGCATTTCAGCGTCCATGCCACACTTCACTGAGGCTGTCATTTTTGTGCTAAAGGAACCCCGACCAAGTATTGAGTGCATAAATGAACGTGCTGTAAAGAACTTGCGCTTTTCTGTTTTGCATCTTTTTTGATCAATCTTAGGAAATATTCTAATATTTTGAGATACTGGATTTTTGACTTTCGTGAGCTGTAAGCTCTAATCATCAAAATTAAAACATTTAATTTCGAAATGTTTTAACATTTCAACTTTTATTTAGCCTGTTTATATCGAACTATTAAAAATACAAAAGGAAAACAAATAAATGAATAACAATTAACTAAAAACGAGATCAACGAATACAATTTTTTTTAACATATATTAAACCAGTTCGAAAAATAATTACCAAAATAATTACCAAAACCAAATCACAATCAGCCATGATAAATCATTTCGAAATGTTTTACATCAATCTAGAATGTATGAAATTTTCACTTTTTGAAATGTTACAAAAAAATAACTTTTTCACGATATTCAAAATTTTTGGGATGCACCTGTATGTGTGTGTGTGTGTATATATATATATATATATAGAGAGAGAGAGAGAGAGAGAGAGAGAGAGAGAGAGAGGGGCTTTTTGTTAGAAGCCTTTTTAAAAGAAAACAAGCAGCTAGGAAATGAATAGAGATTTCAAGTGTTAGAGGTCAAGTGTTGGTGTTTTTCTAACAAAATTTAGTCACACAATCTAAAAAAAGTACACAAAATGTGACCGTTTAGTTCCAGTTTGGAACCGGTATAAGCTACATATTATGTGACCTATAAATATTTTCATCTAATGTATATTCTATCTGTCCATGAATATCAGCAGCCTGTGACATACCTGGTTTGTTGAAGCATTGCTCTAGCACTCTGTTCTTCTGTATCCTTTCTACAACTTTGACTGTTGTGACCACCGTGAGTGGAATATTGAGTTTAGAAGTGGGGGAACCAGATCCTGTTTTGCATATCAAGTTGGCAGCCACACCGGTCTGTCTACATAAGATTGTTTGCTCTAGCTTATGTTCACAAATGTTATAAAAGTAGTTTTCTTGTGCTGTTGAAATAATATCATATAGGGTTTATTATATAGTCCAACCTGGAGAAATTTACTGCTGGCTTATTGGCTCCTTTTATCCTTGATGGCCCACACATATCATTTTGGGAAAAAAAGGGACAGATTAGGTTTTTGACTTTCAAAAGTTGCTCAAAACCAGTTACTGCAGTTTCAGTTGTAGTGTGTGATTAAACCGTCAACCTGATAATAATCTGTGGAAATAAGAGTTTCTTAAAGACTGAAGATTATCAGCTTTATCTGTTCTGTGCTATGCTGAAGCCATAACCCTACCAGTCAGTCTTTCAAAAATGTTCCCATGGAGCTTGTTATCTTATTTTATGTGTTCATGGTGATATATATATATATTTTCTTTACTCTGCTTCTCTGATCTGTTTTCCCTTATTGAAGAAGTACATTGATACTTCTTGTGACTATCATGCTATCTAGTATTGTATTAATATAGTATTGAGCACACTAATGATTTAGTGTTTTTATTTTTCTTCTCTCAGATTGTGTCCAGTGTTGTAGTTTTACTGAAGGTGTGAATCCAATTAGTCATCTCTTTTGCTGTTGCTCTATTGGTTGATCACTTCAGATGCATAAAAGTTGAACACAAAATGAGGAATCAGTCTCTTATTACTTATTACTTTTAAATCAGTAAACATGGAGCATTAAAGCACAAATGCATTTCCACAAGCAATTATTTTTTTTAATTTTTTTAGATGTGCAGGTGTGGGCCTCGGGAAATTCGATTATACTTATATATTAAGTCTCTGTCTGATAATAATGTGTTTTCCTCACAAAATTGGTGTCTGTTCATGCAGGCGGAAATTACTTTACGCTACTAATCGGAGCTGGATGTGATGACGCGGACTGTGATAAAAGGTCTAAGCTTCATTAGTTAATATTAGTTAACTACTTTAGTTAATATGAACTAAGGAATACTTCTACAACATTTATTAGTTAATGTTAATTTCTATATTTACTAATGCATTATTAAAATCTAAATTATCATGTGAATTAACATGAACTAACAATGAACTACTGTATTTTCATTAACATTAACAAAGATTAATATTGTAAAAAATGTATTGTTCATTGTTCGTTCATGTTAGTTAATACAGTAACTAATGGATCCTTATTGTAAAGTGTTACCAATTCACTTGTTGAATACCAACAGAAAGGCAGTCATAACTGAAAGTTTTACAAACAAACACTCGGATTATAGATTTCACATCACATTATACAGGAAAAGTAGGGGAGTAGGAGGATTTACCCCGTTGAGCTTTAAAGAAAAGAGTGGCGTAAAATGCCCCCTATTGTTTTTCCCAAAATAACCACTAGTCAAGTCAGGATTTTTGTTGTAACTATGGACTACATTGCCAAAAATGATGTAGAAGTATTCACCTTGAAGCTTACACTGGTGATGTAGGCTACCTTAAATAAAACGTTACAGTAAATTTCACAGTAAGTGATGTAATTTTCAGCATAAGAAAAAAGTGTTTTAAAACTTTTGTAAAACAAAACATCTATAAAATATCATATTAAACAAAATTAACAGAAAGGACTGCACAATAAGTCAAACTGCTATGTCTTTATTCCAAATTGTTTTAATTTTTCTGCTGAATCATACTGATATGAACACAGACAATGAACATTTACATGTATAAAAATATGCTTTACTTTGCTTCATGAAGGAGAGTAAATGAACTAAGAGTGATACATACTGTACATAATTTCTCGTAGGAACAAGAGAATCAAAAAACAACTTAAACCATGCTAACACTATTCTACATTTATGTTAATCACTTAATCAAAATTTAATACTGATTAACAAATGGTGATTAAACATGGACTAAAAGGATAAAATAAGGTGGCGAAGGGAAGGTGATGGAGCATTGGAATCCACTCTGCTTCAATCTTTTAAGAAAATGATATATATCTTGAACAAAATGCAAAAATCATAATAAAGCATTATGATTTGAGATATATCATGAAGAAAACTCATACAGGGATAAAACTTCTTGGAAATTGTTTGGAGAAACTCTAACCTAGAGTTGATCTGAATCTCACTGCAACAGCTTCAGGGGACTGTTCCATAAAACAACACTCAAAAAAAAGGTGCTATAAAGCACTAAAAGTGGTTATTTGGCTTGTAATAATAGGGGAACCACTTTTGGTGCTGTATAGCACCAAATTTTGGTGTTTCAGTGGTTCTTCAGCGGTTCTTTGGCATGACTGAAGGGCTATATAGCACCGCTACCACATATAGAACCTTTAAAGGTTCTTCACGAGCCAAAGAAACACTGTTGGTGCTGTTTAGCATCATTTTTGTTGAAGAAATACAATGCAATATGACACCTCTTATGGTTCTACATAGCACCTTTAAAGATATGGTGCTTTATAGTACCAAAAGTGGTTCCCCTATGATTACAAGCCAAGAACCACTTTTAGTGCTACATAGCACCATTTTTTTTAGAGTGAAGTTTACCAAATAACCCAGGCTTATTTAACTTATTGTCGCTTGATTTGGTTTCAGAAAGCAAATTTACCATAGCTCAAGCTCAGTCACCGTGGCAACTTATGCTGGCAAACTAACCTGGTCTGTCAGGCTAAGCTGAGCTCCTCTAACACTGACCAATATGCATTGATATTACCAGACTCTCTCACATACAATAAATTGACTTTATTATCAGTCCAAAAATAAAAGTGCATGTTTTATTGGGTTATGTTTGGTGAGGATACAGTGTTGCGATTAAATGTGCTGGATTCAAAGAAGAATTCAGATATGAGTTCATGATTTCCGACATTTGTTTTTTGTATGACTGAGTAAAGAAGATGACCGAGTGAAACTCTTCCCACACTGACTGCAGTGATACGGTTTTTCTCCAGAGTGGATCCTCTCGTGTTTTTTCAGATATTCTGACCATTTGAATCTCTTGTCACAGTGTGCACACTTGAAAGGTTTTTCTCCAGAGTGGATCCTCTCATGTTTTTTCAGATAATCTGACCATCTGAATCTCTTGTCACAGTGAGAACACTTGTAAGGTTTTTCTCCAGTGTGAGTGCTCTGGTGCAGTTTCAGTTCAGCATCTCTAACAAAAGTCTTCCCACAATCAAAGCACAGATGCTCCTTCACACTGTTGTGTCTTTTCTGATGTATTTTTAAAGTACCCAACTGACTAAAACTCTTTCCACACAAAGAACACATGTACGGCTTCTCCTTTGTATGAACTTTCAGGTGGTCCTTCAGCGCATCTGACCTAAAAAATTTCTTACCGCATTGATCACAAGTAAATGGTCTTTCTCCAGAATGACGACGCAGGTGTACTTTAAAAGTGCATGACTTTCTGAAACTCTTTCCACACTGATCACATGTGAATGGCTTCACGCCAGTGTGGATGGTCATGTGTTCCCTAAGGGCTGATTTTTGTCTGAAACTCATCCCACATTGATCACATGTGTGCGGCCTCACTCCAGTGTGGATTGTCATGTGTTCATTAAGAGATCTTTTACTTGTGAAACTATTCCCACATTGATCACATGTGTACGGCTTCTCTCCACTATGAGCTCTCGTGTGACTTTTAAGACTGTGTTTGTATGCGAAAGTCTTCCCACACTGATCACACGAGTACGGCTTCTCTCCGGTGTGAACTCTTCTGTGATCCTTCAGGGTTCCTTTCATCGTAAAACTCTTCCCGCACTGATCACATGAGTACGGCTTCTCTCCAGTGTGGATTCTCATGTGATCTTTAAGGTATGCTTTTATCGGAAAACTCTTTCCGCATTGATCACACGTGTGGAGCTTCTCTCCAGTGTGGATTCTCATGTGTATTGCCAGGCTTCCTTTTACTGTGTAACTCTTCCCACACTGAGAGCAGGTGAAAGGCTTTTTGGCTTTTCTTTTCAATAAATTACTTTTAGTCTGTGAGCGACTCAAAGATTTCTCACTAGTTTTGACATGATGATGTTTCTCCTCTGCCTCACTCAGTTCTTCACTCTCCTCGTTGTCTTTCATAAGGTCTAAAATGAAAGCAAGAAAGGGATGCGCAGTGAATTAGCACAAGGGAAAATATTAAGAATGAATCATAATTTGTGGTAATTATAATATTTGGATCAGAATCAGAGAAGTCAAATGTATTGTACACAAAGTTTTATGTACTAAATCATGAACACAGAACTAGTCTACACAAACACACACACATACATACATGAGAAGTGAAGGTGGATGAACAGAACCAGACAGAAGCAGGTGAAATGAAATCAAGTTAACGGTTTAAGCGATACATCAGTTTATAATTCAACTTGTTAATCAAGGGGTCCACATCTTACACTAACCTAGTTAGCAAACTGTACGATACTTGCACTGCCTTTGCAGTTGAAGCAGTCTCATGGAGTCTCTGAAAAAGGTCTTGATAGTACCATTCAATGGGCTGAAATTGCAATTACTTGAAGTTGCTGTGTTATTGGCCCTGTATCAAATAGCACCCTATACACTCGTGGTCTTCCTATGAGTCCGCATTTTTTTACTTTTGTGAAATAACGCTGTGTTGAATGTCAGGAAAAAGTCTGCTGCGAAGCTCACACCAGTGCAGACTCAGGAAAAGTGTGCATTGAGGGCACATGTCGACTGCAAAGGGGGCGCTCGTGAGCACCCTTCTAAAACCTAAAATGACAAATGGGACACCCTAGTCTTGTGAACTTAATGGACACATGCATGCGGCGGCCATTGTAAGTCCACAAGACCATAAGTGCATATCCAAGTCCAAGTGTGCCATTTTGGACAGGGCCATTCTTTCTTTATTTATTAAGACTTATTAACTTTTTCAGCATCATTACAGGTACCCAAGGACGTTCTTCATTAAGGAACACTGAATTATTTTGCTGTTAAAGTAAAATGTCAATACCAATTTACTCCACATTAACACTTTCCAACCTATTAACTTGATCAGTACAACAAACTGTGCCAAACAGGAAATAACCAATTCTTGATCTCGAACTAATTTTTTTAGCCAGCGGAGAGCTTTCTGTTGGCTGAGGACAACACTTGACAATACCAATTCACATCATTCTGGATGGTAACCCCTAAAACTTTAGGTTTATGGATGTTTTATGGCCCTTTGTCTGCAAGCATGTTTAGAATGGTTCTGGCAGTCTGTGACCATTTATACTCTGATTAATATAACAAACACATGCTGCATTCTATGAGGAGGTGATGTACACCAACGTGTGAGTCATTGAATGAGCATTTATTCAGTAGGAGACACAATATATGTATGGTAATGTTGACTAGTAGTAATATCATAAAACTATACAATACAACAGACAATAGAGAGAAGTCCTTTATGTCATGGCCTTTATGTGTCTGTCCCATGGACTAAAGTGAGTTTAGAACAAATGCTTTGCATTCCTGTTTGTAAATTTGTCCTGCCTAGGAGTTAGCTGTAGTTGGGGGTCACTACGTACAACTTTACACACTGTTTGTTGGGAAAGGGGTTTCAAAGATTATTTGTTAAAATCTGTGTAAAGTCAATTCTGAGAATTGTTTTTAACCACATTATAAATGTTAGAAATGCATTGCTGAAACATGTTACAAAGACTGTGAACTATGTAGTACTTAATTGTGGAGTTAGACCGTTAAACAGTTTTTCACCATTTTTCAGGATTCGGTTTAGGATTTTTTGGGCGGGGCAAAATCATGACTTGATGACAAAGTGGAATCCCTTCACTCCTCTAACACTACCACTAACACTAAAAGAGACGTGTTCAACTTGAAGCAGTGCTGCACGGCCATAGACCACACAGTATGTGACATCAAGTACAGTGAGAGCTGTAGAGTGCAGCAAATCGCTCTTGCAATACTTTGATGTCATACACTGATCGTTCTGCGCAGTGCTACTTCAAGTCGAACACATCTAATAACTAGTGTGCATTAGCATCAATGGTTTGCCCACTCAATCGTGAGTTACTGTCTTTACCGTTAGTTAGTACAGCCTATAGTTTGCTAGATAGCAATGCCTTCGTCATGTAAATGCATAATACCTGCAATAAACCACAAAACAGCTCGGTCTGCTAACAAAATAGGCTAAACCAATTAAAAGCCATTTGTGTGGTGTAGCTTTTGTGTTCATTTTTGAGTGCTAGCCTAATTTTAACATGCAGTTTAAAGGAGGGATTTAATAGCCTTGGTCTTTAATTAACATTAATTTGTGCTTAGCTTACATGACAAACTGTCCAAGTTGAAGTGTAGCCTTAATGCAATTGGTCAAATCGGTGCTGTTTTGAGCAAATTAATTCCATTTCCACTGAAAAACAAGCGTTCTAGTGTAAAAATGCTTGGGAACTAATGTGGTCGGAACCAAAGTTTACAGGACTGTGTTCTCTGGACTCCTCTCAAGCGGAGGATTTGTACATTCTGATTGGTTGCTGCCGAACTGCATCATAGCTCATTTCCAGAAAGTTGACCTGACTTCAACTCTCCTCGATGCCCACACCGTCCAAGACACACCGTGCAGCACGGCTCACACTGAAAATGAATGACTTCCGGCCACTTTGACGCTCTCACCGAGAGCTCTTACGCTCTTACCTTTCTATATTAATGCACTGCTTTAATTGATGCACATTAACACACATCACTAGTGCACACACACAGCGAGAGAGAGAGATCGCAGAATGCACTGCGCACACATAAACTTGTCGCCAACGCTTTCCCGTGATTTTTATTAAAATTCCCCACGACTATATTCCTCAGCAACAAGGTGGTAAAATCGCTGTTGTGAGCATGCTGGTCCTGATCTAAACCAGATTGGCTTTATCGGGTTTTGTCAACTCAAAACATACTCCGCAACTTACTCTGAACAAAGTTTGTTCATCTTGCTTCGTGCTACAGGTCAAAGGAGTCAAAGCTGTTTAATCTGTTGTCAGAGAGTTTACTAAAGTCCTTAAGTGAGCTTACTTCATAAAAATATTTTCCAGAAGGACAGTCCAATAAAATATGCTTCTCACACTGCTCAAGTAAATCTCACACCAGATTAAAACAGGCAATGTGTCTGACATCAATCGCGAAAGTGATTCAGCAACATTAATTAATAATCAAGAGTAAACACCAACCTCCTTGCTTTTCAGTATCTTTGTGATTTATTCTGCAGGTTTCTGGATCACTCATGTTCTCTAATCTTCACTAGTAAAATGATGAAAATAATCCAGCCTTGGTGAATTCCTGTGTTGAATAGATCTGCAAAAATCAAAAACAGATCAAGTATTGAGTAAAACATTATATGCTATGTTTAATTACCCATCAATCAACATGTAAACTAACTGAAATTGCTTTATATTCATTAAGCTTTTCACTTAGCTGCTTATATTTTTGTTAATTGGTTATTTATTTGCTGCTTTATATGACCGTTTTTTTTTATTTCAAATAAAAAATGACACAAAATGAATTGTAGTGTATTAATTAAAGTTAAGAGATGTGTATCTTTAAGAGCTGGAAAGTGTTGATCATGCGGTTTGCTCGCACCAATTAAAGACATCTAATGAGACGAATGAGGGGAGCTGTTGAAATGAAATAAAGAGATTATCGTTTAATCAATAACCTGATCGTTTAAGATAATATGAGTCACACACTGGTAACGATAAAACTGCGCTATACTACTATTTCTAACAATCTCAGAAGAAAAACATAAAAAATGAACCCAAACCGTTAAGCTTCGTTTTAGTAAGGTCTTTCACATTTATACAGTCACTTGACTTGAATACCATGTAAGAATATGTTTCAAATCAACATAAACAAAAAATCATCGCCCAGTTCCTAAATCTGAGTCGACAGACGCCAAAAAAGACGCACAAATAGCACAGAATCCAATGAAAACAAGACGTAAATGTCGCTTATAAAAACGTTTTGTCATGACTGTGTAAATATACAAAGCAATGTGAACAGCTCACCTCAGAAGATTAGCTGCACTGAGCGCGAGAACGAGCATGTTGTGACGTAATCACCGCGAGAACGAGCATGTTGTGACGTAATCACTGCGAGACAAAATGAACGGTGGGCGCGCAGCGATTAGTTGTGGTGCCCGAAAGTGCACTTAAAAATCCCCTTAAAGCATCAATCTCATAATGCGCTGCAATAAAGAATGTTCAACCGATGAACAGCCGATGGCAAGAGAATACACATAATGTATACAGTGAGGGTTTTGCCGAATAAAGTCCCGCGTCTGACCATAAGATGGCATCTTTAACCATTTACAATAAGGTTCATTTAATATAAGTTTACTACTTTAGATCACATGAACTAAGAAATACTTCTACAGCGTTTATTAATCTGTTTTCAATATTTATTAATGCATCATTAAAATCAAAGTTATCACATTAGTTAATAAGGCACTGAATTAAAATGAACTAACAATGAATGGCTGTATTTTCATTTACTAACATTAACAAAGAAGTCATGGGACAAAACATGTCCAGCAATTTTAACTGCTATCAGATTTAAAAAATAAAAATATTTTCAATTGTAAATGTTATGGGGATTGATAATAGAATGTATTTAACACAATTATCCCCTTCAATTTTATTTTATCATTATGTGAAATCTATGACACTTATTGTCTTCTCACTACATCTAAAACAGTGTGTCCAGAAGGGTTTAATCATTCAAATGCTATAAAATGGATAAAAAATGTTTTTTGTTATGATAAAAGAGATTGTTTTATCAAAAGCAACACTTAATAATATCTCATATCAAAACAAGGTTGTTTTTCAGTGACACATGCATGTTTCATAAGGTTTCAAAGTTGTGTCCCCACTTTTTGTCACACCGTCAGACATTCATTAAAATGTCATAAAATCAGGGAATATCAGGGGCAGCTGTCACTCTTAAGGACCCCCTTCCCACAATCCTCCTCTGCAGAGTACATCAGTGTCAGACAGGCTCTGGTCAGTTTTATAGTTTCAGAATATTTTAAACCCTAATGTTAATATTTCCTGGTCACAACCATGATATGTCAACACCATCTTCCAATTTCTGAGGAAATAATTTGAAATATTTAGATAATTTCTCCTGAAGCAGGTTTCATTAGCATCTAGCATCAACAGAAAAACAAAACAAAATGGCTACTACATGAACTCCATTTGTTTTCTGAAAGAAATGCCAAATTTGTCAACACCGTTGTCACCACCGTCAGATTGTGTTCCAATAATATATGAAAATACTGAATAAAAGCTTTATAAACAATACTGACTGTTGTGTTTGTTTTAATACAGTAATTGATTGATTCAATGCAGCCAATTTGATAGTTAAAAAGACGACAAATTCAGGTTTTCCTCTCCACTGTCAGATGTGTCAACTCCGTCAGAGGAATATTTTGATAATATTTCATTATGATATCTTCTATTTGTTGAGGAATCATGTGAAAGTGTAATCTGTCCGCTAACATGAGAATGTGTTTTGAAATGTTAAAAACATCTTGAATGCTGTTAAAAATAAAGTTGAAATTATATACACAGTCCCAGGTAAAAAGCAAAAAATGAGAATAGTTGGGAGGTTGTATCAAAGCTTAGTATATAACATACTTAAATGTAGTTTCATTTGTACTCAGTACAATGTGTACTCAGTTAATAAATACTGTAATAAATGTAGGTCTATTGGTTTTTCATGTTAGTTAATACATTAACTAACATTAACTACTGGATCCTTATTGTAAAGTGTTACCAATTCACTTGTTGAACACCAACAGAAAGCCAGCCATAGCTTACAGTTTTACAAACAAACACTCGGATTAAAGTTTTCACATCATATTCTACACAATAAATTACAGAAAAAGAGGAAAGGTGGGGGGAGTAGGCGGTTTTTACTTTAATCTTACCAGTAGAGAAAACCTGTTGATTGAATTTTTATTTTGATTCCTGTGGATTAATTTTGCAATTACTTCATGAACTTTGGAGTGACAAAAGCGGTAGTTGTGTGGACTGTCAATGGAGGGACAGAAATCTTACAGATTTCATAAAAATATCTTCAAAGTATTACGAGTTTAGAACGACATGAGGGTGAATAAAGCCTCTAAGTGCTGTCTGAAATTTTCTTCTAAAATGAGCGTTTTTATCAGGCTTCTATATTTATATTCAGTCATTTCACTTTAATGGCAGTAAAAAGGACCTGTTAATTGCAATTATATATAAAACACACACACACTCTGTAAGATTATCCATGTCAGAAATATAATATCCAGCCACGAACAGCAGATCCTGTCAGAAAATATCCGTTTTGTCTGGTAAAAGAGCAACTAGTCAGCGAAGTTGTCCAATACACAAAACCTGTTAACAGCAAATCTTGTCTGGTATCCCAAAATACCCAAAACTGTATTAACAGTCTTCTATCAGCCAAGAAGTTGACTGAAAAAAACAAAAAACAGTCAAGAGCAGAAGCAGGCGACTAAGTCATGATAAAAAGGAGCAGAGTTTACTGAATAATCTTAGTTGCGTATGTTTCAATGCTCAGACTTCTTCTGACCAGCACAAATTAAACAAGTACTGTTATAACAAACTGATTCACAACAACATCCCATAAACCATAAACATGCCCTCATATCTCTTATTCACAAAGACAAACAGACACAGCCATAAGACTGAACAATGGAAAAACAATATAAAAATACAACTGATGGTAAAAATACAACATAAAAAATACAAAAATCACTCCTTTAAAAATGTTGGTTAAGAAAATTAAACTTCATGACTGTATAAATATGCGAAACACTGTGGACTGACTTAGAAAACCAAACACTGAGTGAGTGAAGGCACTCATGGGAGGCGATAAACTTAAAAAGAAAAAAATTGAATTATTGTTCACAACAACAAATCATCTAGAAAATATCATATAAAATGAACAGAAAGGATTGCACAATAAGTCAAACTGCTGTGTATATTTATTATGTATATATAAATACACACACATGCATATAAATTATATGAATATAAATATAGACATGTAAATATTTTCAAAATATATACTGCATGCACACACATATATTATAAAAACAAATTTTGGATGCGATTACTCATTTGACATCTTCCAACTGCTCTTTTTCTGTTGAATCGTGCTGATATGAACACAGAAAATGAACATTTACAAGTATAAAAATGTGCTTTTATAAAAGGCAGTAAAGTAACTAAGAGTGATACATACTGTACATCATTTCTTGTAGGAACAAGAGCATCAAAAACAGCTTAAATCATGCCAACACTCTATTCTACATTTATTTTAATCAGCAGATAATAAAAGATAAAAGTGATAATACTGATTAAGAGATAATACTGATTAACAAATGGTGATTAAACACAAATTAAAATGATATAAGTTAAAGAGGGGAAGGTAACGGAGCATAAATATTCACTACACTTCACTATTATAACTGTAACACCTTCAGTTAATGTTTTGTTGTTCTGTCACTTGTTGCTGATTAGAGCAGATTTATATAGAAGAGATTTTATTGCGTGTTTTATTGGGTCTTTTTTGGTGAGGACAGTGTCACATCTAAATGTGCTAGATCCAAAGAAAAATTCAGATATGAGTTCATGATTTCAGACATTTGTTTTTTTTTGTATGACTGAGTAAAGATGATGAATTCGTGAAACTCTTCTCACAAGGAATGCAGTGATACGGCTTCTCTCCGGTGTGGATCCTCTCATGTATTTTCAGATAATCTGAACATTTGAATCTCTTGTCACAGTGTGAACACTTAAAAGGTTTTTCTCCAGTGTGGATCCTCTCATGTATTTTCAGATAATCTGAACATTTGAATCTCTTGTCACAGTGAGAACACTTGAAAGGTTTTTCCTCACTGTGCATTCTCTGGTGCAGTTTCAGTTCAGCATCTCTAACAAAAGTCTTCCCGCAATCAAAGCACAAGTGATCCTTCACACTGTTGTGTCTTTTCTGGTGTAATTTTAAAGTACCCGACTGACTAAAACCATTTCCACACAAAGCACACATGTACGGCTTCTCCTTTGTATGAACTTTCAGGTGGTCCTTCAGCGCATCTGACCTAAAAAATTTCTTACCGCACTGATCACAAGTAAATGGTCTTTCTCCAGAATGACGACGCAGGTGTACTTTAAAAGTGCATGACTTTCTGAAACTCTTTCCACACTGATCACATGCAAACGGCTTCACTCCGGTGTGGATTGTCATGTGTTCCCTAAGAGATCCTTTTTTTGTGAAACTCATCCCACATTGATCACATGAGTGTGGTTTCACTCCAGTGTGGGTTTTCATGTGTCCATTAAGAGATCCTTTAAATGTGAAACTCTTCCCACACTGATCACATGCAAATGGCTTCACTCCAGTGTGGCTTTTCATGTGTTGATTAAGAGATCCTTTAAATGTGAAACTCTTCCCACATTGATCACATGTGTGCGGCCTCACTCCAGTGTGGGTTTTCATGTGTTGATTAAGACATTCTTTCAGTGTGTAACTCTTCCCACACTGATCACATGAGTACGGCTTCTCTCCAGTGTGGGTTCTCATGTGTCTCGACAGGCTTCCTTTTACTGTGTAACTCTTCCCACATTGATGGCAGGTGAAAGACTTTTTGGCTCTTCTTTTCAATGAATTACTTTTAGTCTGTGAGCGACTCAAAGATTCTTCACCAGTTTTTACATGACGTTTCTCCTCCGCTTCACTCAGTTCTTCACCCTCCTCATTATCTTTCATCAGGCCTAAAATTAAAGGGTTAAGAGTTCACAGATTACAGTGTTTACATGTGAGATATAGCTTACTTTGCTTTAAATTCTAAAAAGTAATGCTGTCAGAATGTATTTCTAAAAGAAAAAAGAAAAGAAAAAAATTTGGATAACTGGTATAAATAAATTTCTATGCGTATTTTCTTGGGGAACACATATTTTAAGTTGAATTCTGAAGTTGAATGCATGCATTGATAAAATATGGCTTTTAATTAACCAATGAAGACCTGCAACCACTTGATTGGACCGGTCTCTATGTTTAGGCGGCATTGTGAAACTTAGTATTTGTGCACACAAAGCAGATTTGCATGTCGAAGATAACTATTATAAATTTAAGTTGTTCATTTTAACCTTTAATCAATCAAGAATAAACACCAACCTCCTTGCTTTTCAGTATTTTTGTGATTTATTCTGCAGGGTTCTGGATCACACATGTTCTCAATGTTCATGTTCTCTGAGCTCTGTTTCTTCACTTGTAAGAGGATGGAAATGATTCACCATTTATTGTTCAATTCTTGTGGAGAACAGGAGAATATCTGCAACAATAATAATAAAAAAATGAATCAATTATTGAGTAACACATTTTAAGTATTTACACAGCATGTTGCATTTAACTACACATCTATCAAAATGTAAAATAATTGAAATTGTTTTACATTTAACTTCATTTAGCTTTTCACTGTATATTTGTTCATTGGTTATTTATTTAGCTATTTACTGTTTTGTATTAAAAAAAAATTCACAGACTATAACAAGATTATTAAAGTTAAGAGAGGTGTATCTTTAAGACCTCTAAAGTGTTGATCATGTTAGATTTAGCAAGTCTGCAAGAATTAAATGAGCGTAAGGTTACTTTACAAGCATTCTAATACATTAGAAAACACACAATGAAGACGGAAGCTGCTGACATAAAGAGATTATCATTTAGTCAATAATCAGATCATTTCAAAATGCCTAATATGAGTCAGGTCAGGATATATTCTGAAAAACTGTACCATATTGTTTCTTACGATCTAAGACGAGAAAAAAAAAACATTAAGTATCATTTATTATTAACATTAATAATCCTTCAAAACCTTTTTAGCTTCGTTTTAACAACTTATTTCACATTTATAACTGAATTTAAGATCAGTGTAACTTTCAAACATCAAAACAAACGAACACACACAAACACTAAATAAATTATATTTCTACACTAGTGTTACATATTAAGTCAGCAGACGCTAGATAAGACGCACAAATAGCACATAATCAAATAAAAACAAGTCAAATATGACTACTAAAAACTTTTTGCCATGATTGTGTATACAAAGCAATGTGAACCGCTCACCTTAAGACTTTCTGGCTGAGTGAGAGCGCGCTGCGAGGAGATAACCTTAAACAGGGCAACTTTAGGCTACTATTTGAATATTCCCAATATGTGTGGGAACAGTCATTAGTTGCGGTGTCCGAAACCACAATGGACGTTATCGAGTGAAGTCATTTAATCGCACAATGCACCGCAACAACGAGTACACAAGTGAGTACACACACATACACACGAGGGTCGCGCCGAATGAATTACCGCGTCGGACCATAAGATGACGCCCAAAGCTGAATCCCTTTTCCCCTTTCATACGCTTGTTGAACATCAGAAAGCCAGTCATAGCTGAAAGTTTTCAAAAGAAATACGGAGATCATACTCGGTTTATATACTACCACACAGTAGCAACTGCATGTTTGCTGAGGGGTATGCAAGATCAGTGTTGGCGCCCCCTGTATTCTAGCCCCTTACACTAACTCCCACACAAAACTTTCTGCAAATCAATGTCCAAAAGACAATGAACTGGCTTGTGCATGGAAGGATACAAACTCATTAGGGGTGAAAAAAGGGACGAAGGTTTGAACCATTTTCAATATCATAGGGAAAAATTTGCCTCATTGCCTCAAAGTTATTCACATTTATGTAATATATATGTATATGGGAACACTGTATGAAAAATACACTTAAAAGAACATCTGCATTATTTCAGTTTACTTATAAAGGTAATTCATGGGAAATTTTTCATGCTTAAGTGGAAGATTTCTGCCACCGTGAAGAAAAACAAATACTATTTAAATAAATATCATACTATGACTACTAGATGGCAGCTAGAGGATCATTCATTGGCTGCATCCGAAAACTGAAAAATGCTGCCTTCGGAGGATGCATTCCAAGGTAGGAAGGCATTAAGGCATGTCTGAATTCAATGTTAGCTTCAGTTCCTGTCTACTGAGATGCCTTCATCAGGCCGATTTTTGGAAGGCAGCATAGATGTATCCTTCGCTGCCTTTGCTATCCCACAATCCTGTGCGTTCCATTCTGTGACAGTTAAGACTCGTTCAGACCACGCGATTTTAGCCAGATTTTGCCACGATCTGCTTGACGTAGGGTGTCGTCTTGTAAAAGCCAATGGGCGTTGGGCAATTCATTCAATCGTTTCATCTCGTGTAGTGTGTCATAGTGCATGACACCTCTGCAACACTTCACGACGTCAACACAGAAAGACTAGCATGTTTAACTTTTAAACTTTTTTTTCCCCCGTAGTACAGGACAAGTTCCATCACATCTGTGACACTGGCCAATAGGAGCACAGAAGCGCCTTTGAACAAGCTTTCAAACTAATCTTTCAAATAGATTTTGTGACTCAAAATCGCATAATCTGACTGTCGTATCTGACAAAAAATATTGTGTAGTCTGAACGGGCCCCCCTGAGAGAAAGCAATGTCGGCCCAGATCCGGCCCACATCTGGCCCGCATGGATTTCACACGGGCCAGATGTGGGCCGGATCTGGGCCAAAACCATGTTGCTGTCTGGGGGGCTTTAAGATAAAAAATAAAGATGGCGTCTGCGGTCGGTGGTCAGTTTGTGTGTAAATGTAGATTTGCTGCACTGTTTTTTTTATTATGAAAATCAAAAAATTTACAAGCAAAATAGGCTTTAACTGAACAAACTTAAGACATAGAAAAAAAAACACAATTGCAGATACAAGGCAGACACAACTAAGCTATATACATGGTACATCATTAACATCAATAATTAAATATGATTTAGAAATAAACAAAATAAATAAAACAAATAAATAAAAAGAAATACAGAAGGGGTTACAAGATATTATGAGTCACTAAATTGGTTGAAAAAATTAGCTAATGTAATAGCTTTATTACTTTTAAGTGTATGTAGAGAAGAAGCAATAATTCTAAATTCATTTATGAAATGAGGTAAAGAAGGGGTGCTTTTCAAAAATCTACATTTATGAATAAAGAATTTACCACAACAAATAAGGTTATTAACTAAATAGTGTTGCATACAATCTTTTCTAAATACTCCACACTTAATTGGTTTATAGTTAAGAAGGTTAATATGGATATTAACACAAGACAATCTGTCATTCAATTGAGACCAAAACAGCTTTGAATGAATACAGTTGAAAAAAATATGCTCAGTGGTTTCAATGTCACTTTCACAAAATTTACACGAGTTTTCCTCAATGTGAAATTAGATTTGCTGCACTGAGCGCGAAAACGAGCATGCTGTGACGCAATCGCCGCGAGAACGAGCATATTGTGACGCAATCACTGCGAGACACAATGAACTGTTGGCGCGCAGCGATTAGTTGTGGTGCCCGAAAGGCCCGAAATTCAAAATCCCCTTAAAGCGTCAGTCTCATAATGCGCCACAATAACGAATGTACAACCAATGAACAGCCGATGGCAAGAGAATACACATAATGTATACAGTGAGGGTCGTGCCGAATAAAGTCCCGCGTCTGACCATAAGATGGCATCCGAGTCCATCCGAGTGGTTTTTTTTTTTTAAACCAAGGTTCAATTAATATAAGTTTACTACTTTAGATCACATGAACTAAGAAATACTTCTACAGCGTTTATTAATCTGTTTTCAATATTTATTAATGCATCATTAAAATCAAAGTTATCACATTAGTTAATAATGCACTGAATTAAAATGAACTAACAATGAATGGCTGTATTTCCATTTACTAACATTAACAAAGAAGTCATGGGACAAAACATGTCCAGCAATTTTAACTGCTATCAGATAAAAAAAATAAATAAAAACATTTTCAATTGTAAATGTTATGGGGATTGATAATAGAATGTGTTTAACACAATTATCCCCTTCAATTTCATTTTATCATTATCATATGAAATCTATAACACTTATTGTCTTCTCACTACATCTAAAACAGTGTGTCCACAGAGAAGGGTTCAATCATTCCTATGCTATAAAATGGATAAAAATGTGTTTTTTTATGATAAAAGAGATTGTTTTATCAAAAGCAACACTTAATAATATCTCGTATCAAAACAAGGTTGTTTTTCAGTGACACATGCATGTTTCATAAGGTTTCAAAGTTGTGTCCCCACTTTTTGTCACACCGTCAGACATTCATTAAAATGTCATAAAATCAGGGAATATCAGGGGCAGCTGTCACTCTTAAGGACCCCCTTCCCACAATCCTCCTCTGCAGAGTACATCAGTGTCAGACAGGCTCTGGTCAGTTTTATAGTTTCAGAATATTTTAAACCCTAATGTTAATATTTCCTGGTCACAACCATGATATGTCAACACCATCTTCCAATTTCTGAGGAAATAATTTGAAATATTTAGATAATTTCTCCTGAAGCAGGTTTCATTAGCATCTAGCATCAACAGAAAAGCAAAACAAAATGGCTACTACATGAACTCCATTTGTTTTCTGAAAGAAATGCCAAATTTGTCAACACCGTTAGATGTCACCACCGTCAGATTGTGTTCCAATAATATATGAAAATACTGAATAAAAGCTTTATAAACAATACTGACTGTTGTGTTTGTTTTAATACAGTAATTGATTGATTCAATGCAGCCAATTTGATAGTTAAAAAGACGACAAATTCAGGTTTTCCTCTCCACTGTCAGATGTGTCAACTCCGTCAGAGGAATATTTTGATAATATTTCATTATGATATCTTCTATTTGTTGAGGAATCGTTGGTCACATGTAAAAGTGTAATCTGGTCAATTCTTGTGGAGAACAGGAGAATATCTGCAACAATAATAATAAAAAAATGAATCAATTATTGAGTAACACATTTTAAGTATTTACACAGCATGTTGCATTTAACTACACATCTATCAAAATGTAAAATAATTGAAATTGTTTTACATTTAACTTCATTTAGCTTTTCACTGTATATTTGTTCATTGGTTATTTATTTAGCTATTTACTGTTTTGTATTAAAAAAAATTCACAGACTATAACAAGATTATTAAAGTTAAGAGAGGTGTATCTTTAAGACCTCTAAAGTGTTGATCATGTTAGATTTAGCAAGTCTGCAAGAATTAAATGAGCGTAAGTTTACTTTACAAGCATTCTAATACATTAGAAAACACACAATGAAGACGGAAGCTGCTGACATAAAGAGATTATCATTTAGTCAATAATCAGATCATTTCAAAATGCCTAATATGAGTCAGGTCAGGATATATTCTGAAAAACTGTACCATATTGTTTCTTACGATCTAAGACGAGAAAAAAAAACATTAAGTATCATTTATTATTAACATTAATAATCCTTCAAAACCTTTTTAGCTTCGTTTTAACAACTTATTTCACATTTATAACTGAATTTAAGATCAGTGTAACTTTCAAACATCAAAACAAATGAACACACACACACACACACACTAAATAAATTATATTTCTACACTAGTGTTACATATTAAGTCAGCAGACGCTAGATAAGACGCACAAATAGCACATAATCAAATAGCAACAAGTCAGAAATTACCACTAAAAATGTTGCTAATAAACACTTTTTGGCATGATTGTGTGTATACGATTGTGTGTAATGGGATATACAAGCCTGTTTAAATGATGAGAGAGAAACACTAGTGTGAAGGGATATGTTAATTATGTGAGTGAGTGCAGGTACAACTGCAGGAGAAATGGCTTGAAGGAGATGAGATGGAATAGGATCAAGCTCACAAGTAGTAGGATGATTGGAAAGGATGAGTTTTAGAGACTTCTGCTTCAGATAGTGAAGAGAAGGATGTCAATGAGTGTATGTTTGCTGGTAAGATGTGTTTGACAGTTTGTGGTGTGGAGTATTGTGCACTGATGATTGGGATTTTATTAATGAAGAACATGGCAAATTCATCAGCTGTTAAGAGGAGGGGGAGGAAGGGTATAAAGAAGGGAGGAAAATGTTTTAAGGAGCATGCGAGAGTTACAGGTAGACACATTTATAATTTTGTGTTATAGTATGTCCTTTTAGCAGTGGAAACATTGGCAGAAAAGGAACCACACACAAAGAGCCAGCAACCAATGAAAAATATAACAGTCACTCAATTATACTTCATGGTTGTATACATATGCAAAACACTGTGTACTGGCTTAGATGACCAAAAGCTGAGTAAGTGAGGGCACTAGTGGTAACTTCATTACTGGGAGGTATAAACAGTATATTTAAAAAAGAAAAATGAAATATTGTTCACAACAACAAAACATCTATAAAATATAATATTAAACAAAATTAAAAGAAAGGATTGCACAAGTCAAACTGCTGTCTTTATTCCAGTTGCTCTTTTTCTGTTGAATCGTGCGGATATAAACACAAAATTGAACATTTGCATGTATAAAAGTATGCTTTACTTTCCTTCACGAAAGAGAGCAAAGTAACTAAGGGTGATACATACTGTACATCATTTTCATGTAGGAACAAGAGCATAAAAAAACAACTTAAATCATGCTATCACTATTCTACATTTATTTTAATCACTGCATAAAAGATAATACTGATTAACAAATGGTGATTAAACATGGACTAAAAGGATATAATAAGGCAGCGAAGGGAAGGTTATAGAGCCTTGGAATCCACTCAGCTTCAATCGTTAAAGAAAATTATATACAAATTTAACAAATTGCAAAAATCATAATACGGCATAATGATTTGAATTATATCATGTAGTAAATTCATTAAATTCATACAACAATAAAACTTCTTAGATATTGTTGATTTGGGAGAAACTCTAACTTTGAATTTCACTGTAACACCTTTAGATGATGTTTTGTTGTTCTGTCACTTGTTGCTGGTTAGGGCAGATTTATAGAGATTTTATTGCTTGCTTTATTGGGTCATTTTTGGCGAGGACGTGTTGCATTTAAATGTTAAAATTCAGATATGAGTTCATGATTTCAGACATTTTTTTTTTGTATGACTGAGTAAAGAAGATGACCGAGTGAAACTCTTCCCACATGGAATGCAGTGATACGGTTTTTCTCCAGTATGGATCCTCTCATGTATTTTCAGATGATCTGAACATTTGAATCTCTTGTCACAGTGAGAACACTTGAAAGGTTTTTCCTCACTGTGCGTTCTCTGGTGCTGTTTCAGTTCAGAATCTCTAACAAAAGTCTTCCCGCAATCAAAGCACAAATGCTCCTTCACATTGTTGTGTCTTTTCTGGTGTAATTTTAAAGTACCCGACCGACTAAAACCGTTTCCACACAAAGAACACATGTACGGCTTCTCCTTTGTATGAACTTTCAGGTGGTCCTTCAGCGCATCGGACCTAAAAAAATCTTTACCGCACTGATCACAGGTAAATGGTCTTTCTCCAGAATGACGAAGCAGGTGTACTTTAAAAGTGCATGACTTTCTGAAACTCTTTCCACACTGATCACATGCAAACGGCTTCACTCCGGTGTGGATTTTCATGTGTTTATTAAGAAATCCTTTTAGTCTGAAACTCATCCCACATTGATCACATGTGTGTGGTTTCAATCCAGTGTGGATAGTCATGTGTTCCTTGAGATATTCTTTACAAATGAAACTCTTCCCACATTGGTCACATGTGTATGGCTTCACTGCACTATGACCTCTCATGTGAATATTAAGGCTCTGTGTGTATGGGAAGCTCTTCCCGCACTGTTTACATGAGTACGGCTTCTCTCCAGTGTGGATTCTCATGTGTACTGTCAGGCTTCTTTTCATCGTAAAACTCTTCCCGCACTGTTTACATGAGTACGGCTTCTCTCCAGTGTGGATTCTCATGTGTACTGTCAGGCTTCTTTTCATCGTAAAACTCTTCCCGCACTGTTTACATGAGTACGGCTTTTCTCCAGTGTGGATTTTCATGTGTATTGCCAGGCTTCCTTTTACTGTGTAACTCTTCCCACATTGATGGCAGGTGAAAGGCTTTTTGGCTTTTCTTTTCAATAAATTACTTTTAGTCTGTGAGCAACTCAAAGATTTCTCACTGGTTTTGACATGATGTTTCTCCCCTGCCTCACTCAGTTCTTCACTCTCCTCACTCTCTTCCATCAGGTCTAAAATGAAAGCAAGAAAGGGTTATGTATCGAATTAGCTCAAGGGGAAATATGAATAATTAATCATAACTTTATGGAATTAACTTGTAGCAGAATTAATACTACGATCGATTAACATGTTCATTAATGTGAACAACTAAAGTCTGTGTAAATTCAATTCTGAGAATTGTTTCTAAACACATTATAAATGTTAGAAAGGCATTGCAGAAACATTACAAATACTTTGAACCATGTAGTACTTAATTGTGAAGTTAGACCGTTAAACAGGCTTTAATTTTCATGTTCAGGATTTTTTAGGCAGGGCTAAAATCATGACTCTGTGACAAAAGCTATGACTTCATCACATAAATGCATAATACCTGCTTGCAATAATTTACAAAACAGCTCGGTCTCCTTTTTTAAATTAAGTTTCCACGAGTGGGTGTGGTTTCAGCACCTTAAGAGGAAATGCCCCCAGCATTTAAGAGCAGAGAATACTGCTTATTTTTTCAAGATTTGGATATCTTATTTACTTGGTGGGGTTTTTTTAGCATTCAAATTTGGCTGAGTGGTTAATAGTACATTTTTCTTTGGTGTGACAATCTCAGAACACACATTTAATATTGCTTTATATGAACTTTATCAACTCTCAGAAGTGATATTTTATTGTGGCCACAGAATAATAATAATTTCTCAGTATATAGACTACAGCTCAGGAAACGTCTAAGAGAAAATAATCTGCAGGCAGAATCAGAACCAGAGAACTCAATTGTATAGTATACAAAGTTTTATGTACTAAACACACACAAGTGAAGGTGGATAAAGAGAACCAGACAGAAGAAGGGGAAATTAAATCAAGTTAACTGTTTGAACGATACATCAGTTTATAATTCACCTTGTTAATCAAGGGGTCGAAAGCTTACACTAACCCGGTTAGCCAACTGTAAAATACTTGCACTGCCTTTGCAGTTGAAGCAGTCTCGTGGAGTCTCTGAAAAAGGTCTTGATAGTACCATTCAATGGGCTGAAATTGCAATTTGTTTTGAGTTGAGATGTTATTGGCCCTGTATCAAATGGCAACCTAAACACTTGCGGTCTTACTACGAGCACTTTCATGACATAAAACATGATATGTGCCCTTGATGCAACTGCAAAAGGGGCACTCGTAAGCACCCTTCTGAAACCTTAAATGACAAATGGGACACCTATACGGTCATGTGGACTTAAAGGGATAGTTCACCCAAAAATAAAACAAATTCTATCATTAATTACTCATGCTTGTGTTGTCCAAATCCGTAAGACCTTCGTTCATCATTGGAACACAAATTAAGAAAGGCCTATTTTTGATGAAATCCGCAAGCTTTCTGACTCTCGATATAGAGCAATGTAACTGACATGTTCCCAGACCCAGAAACGTTGTAAGAATATCGTTAAAATACTTAGTGGTTGATCAGCGGTTGAACCGTAATTTTACAAAGCTATGAGAATTCATCTTGTGCACAAAGAAAAAAAAAATAACGACTTCAATTCTTCTTCTTTGTGGTACTCTCGATAATGGTGGAGGACAGTGACCCGTAAGAGAAGAAATGTTGAATAAAGTAAGTATTTTTGTTTTCTTTGTGCACAAAAAGTATTCTTGTGCCTTCGTAAAATTATGGAGCTATGAAAGTTGATCATTTACATTTTAATCCTTGACTGTTTAAGATGCAGATTTTTATTTGGTTCTCATACACTGTTATTATGGACCGATATCTATTTGCACACACTCACAGTGAGTGACCTTTGCTGTATTTAATTTTCTTGGGGAGCACAGTTTTTAGGAGACAAGGGGTCTCATTTATAAAACCCCAAGTAGATTTCATCCTAAAAGTGTACGTAGGCACAAAAGCTAGATTTTGCGTACTCACAAAGGTTTTCAGATTTATAAAACCATGCGTATGCCAGAACCTGCGCAAAAATCACTTTATAAATCCCAGTCAGAGGAAGACTGTGCGTACGTGCATCTCCACCCCATATTCTCCCAGAAATAACCATATATGGAGCTTACAACGCCTAGTTGTACTATGCATAACCTCATCTGCATATCACTTACATGCATATTCCCATCCACGTGACACCATGTTTAACACCGTCAAATGTACAAGACATTAAGGAAATATGAGATACGGACTATACATTTCATTGGTGCCATACACATACATTTTTATTGCTAAGAAATCATCCAGTATTCTTATGTTCAAAAATAAATAGGATATCAAAATACCCATAAAAACAAAACTTTAAAATAGTTCTCAGATAAATATTTTAGAATAGAGTTGATCTCATTCCTTTCCACTTCCCAAATATTATTTCAGTTGTTTTAAACAATTCAATGCTGATAAGGTGAGCATCTTTTAGCAATTTTTAGTGGAAACAAATAGGCCTATAATATCTTTTAAATACAGTGGTATTTTTCATAATGTTGTACAGATGCCTTTACACGATCAACACCTCTGTGCAGCTGTACAGTAGCCTATATCATTATACCTATTCAAACCGAACAATGGACTGTTTGACCACAAAATCCAGCAGTGTTTTAGTATGTTTCTGTTTTTTGTTCAAAACTGATGAGAGACAAGTGTGGCACTAATCAGCAAGAGAAGATGTCAATAAAAGGCCCGTACACCATATTAAATAAAGCAATTACAACTGTTTATTGTTGGTACACGGCTGATAATACTGCTAATGATCATATAAATGCATAAAGAATAATGATAAAAAATAAACACATTAAAAGAAGATAATCATAAACCAGTGCATAATACAAGAATGATCATGAGTAAATGGATAAAAAGATAATATTTGTGAATGAATAATACACTAACTCGAGCATGCACTAAAACTAAAACCCCAAGCAAAGTATTATAACAAATATACAACCTCAGAACTGTGCCATCATCTTCACTCTTCAAAAGACTGGAGCCATTTCAGTCACAGTAGAAGACCAACACTCGTCCGAGAATGCCAGGTGACATGCAATTATCCCACGGCTGAGCTTCCACTGTTTCTGAAAGAAACACCTTTTTTTTATACTTCAAAATTAGGTGCGGCTTAAGAACAACCCTCCAAGTGAGAGAGAAAGCAAGCTGACTCGCTCTCCCTCCCAGTTGGGTGCATTTATTTCAATTACAAAAACATGATTCCTTACTCAGCAACATCTCTGAGATTTCGCAATCAGTGTAATGTGCCAGAATTCTGCACCTATTATCAATGTCAAGATGTAGGTCAGTCTCCTAGACTCATTGTTCTTTCTCAGGAGATAGTGATGTTGTTTTGCACCAGTTGCAACCTTGAATGTGTTTGGCATCAGTCTGCATTCTTGAATGCATCCTCCCTAGAATTTCAGTCCCTTAATGTTCATCCGTTGAGCGCACCAAAAAACAACCCATCCTTTACAAGCAGTGTCCTCCAGAATATCAAACTGTGCATCATAGATCATTGTAATGTTCTCACTAAAAATATATTCTCATAACATGAGATCTGCAGTTAAATTTAAAGATGAATTCTTGTGCACCTATTGCACTCCTCGCTGTCATTTGGGCCTCATATATATATATATATATATATATAAGACAACATACAAGTGTCAAGCTAAAATACATCTATTTAAAGCAAAACTGAAACAGCATTGGGCTCACAAGCCTCATTCGGCAAGAATCCAAATGCTTCCATTTGAACAATGCGATTTGCGAGCAAAGACGGGTGAGACTTATCAGTGAGAAGCATCAGTGAGAGCAGCCTCTGCGTGGGAAATTGAAACAATGCCACCTGAAATTTGCTCAGAAATTTCCTGTTTTTTCCGGATCCGGGTGGCCGCAGGGAAAGGAATCTTCTGCTGCTGGTGGCTTCATCAGCGTTGAGCAGGTTGAGCTTGCTTCGGTTTCATTGCAGAGTCAGCGAAGAGATGGTCTTGTCGCTGAAGGAGAAGATTCTAATGAAATGGCCCTCCAGGTTTGATACAACTAAATTGAAGAGCTTTTAAAGACCTGCATGTTAACTTGGAGGCGCGGTGCGATCATTTGCATTTAAAGATCCGGTCAGTTTTGGTCAGAGTAATATCTTTTGAATCTGTGAAAGGTCTACACACTCACAATAACAACAATGTAAAAATAATGAAAACAAACAGGGTGAGCTTTCTGCCATCTAGGTCTCTGTGAACTTGTGCGAGTTAAGAGAAAAAAAGAACGACGAATGAACCAAAACTTTGTGCTTGCTTCAAAGACATCAAAAATACATTCACAGAAATCAAAATGTCAGCTTTTAAATGAACCAATTAAAATGGAAAACAAATATTTTCAGATTACGTAATCTGTATGAAATGTGCACGTCCACTATGGAAATAACAAGTCAGTGTCATCGACTTCATCACTGCAGCTAAAAATACAGAAAACACTAGTTTATCGATGAATTATGTTAAAGCAGTCTTCTTGCTGTTTTTCCCTAAAGCATTCATAATCATTACTTCTGAGGTGCGCTGTTGCAAGCTTTATGCGTGTGCTTGAATGTTGTTAGCTACAGGCAATTAAATGCTCATTATAGGTTTATTAATATAAACATGCAGTGAGTCAACTAATCGCTTCACATGAACAACTATTAGTTGATAAGAAAATTCTTTAGTCAGTCCTAATGTCTTTTCTTTTTGGAGAGGCACGTTTTGATGCCATTAGTGACTTGTGCACTGTTAATGAACAGTAGTGTGCTCACTGCATGTTAACTCGGAGGCACGGTGCGATCATTTGCATTTAACTTAAAAGATTCTCTCAGTTTTGGTCAGAGTAATATCTTTTGAATCTGTGAAAGGTCTAGTTTTATTTGTGTGCACACTCACAATAACAAAAAAAAAAAAGTAAAATAATGAAAACAAACAAGGTTCATTTTAGCAACCTTAAAATTATTTTTCACCATTAATTTATATTAAGTTATTGTTACTTAAAGCTGCAGTCCGTAACCTTTTTTTGGTTAAAAATGATCCAAACTCAATATTTGAGCAAGTACATAACCAGCCAGTGTTCAAAACTATGGCCTTATTTTAGGCCGATTCACAACGTTTAGCTTATAATAATGTTTTCTAATTTGAGTGGTATTGGTACGTTTTCGCGGGAGATTCAAGCATGGCACTGCATCATTACGTCATGTCTGTAAACGAAGAAGTTGTTCCGGCTAGTAGGCTATCGCATGTGAGGATCCTGCAGGTGACGCATAGTTTTTAGACTTTCCTCACAGCAGCTAGAATAATTAAATGTATC
Organism: Barbus barbus; assembly: GCF_936440315.1. NCBI lineage: Eukaryota > Metazoa > Chordata > Actinopteri > Cypriniformes > Cyprinidae > Barbus > Barbus barbus. Next base: position 10,737,051 of record NC_136737.1, read on the forward strand.
ATTTTGATGGCGGACTGTGATCCAGAAAGGATTATGTGTTTATGAAACACGTGAATGATATTAAATATATTCCAGTTTTAAACGTGCTTCTGATTACAGATAGCCTGGGATTACACAAGATTTGTATTTTAAAGAAAACCAGTTCGAAGGGAGCATAATTTGTTTTTTGGGTTAAAATAATTTCTTAATATGAAATTTGAATGGCGTGACAATTAGATTAACGCTAGACTGAACAGAAATTGAAATCTGCACGCTAATATACACTGTACTCATAGTTACGCAATGCTGATGTTGTTAACATTAATAAAGTAGAACAACAATAATAATTTGCATGGTTTGATGTGACATGAGCTGACCGATCTTTAGATTAAATCACCATTGCGATTTATGGAAATGTTTTGTTCCTCAGTTGGGCAGAACAAACGTGGGAGACTTGTTACTTGTTCAGATGACAATACACGGTGAAAATTCTTATTTGGGTCATATATTCCAAGACGTAGGCTAGAATCTGTGATTGCGAATTACAGTAAACATCCACATCGGTGCATGACTGACTGTTACACATTCACCTCAAAATATTAGATGCATCCGCATTGAAGCCATGCCAACTAACAACCTACACAAGCTAGATAATTCCACAAAAAGCTGCAATTCCAGATTTTCAAACAGAGATGGCGACAAAGACGCGAAAGTTACGGACTGCTTTTTCATTTCTTTTCTGGCATCCTCACGGTTTCTGGTGTCCCTATTGTTTTGGCTGAATGATATATGACTGTGACTTGGGATATGTCAAGGACTCTATTGGATTGAATTGGTACTCATTCTCTGAACTTCTTTCTTAGGATCTTCATCTGCCTCCCTGTGACCATACACAAAATGCTCTGCGAGCACTTCACTGTTTGGACGGCCAAGATATTCACATTGGGGATCTCACTGGGGTTTATATGCTTGCCGGCTGGTATAAACGCGCTCTGCTCCTATTCTCGGGGCTCAGGACATTTAAATTCCCATGGTATCTGCATGTCTAATCTATCTTACATCTAAAACATCTAAAATCAGACTCTATGTATAAGACAGCGGCATTGCTTCGTGATATTATCCTGGAAAGGAAACTTCACTTTCTTGGTCTCTGCGAGACATAGCATCACTCAAATAAGTGCTACAATCTAAACTTGGCATCACCACCTGGATATACATATACTGATAGACCTCGTAAAGGTGGTGGTCTTGCAATTTTATCTGAAATGCCTGTTTCTCAAATCACCACACCTGTTACGTCTTCATTTGAATGCTTTTTGGTGAACATGAACGGCAACACTTGTATACTTGTCATACTTATTTATCGTCCTCCTAGGTTAACTCTGTCTGAACTTGCTGAAGTGTTGAGCTCAATTTGTTCAGATATGTGGCTAATAGACCTTTATCACAGTCCGTGTGTCGTCACATCAGACTCTGATTAATGTCAATAGACACCAGTTTTGTAAAGATAATTAAACTAATAATAAATATAATAATACATCTCATAATAATAAATATTCATAATATAATATATAAATTCATAATAATAAAACTCAACCTCTGGCTGTGATGTGGGAGCGACCAGGATTCTGCTGGGTCTTAACGCCTTCAGAAAACGTTTGCAAAACAAAGAATAGTTTGTCCAAAAATCTATTATTTTCAATTCAGAGTTTGTTATTTGTATGGAGGTTGATCATGCGGCGTATGCCTGCATATACGGGACAAAGTTATGTCTTAAAAACGGGACGATTCCCTACTGCTAGGCTAAGTGTTTATTTTAGACTAGACGCACATATAGATCTGTACCGGACAACACAGAATGGCCCTGTAAAATATTGTTTTAACAAGCTGTATTTTTGTATAATTGTTTAAATTTAAGAATTACCTCACCTCACAAGACTCGCTTGCCGTGTGATGACTGGCGGTGACTTCTTCGAGGTTTGGGTATAAACGGAGGTCGGAGCCAGACGCAAGCTGCAAGTGGTCTGTACCAGAGGCGTTGAGAATAACACAATTTTATACAGTCTGTGATAGATAGACTAAAAAATGAACAGTTGGATCAACTTTAAAAAAATACTTCAATTGTTAACACCTTAAATATATATATATATATATATATATATATATTTTATTTTTTTTTTTTTTTTCTCAACTTAATTTATTACAAATAAAAGGTAATACATTGTTGAATTTTTTTTTTTTTTTTTGGTGTTACCAATTGAAGTATTTTTTTAAGTTGATCCAACTGTTCCACAATATAATATAATTAAAACATGGTTTAAATAAAATGTTTTTATTCAATACTAATAATAATCAGTTTTGTGTAAATTAATGGTGAATAGTCTAGCGTTTTGTCTAGTGGTTTTTACAAGGAATACTTTGTTTAAAAATAGTAATAAAGTCTAATTTACTTGGCCAGTGTCACGGTGCACACACGAGGGAGGACACAGGAACACGCAGACGAGGATGTAAACTCAAATAATAGTCCTTTACTGGAGACATCAGGACAGGACAGGACAGGACAGGACAGGACAGGACAGGACAGGACAGGACAGGACAGGACAGGACAGGACAGGACAGGACAGGACAGGACAGGACATCCAACACCAGGGAGTAACAAGTAGACCAGACCAAATCTAACTGAACAGACAGAACTATAAATACACAGGTAAATCATAGATAACGAGACCGACACAGCTGGACAAGAATTAACTAATGATTACATTTAAAAAGGACAGGAAACAAACCAAATAAGGAAACATTAGGCGGGAACACATGATAGACACGACAGAACCCTGACAGCCAGATGTCGTCCCTTAAAATTTCTGGACACCATTTACTTGCATAGCATAGATCTACAGAGCTGAGAAATTATTCTTGAAATGTTTGTACATGTTCAACAAGAGAATAAAGTCATGCATATCTTGGATGGCATGGGGAGAATGTTTTAAATTTGGGTTAACCCTAATGCTCATTGTGCTTCCAGGTAATGTTGGGAAGGGCAAGCGAGGCGAGCTCTGTGGAATTTACTTGAACGCAATGCATCCTGTATTTTGCAGTGTCCACTGTATGCAAGTCTATTGTGCTGAATGAAAATTGTACATAATTTGATTCATCAGAAATAAAATCATTTACCCACCCTGAGATTTCAAGCTTTTGCTGAATCACAGTAATTATTTTCTAATTGAGTACTGTACATGTATAAAGAGGTAATTGAGTATGGCTCTTGTGTACTGTTGTAACTATGAGATTTTCACTGTATGATAATCTTCTCAGAAAATATCACGGTATGTATTAAACAATAATTATTACCAGTAACAATAACTCTTAAAAGAATAAGAACAAATTATTTGAGTGAACAAATTATTTTATTGCGACAAACTTGAAACCATTTTAATTAAGGAATTGAAGTCTCCCTTCTGAAAAATAAATGTAAAAAAAAAACAATTAAAAATAAAGCTACAACACTTATGTATATCTATATCACACAAATCCATTACTTTAAATAATATTATTATTGTTGTTATAACTTAAGTATATTGTACAGTGCTAATATACCATATTTCTGTCATAACTTCAAGTTAAACTGAACTTTTATTTTGACGGGTTGTAGTGGACCTTTGAGTTTCAGAGTGTATTTGACAATGTTTTTTTCTGAAATAAAACTAGGAAATGTTTATTCAGGTTTTCTCTCAGAGCAGCTCTGGTGATGTTCTTGTTTATGTAGACGCTGAAAACACCATTAGTGTCATGCGTACTTCAGTATGTAGTAGATAAAACAACGCCACTCAGAGACATGCAGAAACAAGCAGATATAGCAGTCTGTTTGCGCTTTAATATTCACAGACACATATCATATACACTTTTGATTTATCCATTCATCAGATTGTCCCCTTACTGATATAGAGCGTTGTCGGCATTTCCTAGAATCTTGATTTACTGTTTTACTCCACGACGGTCCTGTGGAATTTCACTTTCAGTTTCAATTTCCGGTTTATGGCTCAGATCCACCGAAGCGTTATTAGTAGAAAAATTGCAGAGCGCCTCTGGCTCAGACAAATTGGATTCTTGAAGTTGATTCTGTTGATCTAAGTAGATAACGTTTTGATTGACTAGACGTAGCTCACCGTCTGCACTTTTCAAACCTGGTAGCAATGCCGTAACTGAGTTTATCATTGGTTTTAGCATTTGGACCCACTCTCAACTCTGTCTGTCTGTCTATCTATCTATCTATCTATCTGGACTGTGACTTTTGACCTGGACATCTAACCCTTACCAGACTCTATCTTTCTATCTGTCTAGCCCTTCATGGTGGGCTATCGCCAGGCAGTCATAAACATTGTTCACGCCCAAGATAAGTTTTTGTTTTGTTTATCTATTTAATAAGACACGATCTTGTATCTTATGTCTGATATAAACTAGGATAGTATTAATAATGTCTTGAGGCGAAGAAGACAGATTAAAGCAATATTTCATTGAATCAAACAAATTCGCAGAAATATCTACTTATATGAACAGCAAAAACTAGCAAGCGTAACACCTAACAATTACAATCAGATGGGGGAAAATAAGATAAAGATGGTGAAACTGCGGTAAACTAATTCAGACAGAAAGAGCACACAAAGTCATGAAAACTTAAAAATTGTTCTGGTTTCAAAGCTTAACGCTATGAAAAACTTTGGTTTATATCTCACAGCGGTGTGAGGAGACCTAGAACAGTAGCACCATTAAACATGTAGGTAGATAAAAAATGTTAAATATAAACTAGAATGCAGCTCTGATGTGACTTATCTCAGTAATAAACAGTCACATTTGCTAACTATTGGAATTTATGACGTGTTAAAACGCGTCGGTATACTGCAGATGAGGACAAAAACTGCTTACCACACGTTTTCATAAGAAGAAGAGCAAAATATTGAGACATCTGTTTTCTGGGGTCAGGCTTAAAAGACAAACGTCTAAAACGTGGTTATCAAAGCATAAAAAGACATGAATCGTCCCACCTTTCACTTAAAATGACGTATCAACTGTAAGTCATTTACCTAACTGTTGTTTAGAGACAAAATAAACGCGTATCTGTGTATGCACTGTGAAATGCGTAGCTTCAAGCGTAATAGTTAGAAAAGTTTGAAGTGAAATAGTTGTATGTAGGTAACAGAAAGACACAAACACCCGCTTTTCATGCTCGGTTTGTCTTGTGAACGCACACATCGTAGACAGACCAGAAAAATGCAGTGTCATGTAGAAGGACTGTCATTTAATTGTTGTTGTATTTCTTTTGAGAATTTAACCCTGTTAAACCTAATTACAGAATAATGCAATATCGGAAAACAATCAGACAAATCTGAACATAAAACACCGGATTTATTTTTTTCACTCAGAGAATTTGTTGAAATGTTATAAATTAAGGAATTTTCTTTAACTCTGGCAGGTTTATGATTGAATAAGTGGAAAATAACAACTAGAATAAAGAATATCGAGAAAATCTGCAGTAAGGGTGTCAGATTTCTTGGACCCATTATGTTATTGTGGCAAAGAATAATAATTTTGTCCTCCCTCCCGATCCATCTCAGCTATCGTTGAATTGAATGCGGACAGGAGGAGAATTCAGCTTCACTGGGGACGCACGATCGACAAACCTTAAACTCATGATTTCAAATTATGCTGCACTTTATGCATTTGCCCACTGTTATATTCATGTCATTTTCACTTTATGCTGTATGTAAAATGAATGTTACCATAGCTTTATATGAAAAAATATGATTCCCAATGCACACAGACTTCCCAGAATACTGAGTGCCCTGTTGCTTACAGTGTTCACTTCCAAAATACTTCATGAGATTCTATGTTCTAGTCTCCGTCGGGTAGGTCTCTTCCCCTCTGCCGCTCAGTCTGTCCAGTAGGCAGAAACGCTTCACAGTCTCAGCCAACCAGGACAGGGACCGGCAAGTGATCCACAACCCCTGCTGCCCCTACAGGGGAAATGGTGCAGACCTGTGTTGGAGGAGCTTTAGCTGGGCCTGAATATTACCGGGTGCCTGACCTCGTCTCTTCCTCAGCCTGTGCTCTCCATGGTGCTGAAGGTGACGTGCTGCATTGTGAGGGACCATGCTTCCTTCTGGCCCCCACAACGTATATACATAAATACATGTACTTATATACATATACATGTGTGTGTGGCCAAAATTATTATTAACTATGGTATTTTCAGCAGCTAAAAATGCTTTTAAGTCAGTTATTTCTATGTTTTGCTGTAATGTATCTGTAGGAAATATCAGTTTACATTTCCGAACATTGCGTTTGCCATTAATTGTAATAATCTACAGATATTTTTGTTTGCACGAGGAGTCTGACAACAGCGAGTGCTCCATACAGAGATCTGATCTCATCAGGAAGAAACAGAACAAACTGAGACAGACTAAATGTAGAAGAACTGTGGCAATGTTTCCAAGATGCTTCAAGAAACCTACCTGCAAAGCTGAAAAAAACTTGCTTAAGTTGTGACATTAGGAAAGCTGTCTCTGGGTCCTGCATCTACTCGTTTCACTTGAGAATACTGTTTCAATGGCCATTTATAAGCACTGTTTATTCATAATACACGATTAAGCTAAACATAAAAAATATATATAGATATATATATATATAAAATGTGGTGTGTAATACAGTCTCCGTCCTCGTGGCGTCCAAGACACAAATATTTTAATAATTTATAAAAGCTGAATCACTGTCTGGCCATCTGGGATTTCAGTATGAAGATAAAGGTTAGGATTAGAGCTGGAGGATAGCAATACGATAGCAATAATTCTCAATATAATTTTCTCAATATAACTGTTTATGTGCCAATAGAGTAACAAAACATTTGAAGTGCACCACACGGACAGTTCATCCGCTCGGCTCAAAGTTCAAACGGCAGCGCTGTGGTTGCAAGCTCAATAGAGCAGATGTGTTTACTCACTGATAAGCCTCTGTCCCGTGAGCACTAAACAGTGCTGTAAGATCCAGTGTGAAGTGCTTGAGTTCAGTGAAGAACACAAATGAGTCTAAACTAGTTCAAAGCCAGATGAAATGGCTTTCTTTTCTCTCTCTCTCCGAGTCTCAGGAGGATATTTACATAAGTGCTCTAGTGTAGTTATTTACCTGTAGTTGTTAATGAAGATGGGTGTCATCAGATTTCTGTTTATGCTTTCATTTTTAATTCTTAATGCTATTTAAAAAACAGATAACACAAAAATACACAGAATGTGTGTATTAGCACTTATGTGAGTGCAGTGTTACTGAATGAGCATTTTAAATCGATGTGCTCAACGCTTGCTTTTGTGTCGATAGACACTCTTTTAATATAGTTATATAATGATATACAAAGAGCCATCACTTAGTATCTCTTTGATTTCTTGTTGATTTTGGCAAATCTGTTTCTTCCACACAGATATTCAGCTGGAATATTCCCATCAGTTTACAAGTGAACACGAACATCAGAGCATCAGGAAGAGCTGAAATCTGATCAAAGACTGAGTTTATTAAAGAGGACAGAGAGAAGATGGGAGATCCAGAACCCTGCAGAATCAAACACACTGAAGATACTGAACAACAAACATTCTGTATTCTGTATGTTTTTTGCATTCAGAATACAGAATGCATTCTGAATGCATTCTGTATTTTTGCATTCTGCACAAGAAAAGTTTGCTGCAGACATGCAGATGTTCAGATGTAATTGTACATACACTTTTTTTAACTCAGCTAAAGTATTCTGATTTTTGTTATATTTTAATAATTCAATTAGCAATCAATTTTGTTTTTATTATTTAATTATATACATAATTATATATGTATGTGTGTGTGAGTGTGTGTGTGTGTGTGTGCATGTTTATGTGGTTTATGAGGACACAAATTTGTATAATGACATGGGTATGACAGAGGTATTACAATGAAGGTGGTTTATGAGGACACTGCCTATGTCCCCGTAATTTAAAAGGCTTAAAAACATACTAAATGGTGTTTTTTTTTTTAATCTAAAAATGCACAAAGTCTCCTGTGAGGGCTAAGTTTAAGTGTAGGGTTGGTGTAGGGCAATAGCACACACAGTTTGTTCAGTATAAAAACCATTACGCCTATGGAGAGTCCCCATAAACCACAAAAACCAACATGTGTGTGTGTGTGTGTGTGTGTGGCTTTAAAAATATTATAACCAAGCCCTTTCTATAAATAAATAAATAAAAACCTAAAAAGTTCCTGGCTCCTTAAATGGTTTCTGCAGACAAACTCTCACTGGAATTTAACATTGGCCAACATTTAAACAAATATATTATGCAAGAATTAAACTCTGAACGCCATTGATATGTGTTTTATTATTTGTATGTATGTATGTATGTATATATATATATATATATTTAATTTCTGATTTGAGCGCGTGAACGGGACTTCTATTTTGGAATGGCTGTTTGACGTCATAAGGCTGCGCTGTTAACCAAACGCGAAATTTGTAGCTGCTAACTCGTCTGAAAAAAGCTTCATCCACACATGAGAAACAGAAAATATCAATATATCGAGAATCGGTTCAGAAACAGTTTTTTTGGAAGTTGAACCAGATGTTTTGTACAATGATCACATGCTCTGTTGGTTAAAACAGTGTAAATACAACGATAAGACAAAGATACAGGCTATAAGACAATTTTCACAATCCAACTGCAAAGGTTTCCATAACAGTACAATCTACTGAATTTAACATAAACATCATTGAATACCAAATGTAAACGATAAATATTTAAATCTGTCATGTCTTTGTTGGTATAATTTGTGTTCTTTTAGTAATTTGTAGTACTAGTTTTGAGTGTTTTTTGGCAGATCAGTTCACTGACAACTGAAATAGGAATCTTGACTGAGACACATCCAGAAATTTTCTTTATTTTTCTCATAAAAACTCCTGGTGAAGTGACTGAGATCCATAAAGATGGCGTTTATTAAGGAGGAGAGTGAAGACATAAGGATTGCAGAAGTTTTCAGCTTGAAACAAGAAGATGCTGAGGAACAAACAGGTTGGTTTCTTTCTCAAAGCTGAACTCAGTCATTTGATCCTTATTCTATCCATTTCTACAGAAACTAATGATATTTGTGAAGATTTAATTGGTGAAGCTCAATTATCTTTTGCTGCACATCAGAAATATATTCTTTGGTTTTTCTCATTGAGATGGATGATTAAGGGAATTTGGGCTTTGTTTTCCCTCCTATTTTCTGTGAAACAAGAAGCCATGGCTGGATAATTTTATGTTCATAATCACCCTGGAGTGCTCAAAATTGTGAATATGAATGGGAATATACTTCAGAGATATTTTACTCATAAGAATTTCTAGGTGCCAATAATCGTGTATTTGAGAAAAGAAACATTTCATTATATTTCCCCCCATTTTAAATTCTTATCCAATGAAAGGTTAGATTTTTATGAATTTATTCAATAAAAGATAAAAAGGATTAACAATACAGGTAAATATGATCAAAGGTGGCTGTGAAAATTTATCTGTATTGTTAATCCTTTTTATCTTTTATTTAATAAATTCATAAAAATCTAACCTTTCATTGGATAAGAATTTAAAATGGGGGGAAATATAATGAAATGTTTTTTTTCTCAAATACACGATTATTGGCACCCCTAGAAATTCTTATGAGTAAAATATCTTATGAAGTATATTCCCATTCATATTCACAATTTTGAGAATATATTAGTGGTGGGCCGTTATCGGCGTTAACGTGCTGCGTTAACGTGAGACTCTTATCGGGCGACAAAAAAAATATCGCCGTTAATCTATTCGCAAAGTTGGGTTGGGAGCTGGGTCTATACTACGCATGATGGCTTTCACCTTGATATTTTAGCGCGGATGTATACCTAGCCGAATTGCACTGTAGGGGGCGAGAACGAGTCTTCGAACCTGTGTGTATGCCTACTATGAAATTACCACATCAAACGTGACGTGCTAACATGGATACAGCTATGAAGCCGCCGGGTTTGCTTAAGGGAAATTTTATTTTTAAGAAGCTTCCCAATGGAAACATTGACAAGACTAAGGTTGTTTGCACCTTGTGCAATGCGGAATTAGTTTACTGTAGGAGTTCTTCCAGTCTCAAGTACCACCTAAACGCAAAGCATCCCTTAGCTAATGCAGAAGATGCCGGCCAAGCACTGATGTAGCGCAGGGGAAGAGTCATCGTCAAACTACTATGTTTGAGTGCAAATGAGGCAAGCCCGTCAGCACAGCTCTATCAGCCAAGCTAACTAATCTCCTCGCTCAGTGGATTGCCACCAGCTGCCGGCCCATCAGCGTGATTGAAGATGATGGGCTCGAGCTTGTTCTCCAGGCGGCCACAGGTGACCCATCTTACAAACTACCTGCGAGGCGAACTATCATGAGGAGAATACATGACCAGCACGCCGCAGAGAAAGCCGCAAAAGATGAGAAGATGGTAGAGGCGAGGTGTGTAGCACTGACTGGGGACCATTGAACATCTGTCAACAATGAAAACTACCTCGGCGTTACTGTACACCTCATCGATGCCAGCTGGGAACTTCACTCCTTCGCTTTAGGTAGGCTACGTTATGTAATTTTAAATTACATAATTTAATTTAATTACTTACCCTATTAATTACCACGACACCACAAATTACCACCACATTATGTTTGCTTCTTGATGATTGCTAGTTGTTTACTACTAGTAGTGAACATATTCAGATCTACTTTGTCTGTCCGTTAGGTGTGATGAAAACAGAGGAGTGTCACTTTGCAGAAGCGTGTGCCAGGCAGTTTCTCAACGTCGCTAATCAGTGGGGAATAGTTGACAAAATCAGCACTATTGGAACAGACAGCGCTCCTAATATGGTGGCAGCAGGGAGGATACTGCCATTCGAGCATTTGCCCTGTGTTGCGCATGTTGTACAGAGAGCTATTGTAATGTCACTTCGGGAAGGTGGTTTTGATGGTGCACTGGCCAAGTGCCGTAAAGTGGTCGGACATTTCAAACACAGTCCGGCCAACTCAGATGAGCTGAATGTCCAGCAAGCCTCCCTTGGACAAGTTCAGGAGCCACTCGTGCAAGATGTTCCAACACGGTGGAATTCCAGCCTTGAGATGATCAAGCGCGTGATGCGCAACAGAGACGCACTGCACACAACGCTGTCTCAGCAGAAGCAAAATCTGGCCCTCCCAACAAATGCTGAATATGAGAAGTTGGCAAAGCTAGAAAAACTGCTGGAGCCATGCAGGTATGGTCTACAAAGATAGCGTGTTCATGAATTGGCATACAAGTTCTTTTAAATGTCACTTTGTATTTAAGAAACACGTGCCCTTAAATGTAATGTGATTACATTTAAAAATGTGTAATCTGAGTTAAATGAATCAGTCATTAATTATTTATTGCTCTGTTTCTGTCTGTCTGTGTGTCTGTCTGTCTGTCTGTCTGTCTGTGTAGGTACATCACTGAGCTCCTTCACTGTAAAACCAAACAGTAAAACTTCCATAAATAAAATGGGTTGTAATTACTCAAAAAAAATAAAAACGTTCATTCGACTTTAATTTTCTGAGCAATGAGAACGAAAGTGAAATTTTAAGTTTACAGCACTCAAATGCTTTAATTTGTTTTTGTCAGTGCACTCAAATAGTTTTACTATAAATTCGTCTGACGTCACTTACGTCCGTACGTGCTCCTCCTTCATCTAGCGGTTGCAAGTTCGTGGAAACACGCCATGTTTTTGTTGCTCGCCTGACCCGCCTCAGATGAAAATCTGTCCAGCTAAGGTTTTAACACGTGAAAAGCTCGATCATATTTTATAAAAAATAGCGTAGGAGGAAATATTCTTCGATCGGGAATTTGCTGTGGTGTTGTCTGTGAGGACCTTTGGTGAGAAACGCGGCATGCAATTTTCGGAACCTGCTGGTGACAAGATTTTCTTCGTTGTGCTGCCCGCCATTATATTCTTCTTCTCTTTGGGCACACTAATCTGGTAAGTTCCCTGTTTTATTTTCTGCAAATATCTTTAGTGTCGTAGCAGTTAATGTATTCTATGCATCTGCAAAGCGAATGCGGATTTGATCAATTGTACCCTGCCTCACTAAAGGTAAAAATGGATTGAATTGTTGAAGCAAATGTTTTTTAAATATCAAAGTCTGTCTTTTTGCATTGGTTGTGTAAAAACATTTTCGGGCAACAACTTTTAATGACCTCAAAATGGCGCGGCGGGCTGATTAGCGTGATGTGTATTCACATTTTTTCTATTTTGGCAAATATTACAACCTGACTAACTTCACAATCTCTCTTTTTTCAGGCTAAAAGTGAAGCAGCTGGCAGTTCAGTTTGGTATGTTTATGTCCAATTATTAATACACATTCATTGCATAAAGATACTAAAATGTGAATGAATATTGAGAAACGCAACACAAATCGAAAAGGAAAAAAAAAATCAATGGCGTGGAAGTGCAAACTTTGTGCTGCTATCTTTGATAAAAGGTTACAGGTGCTTGAACACTATCGTTTGCATCATGGCAATGTTTCCTCAGTCAGCCCATTGCCATGTCTCTATGAAGACTGTATCTGCACATTTCAGTCAATAAATGCGTTGAAAATTCACTTAACACGGTTGCATACTCAGACAGCTGTGCATAGTGTAAATCATATGGAATGTGTATCATTCATCTGTCCTAAATGTGGACTGAAGCAGCCGTTTAGCGATAAAACCCTTCTCAGTCATTTAAGGACACATTTAAAACAACATGAGACAGTGGACTGTCCATTCAGAAATTGTCAGTACTCTACAAATGTCTATTCCTCCTTCAATGCCCACAAAAGTAGGAATCATCCAGATGGTGATGTCTCAGATTTTAAGGACGAGATCATCTGTGCAGTAACTGACAGCCCCTCAATGCAAAATCAAGTTGAATCTAATGAGCCTGATTCCTCTCAGGATTCTCTTGAGCTAGAGACTACTGACTTTAATCATCTTGAGTCAAGATATGACACAGATGAATTGCAAGCTCAATTAAGGAACAACTTGGCTTCTTTGTTCTTGAAAATGCACAGTGTTCTTCATGTATCAGAGATGGCTATACAAGACATAGTTGAAAGTTTGGTACAGATATTCTCACTGTCCAAACCTCTTGTGAGAGACTCAATCATCATGGTTCTGCGAGAGCATGATCAGACTCTCAGTGAAGTCCTTCTTAATGAATTAGTGGAAGCTGTTGTGAAAAGTAACATCTTTGTCAGCTCTACTGTAGAAGGTGCGGAGCTGTCCACTGCTAAGCGAAGAAAAAGATTTGTGGAGAGTAACTATCCTCTGGTATTGCCAGTTCAATATACAGTAGATTCCAATGGACACACAGCTGTGTATGTTCCGATACTTCAGATGCTTCAAACAATGTTTAAAAATACTGATCTTCTTGAGAAAATTCATGAAGCCAAACCATCGCCACCTGGAATGTACATTTCTCATGAAGACGGAATGTATTTCAAACAAAATGAGGTACTGTCTGAAGCAGGAGAGCTGAAATTGTCACTGATTCTGTATGTGGATGACCTTGAATTAGCAAATCCTTTAGGCACAGCTAGAAAGATCCACAAGATTTGTGCAGTGTATTGGTTACTTGCCAATTTACCCAGCAAGTATAGATCCAGCCTACATGTCATACAACTAGCTCTGCTATGCAAAGTATCAGATGTGCAGAAGTGTGGTTATGAAAGTGTTCTGTCACCTTTGTTGAAAGACTTGCAAACTCTTGAGCAGGATGGTGTTTTTATTGAAAGTCTCGGTCAGTGCATCAGGGGCACGGTGTTGTTTGTGGCAGCTGATAATTTGGCTGCTCATGGTCTTGCAGGCTTTGTGCAGTCTTTCCAAGGACGTTATTTCTGTAGATTTTGTTGCTGTACTGCAGATCAAAGACAGACCAGTGACGTTTCTGAAGGAGATTTTAGCATGAGAACGAATGACTGCCATGATCTTCATGTGCAAAATGTTGTGCAAGGAGAAAATGTAAGCCATTTCGGTGTTACAGGTGAGTGTGCTCTCAGCAAGGCACTGCAGCATTTTCATCCCATTACTGGATTCCCACCTGATATTCTGCATGATTTGTTTGAGGGTATTGTGCCTGTTGAGTTGGCCTTGTGCATCAGTGAAATGATTCGAAAGAAGTACTTCACCCTTGAAGCCCTAAACAAAACAATTTGCACATTTCCATATCAGCACACTGATAGGCTTGATAAACCTCAGCAAATTCCCAAAAATTTTGTTGCCAAACGAAACATTGGTGGGAATGGGCATGAAAATTCCACTCTGCTGAGGTTATTGCCACTTATGGTAGGAAGTAAAGTCCCTGAAGGAGATGAAGCATGGGCCATATTGATGGACCTTAAAGAAATTGTGCAGCTAGTGTTGTCTCCATCTTTCACAGAAGAATCCATCCAGTACATGCAAACTAAAATAAGTGATCACAGACAGGTTCTTAAAGCAGTGTTTCCAGACTTTAAACTCAGACCCAAGCATCATTATATCGAACACTACCCAGAACTGACCAAGTGTTTTGGGCCTCTGGTTCATCTGTGGACCATGAGATTTGAGGGAAAACACCGCTTTTTCAAAAAGGTGATACATGACACACAGAATTTCAAGAATGTCTTGAAAACCCTCGCTACCAGGCATCAGCACATGATGGCATATCACCTCAATGCACCATTTTTTTTCAGACCCCACATACAGGTCTCAAGTGTTACTACTGTCCAAGTCACTACTCTGCCTCAAGTGGCAAGAGACTTCATAGAGACCAAGACAGACAGCCAAAACATATACAGTACATCAAAAGTCTCTATTGATGGCACAGAGTATGCAAATGGAATGTTTGTTTCCGCAGGGCAGGCAGGAGGACTTCCAAAATTCATCAGGATTGAAAATATACTGCTTGTGAACAACTCTGCTTCCTTTCTTTGCAGGAACTACGAGTCCTGGTACAGAGAACATTTAAGATCATTTGAGCTGACATCATTGGACATCTTCTCTGTGCATCAACTTTCGGAACTAAATGACACAGTAAGTCTCACGGCATACACTATCGATGGACATTTGCTGTTAACACAGAAACGATCTGTTTTGATCAAAGATTTGGAGGATTAAACCCATTTAGAAATAGGAAAAAATACAGTCATATAGAATAGTTTGTGGTTAGAGTAGTGTTAAAGGGATATCAACAATTAAAATTATTATTTACATACCTCATGCCATCCCATATGTATATGACTTTATTTCTTCAACTGAACAAAACTGATGATTTTTAGAAAAATATACCATATCGGTGAGTCCATATAACACAAGTGAATGAGTTCCAAAAAGTTGAAAGTTCAAAAAGCACATATAGCAATAATGACAGTGATCCATAAAACCTCATGAATCAATGTCTTCTGGAGCAAAAAAATAGGTGTGTGTCAGGAACATTTTAATATTTAATTTTTTTTAAATCTATAATCATGTGTTCATGAGAGCGTCAAGTTCATGCTTGATGTAAATTTAAGCATGTTGTGAAGCATGATGTAAGCATTTTGTGAAACTCGCGTAAGAAGTGCACAAGGAAATACATTTTTGTGCAAGCTTCACTATGCGTTACATCATGGTTCACATGTACAAACATGCGTATTATGGTTGAGTGAAAGCGATTCTTTAAAGTGAAGAAAAAAAAAGTTAAAATTATAAAAATTCTTACACCAATAATTTTACTCCAGAAGACATTGATTCATATACTGTAATTGTACAGATAGCATCATTATTGCTGTATGTGCTGTTTGAAGTGTTAACTTTTTCCAAAACCCATTCACTTGTATTATATGGACTCACAGAAATGCATTATTTTTCTAAAAATCTTCATTTGTCTTTGTAAAGAAAGAAGGACAGTCATAGACATCTGGTATGGAATGAGAGTTTTCATATTTTTGGTGAACATTCCCTTTAAACTCATTAATGCATTCTTTATTTTCTTTTAAACAGTAAGAATGGCAGCTCAGAACTTCCTGCTTCATGTCCATATCTCATCAGACATTGTGCGGAAGATGACTCTGTCTTCACGTCCAGAATCTGTGAATGAGTTAAAAACAATGATAAAAGAAAAGTTTAAGCTGGACTTTGACTTTAACCTATCTTACGAAGATCCAGATTTTGACGGGCAATTATGTTCCCTTGTAGACATAGAGGAGCTTCCACAAAAGGCTGTGGTAAAAGCTGTACGATCTGAGATTGATGCAAGTTCAGTAGCATCAGATGACACCATAACATTGCCCCATGTTGTGACTCCAGACAGGACTGAGAGATGGCCGTATGTTTTTCCAGTGCCCACTTTTTCTTACGAGGTAGAACTCATACTTGGTGAGGGAAATGCTACACGTGAGAAAACGGGGAAGACTCTCAAGTTATCCAGGGGACAAAAGCATGACATTCTTGAGACCCTTGCAGCCAAAATGCATAGTTTCAAAGCATACCCGAATGATAAAGAGGTTTCAAAGGTAGCAGAAGCACTTATCACCAAGCATCCTTGTCTAAAAGAGCCAGGATCTCAGACAGGGTGGTATGGTTGGAAAAACAGTCTGAAGTTTAAGATGGGGAATTACCGGACTAAATTGAGTCGAGCTGGATTTCACGAGGTTGCTGTAAATTGTGGGAAGAGGAGTAGAAACAACCCGGACAAGCAAGCTCCTCACACAAACATCAAACGCCCCAAGAGGGCAGAAGTGAATTTCCTCCCTAACTTCCCAATAGGCGAAGACATGGCAAGCCTGGAACAACTTAGACTACAAATTTTAGAAGAAGTTAAGAAGAGTGACAAAAATCTTGTCCTGATTATGAAGTTAATGCAGACGACCTTTGCCCTGAGACGCAAAGAGGTCATCACTGAAAACCTACCTGTTGGTGATATCCTGGAACGCTGGCCTGCCTTTAAAATTGAGTCACAGGTAAAAATATTTTTCTTAGTACACTTGAAAATGTTATTTAAAGGAATAGTTGACCCAGAAATGAACATTTGCTGTTAATTTTACTTTATCTCTGGCCATGCAAGATGTAGGTGACGTTCTTTGTATAACACTAAAGATTATTTTTAGCTTAACTCTTGGTCCTTGATGACTCATAAAATGCAGGTCAAAGGGTGTCGTCACTTTGCGAATCAAAAAACATAAACAAGCAACACAGAATGAATACCTGTGACACAGAAATCTTGAGCTCCAGTCTTTAGTTTTAATGGTAATAATGTTATAATGTGTTGTCTATATCTGCTTTTTGACTCGCAAAGTGGTGGCACCTGTTGACTTGCATTTTATGAATCACCAAAGACCACAGGTTCAGCTTAAAATCATTTTTAGAGTTCTACTGAAGAAAGTAAGTAACTTTCATCTTGGATGGCTGAAGGGTGAGTAAACTGACAGTTAATTTTTATTTGTGGTTCTTTTTAAGTGTGTCAGGTTTACACTTGTAGTTGACAGTCGAAGTTCAAAATGTTATTTTGCAGCACATGTTTTTTTTTCTACAGGATCACAAATGTACACTGTACATATACCTTGGCTTAATCACTTATTAATTGTTGCAGATCTGTTCCGAGTTTCATAAAATTACAAACGTCAACCTGAAGAACCACTTTTATGCTGTGTTGGACCAGCATGCTCCCCGTCTTCAGAGCTTGTTCAGAAAGAAAGCTGCTCGCACAGGGAAAGTGTCTGAAGTACTGAGTCAGCTCTTCAGGATATATGACCTCCAGGTCAGTTGGTTACACTTCTTGATGCCTCATAAAGAAACTGCAGTGGATTTTTAAATATTTTGGTTGCATTTACAGACATTTTAGTGGTAGATGCATAGTATTGTGTGGCTGTGCGGATTATATTCCATGTTAAATCAAGATTCTCATACTCAAGTCTAATTCTCACACTGAAGGAAAACGTGGACATCCATGTACGACGAGCTGCCATCCTCCGTGCTCTCCCCACCTATCTGCAAGAGGATGACTCCAACTTTCTCAAGACATGGGATGTAAGTATTGCACTGTTTGGTAACCAACAATCTCACTTGCCATTAAGATGTCATCCTGGTTCTAGTTCCATGTTTTTAATATATTAATTAGAGTTGTAATTACTGTATGGTATTAATTATGGTATTAGCAGTCATCCTTTGGAAGTTTAGAGTAACAGTTCTTTGTTCTTGTCTTCAGGTTGAGCAATCTGATGAACCAGACATTGATGACGTACCACTTGGTCTCCTCTCCATTAGTGGCAATTCAACAGATGCCACGTTCTTCTGCCCAGAGAAGATTGCAGTTGTTCTTGAGGGTAACATAGTTATCGATTTTCCCACATTGGCTGATGCATTTGTCATGCTTTTTGGACTAACTTACGCCTTGGATCTAAGTTACCCAAAAGAGTTGGCCAACACATTTGACTTTACCCAGAAAGTCTTGATGGGTCTGGAGGATGGGAAGCTAAGGCCCAGAGTTTTGAGTCTTAAAAATGAGCTTTTTGCAGTGGAGTAACCTCAGTGTTTGAACAAAGCTTTCAAACTCTTTCATTTGACATTTCATTTCTGTCCTGTTCATTTCACTTGTCACTTTTAGTGCAAACCGTAGAGCAAGGAAATTAGTTTTTTGATGACAGCTTACAGATGTTTTAAAGTATGATTGTTCAACGTACAGTTTAAATGTGTTGCTGTTCAAGTTGGCATGTTTGCACTGTATTGATGCCATGCAGTACAACAGACAATGCAGTGCATTGCAGTTTACACTAGTAATCATATCTTTGATTTCTGTATCCTAATACGGTCATTGTGCAGTTTAGTAAATCATTACAAAAAAATAGAGATGACAGTTTAAAAACATTTGGTTTTTTATCTTTCTCTTATATTGTATTCTAGTATAACTTTTATATTTCTAAGGTTACTACGTGAATTTTGAATAGTGTTCCACTGTTCATACTTGACGAAAGTGTTTACAGCTGGGTGATATCCAGATATCCATATTGTCCACTTCTAAAAGTGATAGCTATCTCAGCCCATTTCTCAAGGGCCTTGCGCTCTATTGGAGTATTTCCATTTGACAAACAATTTATTGTTAATGTTTTGTGGTTACTTAATAAAAAAGTAACTTGCATTTAAATTGTCTGTGACCTGTTTTTTTTTTCAGAATGTGTATAGTTATTTATAGCTATTTAGTTGATAACTTAAATCTAAAAACTTACAAAAATGAATAAAGTGAGTAATTTGTTACTGAGAAATTAAAACGTTTTTTATGAAGGTAAAATACACTGTATTGTAACAAAAAATGTAAGTTATCTTTGGGTAATGTGAACCCAGAAACTCCTTGTAAAATTACTTGATCAATAATGTTACAGTAACTTGTGATACTAAGTTAGTATCAGTCAAAATGACCTAGTACCATTTACTTAAAAAAAGTATGTCTCTTAACTTATAAAATGTAGTTTGTATCAGTTAAAATTACCTAGTACAATTTACTTAAAAAAGGTATGTTTCTTTAACTTATAAAATGTAGTTTGTATTACTTAAAATTTTCGATGTAATCAGTTTCAACTATTTTTTTGAGTTATATTAACTTATCCGGTTTTACAGTGTTGGTGGGGATAAGTATGTATCCTGCTCTGTGGTTCTGCCTGCCCTGTGCCACCTCCAGTACGCGATGAAGATCTCAGATGATGATCCTGCCTATATTGTGCGATTCAAGGCTGCCTTCACCAAGGACCTCAACCAGCGGAGGGAGAAAATAAACCTGGAATGGCTTAAGGTATGTCAGACTGACCAGAAGATAACTGCATTGTTTGACAATTATAGACTGTTAAGCCAGTAGATCGTTCAATGAATAGATGAATGAGTCAATAAATCAATCAATAATTATTATTTTTTATTCATCAAAGGTGGCGACTGCTCTAGATCCACGATTTAAGGACCTCAAGTGCTTGCCCAGAGCAGAGAGGGAGCCAGTGTGGGCAAAGCTAAGTGAGTTGGTGAAGGGAGAAGAACCTGCTCTGCAGCCACTCGGGGAGGAGAACACTGAGCCACCCAAGAAGAAAACAGCCCTGCTACTGATGGGATCAGACTCAGAATCAGTTGAGGAGACACCAGAAGACAATACTGTGGAGAGGTACAAGGTAGAGCCCAGTGCCAGTCTAGATCAGTGTCCACTGAAGTGGTGGTCGGAGCACACTGCTGTCTATGGTAAGATGGCCCACATTGCCCGTAAATACTTGGGGACTCCTGCCACAACTGTCCCATGCGAGAGACTTTTTTCTTTAGCAGGCCATATTGTGCAGAAGAGGAGATCTAGTTTGTCACCAGAAAATGTGAACAAGCTGGTCTGCCTGAGTGACTGGTGGAAGAAGGAGAAATAGAACTTGGACTGATTGACACAAAGCTACTGACTGTAAACAGTTCATCACAACCTCTTATGTAGGCCTACAGTTCAAAATTCATGTTTAACTGAATAAACAGTTAGTAAACACAAGTACATCTTATTGAACATGATTTATTTTCATCACCAATTATCATAGTAGAACAGCTTTCTCAAGCAGTTTGTGATGCATTTTGGAAACAGGAGATGAGCCCCTAGTCTAATGCGCCACCTGGCGTGAGAAACCCGTTCTCAAAGACTTACTTTTAGTCATTATTTGGGTAGCACACATATTCTGAATGCCTTCGGCAGAATTCAAATGAGCCATTTTAATCTAGATTAATTCCAAGATTACAGTGAGATTAATCTAGATTAAAAAAATGTATCTATGCCCACCACTAATATTAATATATACAGGTCCTTCTCAAAAAATTAGCATATTGTGATAAAGTTCATTATTTTCTGTAATGTACTGATAAACATTAGACTTTCATATATTTTAGATTCATTACAACACAACTGAAGTAGTTCAAGCCTTTTATTGTTTTAATATTGATGATTTTGGCATACAGCTCATGAAAACCCCAAATTCCTATCTCAAAAAATTAGCATATCATGAAAAGGTTCTCTAAATGAGCTATTAACCTAATCATCTGAATCAACTAATTAACTCTAAACACCTGCAAAAGATTCCTGAGGCTTTCAAAAACTCCCAGCCTGGTTCATTACTCAAAACCGCAAACATGGGTAAGACTGCCGACCTGACTGCTGTCCAGAAGGCCATCATTGACACCCTCAAGCAAGAGGGTAAGACACAGAAAGAAATTTCTGAACGAATAGGCTGTTCCCAGAGTGCTGTATCAAGGCACCTCAGTGGGAAGTCTGTGGGAAGGAAAAAGTGTGGCAGAAAACGCAGCACAACGAGAAGAGGTGACCGGACCCTGAGGAAGATTGTGGAGAAGGACCGATTCCAGACCTTGGGGGACCTGCGGAAGCAGTGGACTGAGTCTGGAGTAGAAACATCCAGAGCCACCGTGTACAGGCGTGTGCAGGAAATGGGCTACAGGTGCCGCATTCCCCAGGTCAAGCCACTTTTGAACCAGAAACAGCGGCAGAAGCGCCTGACCTGGGCTACAGAGAAGCAGCACTGGACTGTTGCTCAGTGGTCCAAAGTACTTTTTTCGGATGAAAGCTAATTTTGCATGTCATTCGGAAATCAAGGTGCCAGAGTCTGGAGGAAGACTGGGTGAAGTCCAGTGTCAAGTACCCACAGTCAGTGATGCTGGTGTTGGTCCACTGTGTTTTATCAAGGGCAGGGTCAATGCAGCTAGCTATCAGGAGATTTTGGAGCACTTCATGCTTCCATCTGCTGAAAAGCTTTATGGAGATGATTTCATTTTTCAGCACGACCTGGCACCTGCTCACAGTGCCAAAACCACTGGTAAATGGTTTACTGACCATGGTATTATTGTGCTCAATTGGCCTGCCAACTCTCCTGACCTGAACCCCATAGAGAATCTGTGGGATATTGTGAAGAGAAAGTTGAGAGACGCAAGACCCAACACTCTGGATGAGCTTAAGGCCGCTATCGAAGCATCCTGGGCCTCCATAACACCTCAGCAGTGCCACAGGCTGATTGCCTCCATGCCACGCCGCATTGAAGCAGTCATTTCTGCAAAAGGATTCCCGACCAAGTATTGAGTGCATAAATGAACATAATTATTTGAAGGTTGACTTTTTTTGTATTAAAAACACTTTTCTTTTATTGGTCGGATGAAATATGCTAATTTTTTGAGATAGGAATTTTGGGTTTTCATGAGCTGTATGCCAAAATCATCAATATTAAAACAATAAAAGGCTTGAACTACTTCAGTTGTGTTGTAATGAATCTAAAATATATGAAAGTCTAATGTTTATCAGTACATTACAGAAAATAATGAACTTTATCACAATATGCAAATTTTTGGAGAAGGACCTGTATATATAAAATAACCTGCATTATGCTAAGACTTGTCATTGCACTTGCAGTTTGTTCTTTTGTTGGTTTTGATTGCTTCTATTGTCATCATTTGTATATTGCTTTGGATAAAAGCATCTGCTAAATGACTAAATATACAGTGGGTACGGAAAGTATTCAGACCCCCTTACATTTTTCACTCTTTTTTATACTGTGCTTGATTATACTGACTGGACTTAATTAGGAAAGCCACACACCTGTCTATATAAGACCTTACAGCTCACAGTGCATGTCAGAGCAAATGAGAATCGTGAGGTCAAAGGAACTGCCTGAAGAGCTCAGAGACAGAATTGTGGCAAGGCACAGATCTGGCCAAGGTTACAAAAAAAATTCTGCTGCACTTAAGGTTCCTAAGAGCACAGTGGCCTCCATAATCCTTAAATGGATGACATTTGGGACGACCAGAACCCTTCTTAGAGCTGGCCGTCCGGCCAAACTGAGCTATCGGGGGAGAAGAGCCTTGGTGAGAGAGGTAAAGAAGAACCCAAAGATCACTGTGGCTGACCTCCAGAGATGCAGTCGGGAGATGGGAGAAAGTTGGAGAAAGTCAACCATCACTGCAGCCCTCCACCAGTCGGGGCTTTATGGCAGAGTGGCCCGCCGGAAGCCTCTCCTCAGTGCAAGACACATGAAAGCCTGCATGGAGTTTGCTAAAAAACACCTGAAGATTCTCTGGTTTGATGAGACCAAGATAGAATTTTTTGGCCTTAATTCTAAGCGGTATGTGTGGAGAAAACCAGGCACTGCTCATCACCTGTCCAATACAGTCCCAACAGTGAAGCATGGTGGTGGCAGCATCATGCTGTGGGGGTGTTTTTCAGCTGCAGGGACAGGACGACTGGTTGCAATCGAGGGAAAGATGAATGCGGCCAAGTACAGGGATATCCTGGACGAAAACCTTCTCCAGAGTGCTCAGGACCTGAGACTGGGCCGAAGGTTTACCTTCCAACAAGACAATGACCCTAAGCACACAGCTAAAATAACGAAGGAGTGGCTTCACAACAACTCCGTGACTGTTCTTGAATGGCCCAGCCAGAGTCCTAACTTAAACCCAATTGAGCATCTCTGGAGAGACCTAATAATGGCTGTCCACCAACGTTTACCATCCAACCTGACAGAACTGGAGAGGATCTGAAAGGAGGAATGGCAGAGGATCCCCAAATCCAGGTGTGAAAAACTTGTTGCATCTTTCCCAAAAAGACTCATGGCTGTATTAGATCAAAAGGGTGCTTCTACTAAATACTGAGCAAAGGGTCTGAATACTTAGGACCATGTGATATTTCAGTTTTTCTTTTTTAATAAATCTGCAAAAATGTCAACAATTCTATGTTTTTCTGTCAATATGGGGTGCTGTGTGTACATTAATGAGGAAAAAAAAATTAACTTAAATGATTTTAGCAAATGGCTGCAATATAACAAAGAGTGAAAAATTTAAGGGGGTCTGAATACTTTCCGTACCCACTGTATAATGTACTAGATGTATTTATAAAACTGCATCAAAATTATCAATATTTTGTATAGCAATTGTCTACTTTCCACTGTTACACCAGGGTTCAATTTTGTCTTTTTACTTTGAGTTACTGACAAAGGAACTGTTTTTGCTTTTATTTCAGAGTTGATTAAAGAAAATGAAGGCAGTGAAGATTTGAGTGAATTTGAGGAAGAAAATCACTTCAAAACTGGAGAAAAACCTTTGAGTTGCTGTCCAAGCAAACAGATCATTTTAAGGAAAACAAGAACCAAGAAATCTTTCACCTGCACTCAGTGTGGAAAGAGTTTGACATGCAAATATAATCTTAATTTTCACATGAGACGTCATACTGGAGAGAAGCCATACAAGTGTTCACACTGTGACAAGAGATTCAGTCTGTCAGGAACCCTGAAAAGACATGAGATAATTCACTCTGGAGAGAAACCTTACAAGTGTTCACACTGTGACACGAGATTCAGTCAGTCAGGAACCCTGAAAAGACACGAGATAATTCACTCTGGAGAGAAACCTTACAAGTGTGATCAGTGCGGGAAGAGTTTTGCACAAACAGGAAGCCTTACGGACCATATGAGAGTTCATACTGGAGCGAAACCGTTCACTTGTGATCAGTGTGGGAAGAGTTTCACACGATCATCAACCCTTAAGTATCACATGAACTTCCACAATAGAGATAAACTGTACACATGTTATCAATGTGGGAAAACATTTTTGAGAGCTTCAAACCTGAAGCAGCACCTGAGAGTTCATACAAAGGAGAAGCCACATTCATGTCATTTGTGTGGAAAGAGTTTTTCACAGCTACAACATTTAAAAGTACATCAGAAAATGCACACTGCTGTGAGAGAGTACATGTGCTTTGAGTGTGAGAAGACTTTTACTACAGCGAGCCGTTTAAAACAGCATGAGATGATTCACACTGGAGAGAAACCTTATAAGTGTTCACACTGTGACAAGAGATTCAGTTGGTCAGGAAATCTGAGAACACATGAGAGGATCCACACTGGAGAGAAACCGTATCACTGCACTGCATGTGGGAAGCGTTTCAATCAATCCTCCGCTCTACACATTCATACAAAAAACAATCACCTTAAGTAGATCATCTTCAGATCCAACACTTTCAGGTCTGATTTGTGTCATCACCAAATGTGACGATAATGTATCAAGCAGTAAAATATCACCTGGATAAATCTGTTCTAACCAGACATTACAAGGGACATGACAAAGAAACAATATCTAAAATTTTCACCGTGAATAAAGTTCATCTTCAAAACTAGCAGATTCAACTGAGATTCAGATTAACTCAAAGATGGAGTTCCTGCCCAAAGAACAATGTCAGAAGGTTTAATTCTTCTATGTCATTTTGCTTCATGATATAAATCATATCATTGTGCTTGCTTATGAGTTTCATATCGTTCAATTATCAATTATCCTACGTATATGTGTCACTTGTAGTTTGCTTACACTTTCATGAAGGAAAGTAGAGTTTTTTTACAAACTGTTCTTGTTCAGGGAGCTGAAGAAGAAACTAACACTTAAGAAAGACAGATTTAACTTCACTGTTATTTTAAAAATTACTAGTTATTCTTCCACTTATGATGTATTTAGGAAGTGAAAGCTTCAGTCATTAATTCATACTAACAGCTCTGGCCAATCACTGCTTGACAGCTGGAATATATAAGCACTGAACTCTCGGTTTAATTTTTCGCAGTTGATGGCGCTGACGTTCCCTACTTTTTCAGGGAAACTGTCGCTTAAAAATTTTGGCCTGACTTTTCATAAAATTACTGACATAATTTAAATGTAAACTTATGTGAACAATTGCGTAAATATTTATTAAGACATGCACTGTAAAAACGACAACTCAAAAGTGTTCACCTTACTAAGATTTTTGCATTCACTGACAATAAAATTGCTAGTTGGAACTTGAACTATCTGTTGTAAGCCACTTGAACTCACTTTCAGACGTTTCTGAAGAAAAGTTCATCTTATTTAATAAATTGAGTTGATTTTATTTTGAAGTTGTAGTTGACACTCAGTTAGAGTGAGGTCAACTTATCTGCGCATGCTCAATTGAAATTTGTCATGGCAACCAGCTGCAACGGGGTTTCCAAGGATTTTCCCAGGAGCTGCCTTCGAAAGTTTGCATCAGCCATCTTGTCACGATGCCAGCGGTAACTTTCCCTGTCTTTGACGAAGAGAAACATTCCTTTCTAACAGGTAAGCTAATCATATGAATATGTATGCATTTGGTAACTTATTTGTATTACATTTCATTGCGGGAAACAAAATCGATAAATCATAACCAGGCGAGGCGTTTATGGCAATACAAAATCCCCCACCAGCTAATCAGTTAGAAGCTAACTTAGCTTAATTTGAACAGCTATAAATATTGTCCACATATTAATTGTAAGATTTGTGTTGCCGTTATGTTTGTTATTCTCGATGAATGATTGTTTCATGCACGTCTGCTTTGCTCACTGACATGAAACCGAAGCACCGTGGTAACGTTAGTTCACTTTGCTGATCGTGACCATGCGCTGCAACCAAAGTAGAACTAACGTGCTAAAACTGTGATGCAAAGCTTCGGTTTGATACAGTTAACTAGATAGATATAGCTTCTAGCATGCGACCTTTGTGTAGGGCTGGGTACAGAGTTAGATACGTTTTAGGTACCGACCGAATTACCTCGATACTATCTAGTATCGAAAAATGGAATGTTGTTCGGTTCCAGTTTTCGATAAGGAGTTAACTCGTCAACGTCAGTGCTCAAACAAATACATATGGAATGCACAACGACGCACATACACGCAAACTCAACACACACGAGACGCGCGGAACTGTCCGCGCACATATAGTTACTCATGTGAGACGCGCCCGCGCACTCAAAAACTCTCTACGCGCATACTTATATGAGACGCGAGCACACACACACAAACTCTCTGCGCACATATTCATATGAGACGCGAGCACACACATAATACCCTAAAGATGTGGAAAAGTCGATCAAAAGTGTGGCTACATTTCTCCAGGCTCGATGCAGTATTTGCGGTAAAATAATTGTTGCAAAGACCGGCACCACGACAGATATGATGAAGCCCTTGACAGTGCACGGAGTAAACATAAGAGCAGAAAGTTGCTCCGTCTTCGACTGGTAAATGAAGTGATAACTTACCTTGTTGATCACTCTGACAGTGTTTATATTGCAATAAATAATAACCTACTGAGTGTACACAGCCGTTCAAAAATGTGTTGGTTAGTCAGAATTCTATTTTCTACGTCAGGATGTAATGAGGTTGGTGTCAACAGGAGATCAAGAAGGGAGGAGGCGGATGATCATGGTGTCAACAGGGGAACAAGAGATGATGATGATGGGGATGGTGGTCCGGAAGGAAGGTTTTCCTTGAAAAAACCAAAACGAGGTGAGGTCAACCATGTACCAGATAATCCTGAAAGCTACACTGAGGATGACTTGGAAGACCTGAGGTCTTCCCTGGTTGAAGCTATGAAGAAGAAAAACAAGGACATTGAGTTTATCAAACAGAAGATGGACATCACATTCTCCCTTAGGAGAATGGAGATTGTAGAGATGGAGCCCATGGTCTCAGAGGTTCTGGAGAGGTGGCCTGGTCTATTTCTTGAAGAACAGGTAAGGCATCTTTTTTTTCTTGAACTTGGTGCATTTGTTTACATTTGTGTTTTTTTTCTTTTCATAATAGTGTATGTTGGTTCATTTGTATCATGGCTTTGAGTTTGCAGTCTTAATTATAACAATGAAATCACACTATCAGCTTGTTGTATTTGTATTGCATTTGTTTCATTCAGATTTGTCAAGAGTTCACTCGTGTGACCACCAAGGACCTGATGGGAACATTTAAAGCTGCCCTTGAGATATTCACCCCTCGTCTGCTGAAATTGTATCGTGCCAGGAAGGGCGCCTTTAGTCGAGAGATGGAAACCCTTTTGGAAATGCTTGACAAACAGGTTGTTATATTGACTACAAGGCCTTTTCTTCAGAATATTTAAACCATTAATCAAGAAGGAACTACCAAGCTAGCACTCTGCACTTTTGATGTAATCAGCCAAATGCTGATTTAGAATCAGCCCTGCCATGCTTCAGAATGGCTAGCTACATGCATTCACAAACATGTCTTTAAATCAACCCTAAATGTTGCAAAGATGTGCAACTCACCGATTGGTTAGTGGTGTTCGTTGAGTGTTCGTCAAACGCTCTATTTCATCCAAGATAACCCAGAAAGGGGGCTCAAAGTGCAAAATAGTGAACTTATCCTTAAAAGACGAAAAGAAACACTAACAAACTAACAGAGTCTGCAATTATTTTATCTGCCTACATGCATAATTGTAGAGATGGGAATACAAATGGAACAAGCACATGCACAAGTACATTTCACAGAGCTAAACAGAAGTATTTGTTTGTCTTTATATTCTTCCAAAACAGACATCTGACATCACAAGTCATCGCAGACAGGCAGCTGTGGAAGGTCTTCCCATATTTCTGCGGGAGAATACTGAGAAGCTTTTCTCTAGATGCCTGGTGAGTGCAGCTGTGGAAGACCTTCAGCTTTTAGTAGTGTTGTATAGCAAAGAGGCCATACACAAATAGACAACACTGTTTATTGACTAGTTTTCTACAGGACATTATTTCAGTGGTGTTTTTGTTTTGTCAGGCAACTGATGCAGATGACAAACAGATGAAAGGCATCAAGATGGGGGTCCTCAAAGTGCTTGATGATGATGACGACGTCATTAATATTGCCCTTGTGTTGGAGGAAACCATTGTCCTGAAAGACATCCCAGACACCCCGACTGCGCTTGCGTATCTTTTTGGCTTGCTGTATGCCCTGAACATGGAGTTCCCAAAAGACATCAGGTATACCTTTGAAGCTATCCAGCATATTTTCATGGAAATGTCCACCAATTGCTCACAGCGTGTCCGGAGCTTCAAGACCAAGCTGTTAAACCAGTGATTTATTTTCCATGGGGAAGATTTATTTTATCATGCCTGTTCATTTATGTTTGGATATTTTGTAAGTCTTCACATAGACCACCTTATAGTTTTTATGTTGTTCCTTTATTTTGACTAAAAACAAATGTTATTTGTAGCTGTCATACAACTGTCATGAGACTATTTATTGTTTCTCAGAAGCATCAAACTTTGTTTCAGCATTGCTGTTATAGTCTGCATCTTTGCTGGTGTGGCAAGTGTCCATGGGGAAGATTTCTTTTATCATGTCTGTTCATTTATTATGTTTGGATATTTTGTAAGTCTTCACATAGTCCACCTTATATTTTTTATGTTGTTCTAGGGCTGGGCGATATATCGCATGACATTGTTAGGTGCATCTCGTCAATAAAGCCGGTTCCTTGTAAATCGCCATCACCTCATGGCAGTTTCATAACGCCATCACCTGTTAGTTTCATAACTTTCAGATGGAGCGGCATTTACTACACAGAACCGTAGTTAACTGACAAGCTGAGTCATATCGCATTAATTATCGCAGTCTGTGATAATTAATGCGATATGGCTCAGCTTGTCAGTTAACTACGGCTCTCTGTAGTAAATGCCGCTCCATCTGAAAGCAGGTGATGGCGATTTACTACTAATCAAGGAACCGGCTTTACTGACGAGATGCGCCTAACAATGTCATGCGATATATCGCCCAGTCCTATGTTGTTCCTTTTGATTTCCCCAACTTATTGACATGTGCCTTATTTTCTCTGGACACAAGTGCTTTATTTGAACTAAAAACAAATCTTTTATGTGTAGCTGTCATATTACTGTCAAGAGACTACTGTATTGATTGTTCAGTAGAAGCAAGCTGTGTTTCACCATTACTGTTATAGCCTGATTACTTGTTTACATTGTGGAATTGTAAAGCTGTTTGTGCCAAAGTTGTTTAAATAAACATGCATAAATTAACTGGTTTACTGTCAGTGGATGATTTAAAGTGGGGGGTAATTTAAACTCAAAATAGTAAGTTATTACAGGGGATGTTAATCTGAACTCAAAATAGTAAGCTTTTACAGACTTGAAAGTTCCAGTAACTTGAATTAAAAAAACTTAGTTGTCAGAACTTGAAAAACTTAGCTGACACAACTTAATAATTGTAGTTCTTCAAAACTTAAACAATTAAGTTGATATCTTCAACTCAAAAATTCTGTGCAGTCGGTTGCCTTGAAAATTTGAGTTGAACTAACTTTTTCTTTTTTACAGTGTGGCTGCATAGTGACTGTAACTTCCTGCATGATGTAGCTTTAACTGATCTCGAGATATGGCTCTGAAAAGAGCCTTTGTGGTGTATGTAGCTGCTGTAGACAAGCAAAAGAGAGAAAAGAATAATTTGAGTTTCACTTACAACAATCAGATGGCAATCGACACTGAATAAAGAGAGAAGATAATAATTATTTTCATGATCGTTTTATAAATTCCCAAAGTTTATAAAGGCTCTGATGAATCTGTAATATCATCTAACTAATTGAGAATTGTAATTATAGGCCTATTAATATATCCAAATGTTTTAAATAATTTTCAGTGAGGAGTTATGTAAATTAATCTTTTATTATCCGCGCCTCAGTTGTGCGGTAAATGCACAATTATTTTGGGGCGAATGAATTGTAGACCTATAAATTTAATAATATAATAATTTAATACATTAATTGGAAATGCAAAGTCCTCACGATATCAGCGATATCGTGATATGTTATCTCTGGCTATCGTCCATATATGGTGTCTCGCAAGCGCTACCCGAGTATTTCGCGCGTATAGTGTGAACACATAAATCGTGAGCTTTGGCTTTGCATCGCATGTGATCTTCTCGTACAGTGCGAGTTGATACCTTGCTGAAATCGCACAGTGTATGCCCAGCTTAACACGAAGGCAACGCAAGTACAAACTCAAACAAAAAGTACAAAAGATTTTAGCTTAACTGGTGCATTTAATATAAATTTTAGCCCCATTGAGAAACTCAATGCGAGGGTTAAGTGATTGATGGTTGTCCAGGTCTATGCAATTGCACATATTGCTATAAACTATTTCACATTTTCATTCTCTTAAACTCATCCTTTCCTCACTTTCTCTTTCTTTCTTCAACTTGTGTGAATGTGTGTGTTCACAATTGTGATAAACCATAAAACTTTTTCACACACTTTCCAAAAAAAAATATATATATATATAAATATTTCAAAGGGTTACTAATGACACATCATTTGGATATTTTCATGTCTAGGAAACATTTGGGATTACACGGGTTAATATAGAAATGCACCTTTTCATACGGACTACATCATACATTTTATTTGAATTGGTTCATTTAATAGTAGATGTTTCAAGCTATCACATTGTTGTGATGTTCTCCTTTCACGGAGACTGGATGAGACGACAGAAAGCACATCCAAAAAATGAAGATCGCATGGGCGCCCCCATGTCATACAGTAAGCGCGATAATACTCCCACACTCCTCATAAACACTTGAAATGCGCCTATTTAGCAATTTTATTAATATAAAAAAATAATAATAATGATAATGACCTGTTTTGGACATATTTACTATTGACTGCTCATCTCCCCTTTCATTGATCTGGCACACCCTCAGCACCTGCTTTCAGGATTCTCTGGCACCGCCCCTGCTCTTTGCTGATATGAGAATGTGTTTGGAAATGCTAAAAAGATCTTGATCGTTGTTGGAGGGCAATACAGACTATGCTAATAAGCTAATGTTTTCTTTAATATATTTGATGTGAAGTCTCAAATGCTCTCCTCGTACAACTTCTCTACACACTCACCAGCCCCACCCCCAATATAGTGGCTACTACGCCAGATTCCTCTGGACCCATCATCATCTCAGAGGATCAAGTAAGAAGGGAATTGAGTAGGCTTAGCCCCACAAAGGCTGTGGGCCCTGATGGAATCAGTCCAAGAATACTGAAAGCCTGTGCCCTGCAACTTTGTGGTGTGTTACAATATATCTTTAATCTGAGCCTACATCTGGAGAGGGTTCCAGTGCTATGGAAAATATCTTGTTTAGTGCCGGTACCAAAAGTAGCACAGCCCTGTGCCCCCAATGACTACAGGTCAGTAGCGCTGTCCTCTAACTTAATGAAAGTTTTTGAGAGACTGATTCTCTGATCCATTTGGCCCCTTGTCAAACCCTTCCTTGATCCGTTGATCCAGGCCCACTTTATTGGAGGAGAAGTTGAAGAACATGCAGGTGTACACTCCTCTGGTCTCTTGGATAATGGACTTCCTTACTGGCCACTCTCAATACGTCTGCATACAGAATGGTGTGTCCGATACTGTGATCTGCAGCACCGGTGTTCCTCAGGGGACAGTTCGTTATCCCTTCCTCTTCACCCTGTATACATCTGATTTTACTTACAACTCTGAATTATGCCATCTCCAGAAGTTCTCTGATTCTGATGACTCTGTTGTTGTAGGATGTATTCAGGGTGGTGATACCTCAGAGTATCAGACGGTAGTGGACAACTTTGTTACCTGGTGTGAGCTAAACCACCTACAGCTCAATGTCAGGAAAACAAAGGAACTTGTAGTGGACTTGCCCCTGTCACTCCTTTACTCCTTTTGCAGATTACAAATATTTGTGAGTCCGTATAGACAACAAATTGGACTGGACATTAAATTCAACTGCACCTTTCAAGAAAGATCAGAACAGGCTGTATTTTCTGTGGAGGCTCAAGTCTTTTAACGTCTGTAACACCATGCTATGGATGTTCTATGAGTCTGTGGTGTCTAGTGTCTTTTTCTATGTGGTGGTCTGTTGGGGAAGTAGTATGTTGCTGCTTATTTATTGTTAGTGCTGAGATTGGTGTGCAGTACATACTGTATAACTGCTGTGCTTGATTGCCGTTACCACGCTGGACTTATCGTCATCAGCATTTGTCGTTCCGTTGCGCCTCAGTTAACTTCATATTTGACCTGAATTGTCATTTTTTATTGGTGTTGTTTTTACATTGTTGTGTGTTTTGCTGTTATATAATGTGTTGCTATAAGTATATATTTCTATTACTACTATTCATTATTTATTCATTCATAGCTCAGTAGCTTATAAGATACATAATTGTAGTTTAATTTGTCTGTGTACAAGGTTTTATTTTTTTCAATTTTGCACCGTTTTGTCCCACTTCTCAAGAATCAGTGTCCTGTCATATAAAGCTGTTGTGCTCGTGGAGACCTAATAAAGCAGAAAAGACAATCATTTCAGAAGAAGAGATGCTGATGATTTTCTAGTGATCAAGCAGCAGATTGAAGCTCTGAAAGACTGGAATTACAGCGAGATCAACTGTGTTCAGCAGCGATACTGTGAGTGTTTGTACAGAATTCATTTAGTGAATTGAGTGTTAAATCAAGCAAACAAATAAATCAGATGATCAGGAGACGGGTTTCATTCTGAGTTTCATTCTGCTGATCTCAATCACATTCATGATTTTTCATACTGTCATCAGTTCACATCAGAGATTCAGAAACCACTTCATGATTAAATGAGTCACAAATGTACATTTATTACATTTAATAATCAGTTTATAATATAAATATTAAAACTAACTTATGCATCTCTTTATTAAAGATTCAGAATAGTATGTTTGTCTGACCAAGATTTATAACTTCTGGATGACAATGAAAAACTAATTAATGAATGAATAGTCTCTCTATTGTTTAATATCACACAGAGACTGTCACGAGTCCGGGCTCGGCAGTTCTTCCCTGTCGCCACCAGAGGTCACCATCTCCCTTCCTCCCGGACTCATCTACGTAAATACATACACCTGTCACATCTCACACACCTGTCCCACTCATTACACCCACAGCTGTTCCCAATTGCCACGGACTATTTAGTCTCCCCTCTCCCACCACTCTGCCTGGTTGCGTTACATGATATTTGTGAATGTGTTTTTTGTTTCTAGTGTCTGCTCTGGGCAGGGATACACGCACCTCATTGCCGTTTTTGTATCCCAGTCCTTTTCTGTTTTGTTTTTTGCCGTGTTGGCTTGTTGTTTTTGTTTAAATTAAAGAGCACTTCCCTGCACTTGGACCCTGACCTCATCTTTTCGCGGCGCTTCTTCGCCGTGCCGTGACAGAGACACTGAGGAATCAGTATCAACTCTGAATCCAGCACAGAGAGGTTCAGTGAATGTAGTGTTGAATGTGTGTAAGTGTGTGAGTGTGTGTGTGTCAGAGACGCTGTAGAAGGACAGTGCCGGTCGACACGTCCACATACACTCCTGCTCTATTAGAGGATGAACAGACAGCAGGTATATCAGTGCTGTTCTTATTGTGACAGACAGAGAATCTGTTATCAGAGCACTTCAGACTCCAGGATTTGTCATTGAATCCAAACTCACAGTCACTCTCTCCTTTCCTGTTGATGCCTGTATATGACACTGATATTTCGGCACGTCTCTTCCATTCAGCCTCCCAGTAACAGCATCCAGTCAGACTCTCAACACTCAGAACCTGAGGTTCCTTCTCAAATCTCTCTGGATGATCAGGATACGGCTGATGATCTTCCACACCTGTGATCATCCTGTTCTGATCAGACAGAAGGAGTCCAGTGTTTGCTGTGTTTGGATCCAGTGTGAGATCACAGGCATCTGAACGCAACAAGAGAGAAACATCAAGAACTACACAACAGTGAAGATGTCTGTGTGTGATCACAGCTAAAGTCCAAACTATCCTCACTCTTCACAAATGTGTTCACTATTATAGTGAAAGCTGTTGAAGAGGGACTAGTGATTCAGATCTCACTAGCAGTGCTGGTCCTAGACTTCTGGAGCCCAAACAAAACTCTGTGAAAAACCCTGTCAGGCCTAAAACAGTGCAGACTAGTGTTGTGTAAAGAAGCAGTTGGGGGTTTATCATGCAAGTCTCATTTCTATACCACTTTCTACAATACAGATTGTTTCAAAGCAGCAGTAACCGATTGAGATTGTGCTGTAAAGCAGCTCTAACAAGCCAATAGTGTGATTCTAGAGCTCAAGTCAGTCCAGTAAGTATAACGTTCTTCAGTTGTGCAGACAGACTGTATATACAGTGTATTTGTGCTCATACATGTACATGCGAGTGTTACGACAAACTCCACTGCACACTAGTGTTGGGTGATATGCTCAATTTTCATATTGTCCTATCATCAGCCTGTGAGATCACTGATACATGATATTATTGTGCTAATTTATTTATTTACTTAGTTTCATTGCCGGAAAGTGAACCAACTTCAGCGTAAGGCAAAACGCAGCCTAATGTTTTTAGCATGACTGAGTTTGTAAGAGAGGATGTAGGGCACGTAGTGTCCGAAAAATTTATTTATTACCCTAATAAAAATACACCCCCCCTCCCATAACTGGACACCTGTTTTGTACACCCCCACCCGTCTAAGTGACCATCTGTTTCATCCACCCCAGTGATCTTAAAGAGAGGATTACTCTTTGATTTTCTCGCCGTAACACTTGCGGTGTTATCTATCAATTGAAACAGACGTGCGTAATTAAACCTCTAAAGTTTTACAACATGCACCTGTGAGCGTGCCGGGTCTTCTGGTGCTGCGAACTTTGCCTAAAGTTCACTGATCAAAGCATCTCCATCGCATCTATTTTATGACGTGCACCTGCGCGTGTGAACTCTGTTAGGTTCACTGACCGGTCAAAGGATGTGTGCCCTATTGAACCTTTTTTATGATACATCTGGTGAAGTTAGGTAAAGTTGAAAATTGAGTATTTATAATGAATTTACAATCAATTCGAATGCGGTTTCAAACTGACGTTCAGGATGAGATGAGATAGATAAAGAAGTCGATAACAACAAACTTAAATAAATAGGGAGGGTCAAGGTGATTGTTTTAATAAGATGGTTTGCGCTGTAGGAAAACGTTCATTTAGTTCATTTTACTTAGTTTTGTTATTTATTTTTTCACTCATATTTTTTTCAACCCTCAACACAAACACAAACACTGCAAACACACACGCACACAAACACTCAACACATCTACACATAAACAACCATACAGTTAAATATTTAGACTTTTATGATGTCTCATACAAACCTTTTATAAATAAAAACTTTTAGAATCACACTGACCATCTCTACAAGGTGATGAAAAGTAGCATGATTAAACAATGATATAACTTTTGTTTTAACAAATAAGTTTTTAATCTTTCAAACCTAAAACCATGATCCTCTAGAGCAAGGATTAGAAGCAGACAAACGAACCTCTGAGTAACGCGAGGCACTTACAGAGATTTTTCTTTATGAATTGGACCTAAATTAGATAAAGAAAACACACACACACAAATCTGAGTATGCTAAATTTTAAAGCAAAATCGTATGTTAACAAATAAGTTTTTAGATGGAAATAATTAGAAGCAGTCAAACAATCCTCTGATTAACGCAAGACACTTACAGAGATTTTTCTTTATGAATTTGACCTATATTAGACTGAAAATTACTTGTCATAAGGATGTCTGCAACAAAAGTATAAGGTGCCACAAATGCTTCTCAGAATCATTAAAAGGTAATAGTCTGTTAACAATTTAGACGCTTTTATTATGAAATCGCACAAAGAACCACTGAAGTACGCACTGTTTGTTAACACGGAATTAATTGAAATAATAACCTACTACGAGCTTATTTAACCGCTTTATTTACAGCATGCTGAATGTAATACAGTTAAACAGAAACATTAAAACATTTCAAGCTTCAATACATTCCTCTTATGAAAATGCTGATTTAAAGGAAGCACTGCTAGAGAAGTTTAACATCTCACCGGAAACTTACCGCCAGCGCTTCCGAGCAACCACTGTTCCAGCTGGGGAATCACCGACAGAGACCTACCATCGCTTGAGTAATCTGTATCGTCGCTGGGTACGACCTGAGGAACACTCTAAGGAGGAGATCGGTGAGACCATCATTCTTGAGCAGCTTCTTCGTGTGCTCCCATATGATACCCGTACCTGGGGGCGAGAGCATGAGCCGACGACAGGACTGGCTGCATCAAAGCTGGCTCAACAGTACCTAAATGCTCACCGAGGAGGTCCACGCACTCAACCATCTATAGGTACTGTACGCTCTGTTTCAGATAACTCTGGTGTTGTGACTGAGAGGGGGCGGGTAGAACATACAGACAGTGGACAGGGGCTAAAGTCAACAGTAGGCAAAGGAATCATTTGCTTTTATTGCCAACAGCCAGGGCACAAAGCATCAGTGTGTCCTGCGCGCAAAGCAAAACTGACTGGATTCTGTTATGTTCCCAGAGACGAGGAAAGTGCAAAAGACTCTGTAGTCACGCCGACAGCGGCGGCTAGAAAAGTACCTGGGTACCCCAGCCTCTGAGACGTCTGTGGAAGGTCTTGATGCTAGTGGCTGGAGGATCCCAGAGAATATCTCAAAACTGCAAAGAGGGGATGAGTCTTTAAAACCACTGTTTAAGAAGGCTGAGTGTGATAATGTGTCCAATCTGTGCAAGGAAAGGTATGTTGTGACAAATGGAGTGTTGTACTTGCAAGCAAATGATGCGACATCATTTGTATCATGTGTTGTGTCCCAGCGGGGCAGAGCTCCCTTGCAACCTCTCCCTGTCATCTCTGCTCCTTTCAGACGCATCGCTATGGACATTGTGGGGCCTTTGGAGAAAAGTAGTGCGGGACATCAGTACATCCTGGTGATCAGTGATTACGCTACAAGATATCCGGAAGCCTTCCCACTTCGAACCATCACCATGCCCAAAATAATTTTTGCCCTTGTCCAACTCTTTTCCAGAGTAGGTACACCAGAGGAGATCCTGACGGACCAGGGAACCAACTTCACCTCGCGGCTAATGAGACAACTAAATCAACAGCTAGGCATCACCGTCATCAGGACGAGTCCTTACCACCCACAAACAGATGGCCTGGTGGAGAGGTTCAATCAGACCCTGAAGAACATGCTACGGAAGTTTGTTGCAGACACAGGGCGTGACTGGGACAGGTGGCTACCGTTTGTGTTCTTCGCATATAGGGAAGTACCTCAGGCCTCTACCGGTTTCTCGCCATTCAAGCTCCTTTATGGCTGGCAGGTACAAGGACCGTTGGACCTGCTTAGAAAGAGCTAGGAGGATCCTGTCTCCAGAACCGAGGAGAAAGGCATAGTACAGTACGTGCTGGAGATGAGGGAACGGCTCGAGCAGTATCGGGAACAGGCGAGGGAAAACCTGCAAGAGGCACAACAAGCTCAGAAGCAATGGTATGACGAACATGCAAGACTGCGACAGTTCCAGCCAGGACAGAAGGTGTTACTCCTGTTACCAACATCATCAAACAAACTGCTGGCCAAGTGGCAAGGACCATATACGGTGGTCCGGAAGATGGGGCCAGTTACCTATGAGGTCCACCACCCTGATAAGGGGAAAGCCAAACAGACTTACCATGTTAACCTACTGAGGCAGTGGAAGGAACTACCCGGTAAGGCAAGCGAAGCATCACTTCTGGTGCAGAAGGTGGAGGATGTGGAGGATGAAAGAGGCCTGGGCGGACTGAGTTGGTTCAGCACACAATACACCTGACGGACCCAACACCAATGAGACAGCGTCCTTATCGGGTTCCTGAGAGGCTGGTGGAACCTCTAAGGGAGGAGATCAAGATGATGAAGGAACTGGGAGTAATAGAGCCCTCTACAAGTGAATGGAGCAGTCCCTTGGATATTGTCCCAAAGAAGGATGGGACACTTCGAGTCTGCATCGACTTCCGTAAGCTGAATGCACAATCGAAGTTTGATGCTTACCCGATGCCTCGGGTGGATGACTTGTTGGAGAAAATAGGACAAGCCAAATTTATCACCACCCTGGACCTGTGTAAGGGTTACTGGCAGGTACCCCTCGGTCCAGCCTCTAGACCATACACGGCGTTCCGAACTCCGCTGGGCCTATACCAATTTACCGTCCTTCCCTTTGGCCTGCATGGGGCACCTGCCACCTTCCAAAGATTGATGGATCAAGTCCTCCAGGGTTGTGAGGAATGGTCTGCCGCCTACCTTGATGATGTTGTAATCCACAGCAACTCCTGGGCAGAACACCTGCAACATGTGCAGCAGATCTTAGAAAAGATCCAAGCAGCAGGGTTGACCTTGAACGTTGCCAAATGTGAGTGGGCACGACAAGAAGCCAGTTACCTTGGGTACTATCTAGGCAACGGCCAGCTGCGACCGCAAGTGGATAAGGTGGAGGCAGTCCTGCGGAGCTCAAGACCCAAGTCAAAGAAGGAAGTGAGGTCTTTCTTGGGCTTGGTGGGCTGGTACAGGAGGTTTACACCAAATTTTGCCTCCATTGCAGTACCCCTGACTAACCTATTGAGCAAGACGGTAATCCAATTCCGTGGACTGGAGACTGTGAAGCCGCGTTCAATACGCTGAAAGAAAAGATGTGTTCCAGCCCAGTCCTGCAAAGTCCAAACTTCTTCCAGCGATTTCTGGTGCAGGTGGATGCTTCTGTGACAGGGATTGGGGCAGTCCTTGCTCAGGGAAGTGAAGGAGAGGAGAAACCAGTCATCTTCCTTAGCCGCAAGCTGTTACAGAGAGAAACCGGATACTCAGCTATAGAAAAAGAGTGTCTCGCCATCAAGTGGGCCCTTGATAGTTTACGTTACTACCTCCTTGGACGAGACTTTGACCTTGAGACTGACCATCGAGCTCTGACGTGGATTCATTCAATGAAAGATCACAATGCCAGAATCACAAGGTGGTATTTGGCCCTTCAACCTTACCACTTCAAGGTACGGCATCGACCTGGCAGTCTGAATGTAGTCGCCGACTACCTGTCCAGGTTCCCGGTCAGTACGCGGCATGGAGGGGAGGGAGGTGATGTGACAAGGGCAACATAATTGTCACTGCTGGGGAAGCGGCACTGGCATACACACACACACATACCTCATTCACTCTCCACTTTCATCCCTTCCCGCTGTTTCTGTTGTCGGAGAAGCGGGTGCACACGCGATCCGACGACACATGGACAGGTTGAACATTTTCCCCCCTTTCCATCAGTTTATGCATTTCTGGGCATGTCACGCATACACACGGCATTTTGTATGAGGTTTCGTCTTTGTTATGTGTTTGTTTGCGTGAGTGCATGGTAGTCCGGCCAAACAGAGCGAACGGGCGGCGAGCAGTTATGACGGCACTGACTGTGCCGCGCCGGCGCACAGCAGGCGGAGTTGGGCGAAACCACTGTTTGGCATTAGGGGGGGAGGGGGGTTGTGTATGTCGATATGTCGAAATTAAGGGTTAACTGGATTAATTGATGAAGATTATTTTTATTTATGAATTATACGTGGAGAGTATGAGTTGTTGTTGAATGATGGGCATAATTATGGAAAGTATATGAAGTAC
Source organism: Barbus barbus (assembly GCF_936440315.1). NCBI lineage: Eukaryota > Metazoa > Chordata > Actinopteri > Cypriniformes > Cyprinidae > Barbus > Barbus barbus. Next base: position 10,777,345 of record NC_136737.1, read on the forward strand.
TTGGGTTTTAAACTATAATATTTACCTGTCATTGGAATGGTCCTAGAATGGGGAGGAGCCTGTCTTATAAAAGGGGGGGGGGACTGGAGTTAAAGAGGGCACTTGTTTTACCAAGTCGTAACGAGAGGGCAATAGCGGTGCCTCAAGCGAACCACCCCCCCAACCTTGTATATTGTGGATACGTGTTACCTGTATATACAGATATTGGATTTGTCCTGTTTATTTTCCTCTTTTGATGTTTCTTTGTTACTTTTGGGTTTTGCTTTATTATGCACCCGTAAATACTTCACTGAGGACTGTACATTTTTGGCACTGTAAATAAATTACACTGTGCACAAAAGTGCTGTTGCGGGTGAGCCATCATTTTTTAACATCTTTACGGACACTTGTTACGTCCCCCCAAGCGAGCTGGTGGTGCTCGCTTTACCACAAAGACTAAGTGTGAGTTTGTCTCTTGCCTGATGAGGTTAAGTTAAAATTTGCCACAACACCAGTGTGGAGGATCCTCAGCCTATGCTCTCAAGCCCGCAAACCTCAGTGTTCTCAAGCTTGCCAGCCACAGCACTTACTTAATAATGATAGTTTGTAGATTAATATTTTAACCTCCTATTTGTTGTGAAATACACCTTTGTTTTTCGTCGTTGTTTCAGTTCTAAGCAATGTTGGTGTATTGATAACTTCTGAAGATGACAGAAAGAGGATAATTCAGTTTATACAAAGTTTATTAACCCTCTGGGGTCTGAGGTCATTTTGGGGCCCTTGAGATGTGTTGACATGCCCTGATATTTGTGCTTATTTCAGCTTCTTAAATCATACTATTGACCAACATGTAATTTTTTTTGTATTCAGCACAAACTGTGCTACAATAATATGTGACCAAGATGGATGTACATGTCTGCATTTCTTAGAAAAAAAACATTATGCGTGGTTAGTAAGTTTTGGGGAAAATAATGTAGCTGAAATAAGGCCATAAAAGCCACACTAAATCGTCCTGAATAAGACTTTTGAGTAATCAGTCTTGTAAGCTAGAATATTTACTTCACAATTATGTGAAAATCATTCTGCTTACTCATTCACAGAAAACAATATATTGATTTAAATTTTTAAAGACATGTTTTGTGATCTAAAGCCAATATGCGAGGGAGTGGAAATGGTCTTGAATATTAAGTGGTTCTCACCTGAGAGACAAAGGGCCCTCCCCTAAAGCTGCTAATGGCCCATCAGTGTGACTGTGACTGAGGCAGGTAAGAGAGTGTGAGGAGACTGAAAAAATGGGTTTTTTAAATGATTTGTATTTTATTTACAACACAGTATAATCAAAACATACATAATGAAGGTCAAAGACACATTATTGTGCACACTGATCTAACCACAGAGATGTGAACAGACTTTGAGTCATTCCTGTAACAGATTCTGTTCAACAAGTGAAACAAATACCTGATATTTACTTATTTCCATGGATTCAAGAAGAAAAAAACACAATCAGTAGCCAAGGATCTTGTTTTACCATAGAATATCAGTGTAGTTGACATCTGATGTTGGTACGGCGCTCTCAGAGGAAAACATCTTGAAGAAAGTCATCAGGATTCATCTGTGGTTCAGGTACCTGATCCAAAAAAATACAAACAACCAAAAAAAAAAAACATTTGTGAGCATAGACTCATGCATGCTTTGTACTATCATACACAAAAAAAGACATTTACTATCTGAGAAACTAATTATTATTGTTTAGTATGTTATTAAAATCTAATTTTGAACAGAGTAGGCAATTAATAATAAACATGTTCTAAACAGACTCGTAGTATTCATCATGTTACAATGTACTCTCATATTACTTTTATTGTTTTATATAGAGCATGAAAACAACAGTTTGGGGAAAAAACAACTATGATTGTGTAGTCATATAGCTTAGTATGCATGATTTTATAGCAGCTGTTATGATTCTGCAGCACTAGACTCAAGTATGCTGTGAACCACAAAAGGATGCACTTTGTACTATAAAAAATTATATTTTATATCGGAGAAACTATTATTGTTTAGCATGCTATTATAATCTATTTTGAACAGAGTAGGCTATTAATAATAAACATGTTGTAAACATACTTAGACTCGTAGCATTCATCATGTTACAATGTACTCTCATATTACTTTTATTGTTTTATATAGAGCATTAAAACATCATCCTGCCATAAGAAATTTAAATACAATAAATTGTCCATCATATTCAAACACTGTAGTGTGGAATTACAGTTTGGGAAAAAACAACTATGATTTTGTAGTCATATAGTCTAGTATGCATGATTTTATAGTAACGTTAGCTGTTATGATTCTGCAGCACTAGACTCAAGTATGCTGTGAACCACAAAAGCATGTACTTTGTACCATAAAAAAGGATATTTTATATCTGAGAAACTAATTGTTATTGTTTAGCACGCTATTAAATCTATTTGTGAACATTAAATATTCAAATATTCATTCTTAGATGCGTAGCATTCATCATGTTGTCGGTTGGGAAAAACCTAACTAAACGCGTTCAAGTTTGTCACAATAACACGCTAACTAATGCAAAAAAGAAGCATTTACTTACTCAGATCGATCTTCTGTATGAAGTCTTGCACTTCTTCTGAGGTAAATCCAGCCTTTACTCAGCGCGTCTCCTTCCAGAAACGAGCAGCAACAGAGTCTCGTGACTGTTTGTTGTTGGGCGTCTCCAAGCGCGCGCGCGCGTCACGTGGTTATTTGCATGTGAACACGAGGGGGCGGGATCTCATTAGAAATAATGAGTTAGACTGGACAGACTGAACATGGTGTCGGTTTCATACTGATTACTTTATCACAGAACATTTGTTTTCGATAACACTTACTTCATTTGAAAGCAGACACTTCAGGCTTTCTATAGATATAACTCTCATGTTTCTGTGTTGAGTATTCGCTGAGTTACACTTCATTTTAGTGACCCGTTACTATAAACATATCGCGGAGACGGAGAAGACAGAGAGCGCATCCTGTTGGTTTTCTTTTTTTTTCCAAAACCACAAAGTTTTGTTGTAATCGTGAGTGTACTCAAAAAAAAGTAGACACTTAACAGTTTCGATTGATGTATAACACTTATTTGTGTGACCAAAATCAACAGAGTACTTTTAGTGTCTTTTGCACTTATCGTAAAAAAACCGAGTTCGTATCGCCGGCGATACGGCGGGCCCCAGAGGGTTAAAAAGGCATTTTCAAAAACTGAAGTGACCTTGTTTTATTTATTAGTTAGAATGGGTGCAATTCAACATTCAACAACTCCAAAAGCAGAATAATAAATGAAAGTTATTTATTAATCTGTGAAATATTAAAAAATTAGTTGATTAATCATTCTAATAATCTCTGATTAATCAATATTAACCATCACTCCTGGAAGTACAGGATCAGAACTTGAACTAGTTACTGTAATTTCAGACATGCAGACATGTAATTTATGAGAGATTAGAGAACATAATTTAGTGAATCTCTTCCCACATGAATGGCAGTGATACAGCTGCTTTCCGTTGTGGATCTTCTCATGTATTTGTAGATGTGTTGACCGTTTGAATCTCTTGTCACAGTGTGAACACTTGTAAGGTGTTTCTGTAGTGTGAACTGTCTGGTGCACTTTCAGTGCACAATATGTAAAGAAAGTCTTCCTACACTTTGAGCAAGCATGATCCTTTACACCACTGTGTCTTTTCTGGTGTATCTTTAATGCAACCATCTGGCTAAAACTCTTTCCACATAAATAACATATGTAAGGCTTCTCCCTTGTATGAACTTTCAGGTGGTCCTGCAGGAAATCTGCCCTAAAAGATTGTGTACTGCTTTGGTCACAGTTTTCTAATCTTTCTTTAGAATGAGTAAGCAGATGTTTTTTAAAACCACTATATTTTCTAAAACTCTTCCCACACTGATCACATGTGTACGGCTTCTCTCCAGTGTGGATCCTCATGTGTACATTAAGGGCTCTTTTTTGTGTGAAACTCTTCCCACACTGATCACATGTGTATGGCTTCTCTCCAGTGTGGGTTTTTAGGTGTGCATCACGGTATTCTTTTCGGCTGAAACTCTTCCCACACTGATCACATGTGTATGGCTTTTCTCCAGTGTGGATCGTTGTGTGTTTGTTAAGAGTAGATTTTAGTTTGAAGCTCTTCCCACACTGACCACATGTGTACGGCTTTTCCCCAGCATGGATCCTCATGTGTTCATTAAGGGATCCTTTTTGTGTGAAACTCTTCCCACATTGATCACATGTGTGTGGCTTCTCTCCAGTGTGGATCCTCATGTGTAAATTAAGGGATCCTTTTTGTGTGAAACTCTTCCCACATTGATCACATGTGTATGGCTTCGCTCCAGTGTGGATCCTCATGTGTACATTAAGGGCTGTTTTTTGTGTGAAACTCTTCCCACACTGATCACATGTGTATAGCTTCTCTCCAGTGTGGGTTTTTAGGTGTGCATTACGGTTTTCTTTTCGTCTGAAACTCTTCCCACACTGATCACATGTGTACGGCTTCTCTCCAGTGTGGATACTTGTGTGTTTGTTAAGGGTAGCTTTTTGTCTGAAGCTCTTTCCACACTGACCGCATATGTATGGCTTCTCCCCAGTGTGAATATCCATGTGTTTTTTAAGAAAAACGTTTTGTCTGAAGCTCTTCCCGCACTGACCACATGTGTATGGCTTCTCTCCAGTGTGGATCCTCATGTGCTCCTTAAGAGGTTGCTCAAGTCTGAAACTCTTCCCACATTGATTGCATGTGTGCGGCTTCTCTCCAGTGTGCATGTTCATGTGTCTATTAAAGGTTCCTTTATGTTTGAAAGTCTTCCCACACTGATCACATGTCCATTGCTTCTCTCCAGTGTGGGTTTTTAAGTGTGCATCACGGTTTTCTTTTTGTCTGAAGCTCTTTCCACACTGACCACATGTGTACGGCCTCTCCCCAGTGTGGATATTCATGTGTTTTGTAAGGCTTCCTTTATTTGTGAAAGTCTTTTCACACTGATCACATGTGTACAGCTTCTCTTCAAGATGACTTTTTATGTGAATATCAGGATTTTGCTTGCACGAGACACTCTTTTCACATTGAGGCCATATTTCATCTCTTCTTTTCAATGAGAAACTCCAGGATGTTTCTTCAGTTTTGACATGATGGTTCTCCCCCTCTTCAATCAGTTCCTTAACCTCCTTGTTCTCTTCTATCATGTCTACAATTAAAAGTTAAAATGTTTAGTAAAAAATTAAGAAACTCTTAAAAGAAAAAGAATGTGAAAGGAAAAGGACATGTGAAACCTTGAGAAAACAGTAGAAAATATAAATATTTTGATGCAATCATTTGAATTTGATACATTTATTATCCAATTATTGTTTTAAAACATTACAGACACAGGTTTCGTAGTTAGAATTATTATTGTTTGATCAACTATATTTTACATCTTCAAAATTTAAAAAACATATCTAAATATCAAAGTGATATTGTTCAAATATTTATTCAGACCTTGTGATGTTTGCAATCAGTATGAATGTTTCTCAAACCACCTATAATTTGAAAAAAAAAGTAAAAGAAAACAATACTGGTTAGTAATGTAATCCTGGTTCCCTGAGATAATGGGAATGAGCATTGAGTTAGTTACCAAGGAAGGCAGGAAGAGCAGAGAGAGTTATAATTTGTGTCCTGAAAGGGGCTGAAAACACCTTAAGCACATATCCTATTCTCAAACTAAGGGCAGCTTTACTGTCATTAGGGCCAAGCTCGAGGCAGGATGCATACACTGAAGGAGCCTGCAAGTTGCTCACTCACTTGACCATAGCCAAAGCCAGGAGGAAGGCTGTCTTCAGCAAAAGAAGCCGAAGGTTGGTCATTTTGAGCAGCTCAGTATCATGGAACTTCAGGATGGAACAGACTGTAAGACTGAATATTGGTAAGCCACCCTCTCGAATGTGAATCTTAAGAATGGTCTGTGACATGGGCTATTTAATTATGAAATTATGCATATACAAAATACATGCGTTACAAATAAATGTTACACCATACTGCTGCTGCTACTGTTATTTCAATAAGTTCATTTAAAAAGTATACAATAAATGAATAAACCTTTGTTTTTATCAAATCATGACAACACAAAATATAAAAAGGTGTAATAATTTATCCAGTTTAATCAAATAAAGTAACAAACAGGTTTGTGTTATTGGGATTACTCCAATATTTTTTTCCACATCATGCTTAAGTTTTCAGACTATGAGCCATTCCCACTTAAAGGACTGATTATGGAAATGGAATGGTTCTTGCAAACATGATACTTGACTCTGAACTGCTGCTAATCATTATTCTTTTGTCTATAATATTCGGATAATATTCATAATTATGATCGGAGAATCCTCGCCATGGTAAAGAATAACCCTATCACAACATCCAGCCAAGTTAAGAACACTCTCCAAGAGGATGGTGTATCACTGTCAAAGTCTACAATCAAGAGAAGACTTCTCAAGAGTAAATACAGGGGGTTCACCACAAGGTGCAAACAAGGCCAGATTAGACTTTGCCAAAAAACATCTAAAAATGCAAGACCACTTCTGGAAAACATTTTTTGGACTGCTGAAATTAAAGGGATAGTTCACCCAAAAATGAAAATTCTGTCATTAATTACTCACCCTCATGTCGTTCCAAACCCATAATACCTTCATTCATCTTCGGAACACAAATTAATATGTTTTTGATGCATCTTGAGAGCTCCCTGCCCTCCCATAAATAGCAAGGATCCTTACATGATCAAGGCTCAGAAACGTAGCAAGGAGATTGTTCAAATAATCTGTGACATCAGTGGTTCAAACTTAATTTTACAAAGCTATGAGAATACATTTTTTGTGCAAAGAAAACAAAAATAACAATATTTTTCAACAATTCATCTCCTCTGCGTCACCCTATAGCACTATTTTGGAGAGCATCACATCCGTAAACAACATATGCAACGTATGTGCATGGATACATTTTTTTATGTTCAGATCAAAGCGGAAACAACGTAAACAGAGAATTTGCATGCTGACACAGAACAGCATACCTTGTTTACGTATGTGATGCTCTCCAAAATGGTGCCAGGCTGATGCGGAGGAGACGAAGTCTTAAAACTACAAATTACGAAAATTAATAAAATTACGATTGAACCACTGATATCACATGGATTATTTTAGCGATCTCCTTGCTATGTTTCTGAGTCTTGATCGTGTAATCCTTGCTGCCTATGGGAGGGTTAGAGAGCTCTCAGAATGCATCAAAAATATCTTAATTTGTGTTCCGAAGATGAACGAAGGTCTTACAGGTTTGGAATGACATGAGGGTGAGTAATGACAGAAGTTTCATTTTTGGGTGAACTATCCCTTTTAAAATCAACAAGTAAAATATTGACGGGAGGAAAACAATTATGGAGAAGGCTTGGAACAGCTCATGAACCAAAGCATACAACATCATCTGTAAAACATGGTGGAGCAGTGTGATGGCATGAGCATGCATGGATTCCAGTGCCACTGGGTTACTGGTGTTTATTGATGACGTAACAGAAGACAGAAGCAACCGGAAGAATTCTGAAGTGTATAGGGATATATTTTCTGCACAGATTCAATCAAATGGAGCAAAGTTGACTGGGCGGAGCTTCATAGTACAAATGGACGATGACACAAAACATACAGCAAAAGCAACCCAGGAGTTTTGAAAGTAAAAAAGTGGAATATTCTGCAATGGCCAAGTCAATCTTCTGATCTCAACCCAATCAAGCATGCATTTCATTTGTTCAAGACAAAACTAAAGGCAGAAAGACCCACAAACAAACAACAACTGAACTGAACAGCTGCATTAAAGGCCTGGCAAAGCATCACAAATGAGGAAATCAAGTCTCTGGTGATGTCCATGAGTTCCAGACTTAAGGCAGTCATTGCCTGCAAAGGATTCTCAACAAAATATACAAAATGTATATGTAAATGTATAATGTATAAATGTAAATGTATAATCATAAAATTTTATTTATGATTATATTTATTTGTCCAATTATATTTGAGCCCCTGAAAATGGGGGGACTGTGTATAAAAATGGTTGTAATTGCTAATAATTTTCTGTTATATTTTGGTCTTTCATTTTGATTTTTGTTTGTCTGCACTTCAATTTAATCTTTTTTTCATTTTAATCCATGTTGAATAGCTGAGCCTCAACTCAATGCAATCAAAACAACGAATCACTGAAACTTGTAACTTCACATTTTTTTCTGTACTGCAGCTTTAAAGTCTGCATGAACCGGAAGTTGCTGCTGACTTTATTTCAGTGTAGAGGCATATTTCCAGCAGAAACGGAATATTGAGCAGAGGGCAGGGTTTTATTTTAGTTCTCCTCCTCTGTCTCTCACTCATAGCAAACTAACGGTTGGAGGGGTGTGTTTAAGGATATTCTGCCCAAGCCGTCAAACTGACGTCATCAAAAAAGGAATGCCATTCCAGAGCGGAAGTAAATGTTCAGTTTTTGAATAAAGATTACCAAAACAAACTTTTTTTTTTTTTCAGCAGATTAACTTGCACGGATTGTTTACATCAAGACTAGCAATGTGCGATAGTAAAGTAAATAAAGTCCATTTTGAGTTCATGCTGACTTTTACTGTTACTTCACAGCTTTTATGATTTTCTAACTGGAACCACTAAATCTGATCAACTGCTTGAAGTTTTATAACCTTATTGAAGAATTAAGAATATACACCAACCTATTTGTTGTGCAGTATCTTCCTGTTTTCTTCTGCATTCTTCTGGATCAGTAATGTTTTCGACTTTTTCATAAACTGTTGTGGGAGGAGTTGAACTGTAGGAGAATTCCTGCGTGGTTGGAGGACAATTGCTGTGTGGTTGGAAGAGCAGATCTACCAAAAATGAAAAATAAATCAGTTATCAAATTAATGCTTTCATTGATTCACACACTTAAAGGGGTTCTATTATGCTCTTTTACAAAGTCTTGATTTTGTTTTGGGGTGTACTAGAACATGCTCTCATGCTTGGTGGTTCGAAACACGCATTATTTTTCACATAATTTACATTATTACAATACTTCTCTCCCCAGCCTGGCACAAACGGCTCGATTAGTTCCGGATTTGATGAAGGCCCGCCTTCCGAAAAACGAAATGTGTTGTGAATGGTTAGCTGTCCCAGTGCGTTGTGACTGGCGAACAGCTTAGATGTGAGATTGCCTATACATGAGATTATTGTGCTAATTTATTTAATTATCTACTTAGTCTCATGAAAGTGAACTAACACCAGCATAAGGCTAAAAACCGGCCTAATGTTTCTAATATGACTGAATTTGTATTTAACATGACAATTTAATAGAAACATTGTAAATTGCTAATTATAATGCTTATATTTCCTCAGTTACTCAAAAAGCAGCTACAGAAAATGAGCAAGGAACATTTAAATTACCAAATAACATCATCACTGACTTCAGTGTAGTGCGAGTTCATGCACTTAAAAAAAAGACTCCAATTATAATCAGTGAAGCTATCTACACTCTACAATAATTAAGTCAGCAAGTTTCTGAAGCGTCCCAGAGGTGGCTCTCCACACCGCATTGCTAAAGATGCGCCTAGACTATTTTTGATGGATAGTAAAAATAATAATAATCATCATCTTGCTATTGTCAAAGGCATCAGCAACAGGCAATATCACATAATACTGTAGTCTATCAGCACAACCCTAGGGGTGGCATATCCCTTACCCCTCATATAAATGAGGGATTCATTTTCAAATGGGTGACAAGTATAGCTTAATTTGTCTAAATGTAGGTGTTCATTAAGATGTTCATAAAGCAATGTAAATGCAGACTAAAAGTATTTTAATAAATAATTTGAATTTAAAACTATATTTTTACTTCAGTAGTACATCAGTGCAATTGCAAAAGTATACTAAATACCTGTCACGATGCTGCTACTGCATTGGAGCGAAGGAGCAAGGAACGCGGAGAAACAGGAGAATTCTCACAATCAACAGTCTTTAGTAAACAAACCAAGAGTAACACAGGGTGGAGACATACGTAGCACAACTTGACATACAAGACCCAACAAGGAAACATGGGGCAGACAACACTTTAAATACATGACTAAACGAGGGAAACTGACAAGACACACCTGGAATCAATGAACACATTAGGAGCAGGAACAGGAAGAAAACCAAATATGGGCATGTCACACATGAGGGAAAACTAGGTCAATGGGAGCACATTGGGAGGAAAACAAACGCGTAAGGGTGTACACGCGTTACTAAGTAATTGGGTGTAACGCGTTACTAAGTAACTACTGTAATTAAATTACTTATCCATTGAAAAGGTAAAGTAAGGGATTACTGTTCATTTTTGGGTCATTTAATTACAGTTGCTTATAAAGTACTTACAATAACCCCCCAGGGTAAACAGAACAGAACCAACATAAATGCATTGCAGATATCATTAAAGTTCAATAATTTAATGTAACATTTTAGAAATTAGTCTGATTAAAAGCAGAATCAGAAGGCTGAATGCTGACTGACAAGAGGAGGAGTTGGGGATGGATGAGGGTAATTAGCTATTGAGCAACGTGAGGCTGGTGATAATACTAATGGACCAAATGTATGAAAGATGTGATAGTTGTTGCATCCCTATAGGTAGATGTGGATCAGCTGAGAGTCAAGCTTGACTAACGTGACCTGCCAGTACTGACACTGACGGAAGAGTTCTGTCAGGACCACTATAATCAAAGATGACTGACAATTAGTATACAGTTTGGATTGGTGGTATGGTTCTGTTGTGAGCAAAACTCCCTGCGCATCCATGCAGCCTAGCATGGATAAGAGCAGGGAGAGCAGCAATAAGCCCCCAAAACAAAACCATATGCCATACCCCCAAGTATGCTGCCAATACCTGAAACGTTGCAAACCTGAGCAACATGTTCGCACTTACAACCAGATAGCCTTAAGTGCAAGTGTGCTCCCAATAATGACCAGACAGCTTAGCAACAAGCGTGTTCCCAATAACAACCAGACAGCTTAGGAACAAGCGTGCTCTCAATAACAACTAGATAGTTTAGGAACAAGCACATTCCCAATAAAAACCAGACATCTTAGGAACAAGTGTGTTCCCAATAAAAACCAGACAGCTTAGGAACAAGCATGCTTCCAACAACCAGAAAGTAAGGCACATTGTCAGTATGATCACATAAGTTTAGCACAAGCACTTCATTGAAAACAACTAAATAAGTCTAAGCAATACAGATAGCCTTAGCAAGCATGTTGCCAATAATCTGAGAGCATTAAAAAGGAATTTAGCTTAGCTTTCTGACGACCTTCAGGGATGAATGAGAATGAAACATAGCCAGCTGGGATGTGGATGCTTGATCTCTTAATCCTTCTTCATGTGGGGAGTGAAGATCCCATCTGAACTTGTTCTTATTCAGTCACATAACTCATGGAGTCCATATAAATAATATAGCAATGCAAGAAGGAATGTTAACTTCCGAATCAGGCATCAATATGCGAAAAACTTGCACTTACCCCACGGTCCCTTACAGTTCGCCAAGAGTGATCTCTCCCAGATTAATGCACGTTACAACAGATTGTGCAGGTCAGTGCCTATTGTATCAAGTGAAATTATGTTTCAGCTTTGCCCTTTTGGCGGTAATACTGTTTTAGAATTTTTAGGGCAAATCGTATTGCCCGTATCGTATTGGAGTTATTGCCGTTTATTCCTGAATGTGTGAGGAAAATCGAACACAAGCTTAACCCCGCTGCGAAAGCACGTGTTCAAGTTAACAAACTTTAATCCTCTCACTAAATTCCCAATTGCACAATTCCTAGTATTAAGATTATGGTGTTTGCCTGGAGAATTCGCCATTAATTAGCTACTGAAAAACACGAAGCTGGTGATAATATTGATGGACCTTATATATGTCACACTACACAGTAGGGAATGAGGAGGCGAGGAGCTTCTTCAAAAACTCAAACTTTATTAACAAAACTCAGGGATTGCAGGAGACACAGAAAACCACATCAAGATGATCAGACCGGACACAGAGGCAGGGAAACACAGGGCTTAAGTACTAGGAGAAAATTAGATAATAAAACACACACCTGGAACTCAATGAACTAATGATGACACTAAATGAGAAAAGTAACAGGAAGAAAGGGCTTGCGTGGGACGCGAATGGCGGGTGGGCTTGGGAGAGCCACGGATGATGGCGTACATGACTTCGGAGCCGCGGATAGCGGCGGGCATGACTTCGGAGTCGCGGACGGTGGCTGCTTGGGGGAGCCGCGGACAACGGCAGGCTGGTTCTGGCTCGGGGCAGGACACTCTCCAGACACCGGAGGATCCCTTCCCTCCATTTTAGTCCAGTGGTGTCTGGGAGGTCCACGGGACGATGGGAATTGGCCCCGTGCCAGAACAGAGAGAAGATGGTGGCGTCACCGAGGGCCGCCGCTGCGGCGAGCCTGCAGAACTCCCAGGAGTGTTTATGGAACGGGAGGTCTCTGCGGGCAAGAGCGATGAACTGTGTGGTGGTTTCCATCACCGTGGGAGAAAAAAATTTCAAACCAAAAACTTTTCAAAAATCTGAAAAAATACTACTGTATTTTACACTACACTCAGGAGTAGGGAACGAGGAGGCGAGGAGCTTCTTCAAAAACTCAAACTTTATTAACAAAACTCAGGGATCGCAGAAGACACAGAAAACCACATGAAGACGATCAGACCAGACACAGAGGCAGGGAAACACAGGGCTTAAGTACTAGGAGAAAATTAGATAATAAAACACACACACCTGGAACTCAATGAACTAATGATGACACTAAACAAGGAAAGGAACAGGAAGACCAAATAAGGACAAGGAAACACAGGGAGCATGTGGAAACACAAGACACAGGGAAACAAAAGGTGCGTTCGACTTCATGCAGCACGTCGCAGACCGATCGGCGGCTAACTTGAAGCAGTGCATGCCGGTTAGAAAATTTGTCCGACTTGAACCGGCGCTGACGTTACATCACTGTCACGTGTGGCATCAAAGTACTGCGAGAGCGTTTTGAGAGCATCCGGCGCCAGCGCTGATGATGACACAGCTGTTTCACGATTAGGCAAATTCACCACATGACAACAATGACGTGCGTTTCTAACATCTTCAAATCCAATAATGCTCATAAATCTGTTTTTAGAACAGTAAAACCTTTTTTACTGTAGTCGCAATGTTATATTGACTCACGTTTATCATAAAACACTGATATAAGTATATATACCTCCACTTTATTAGTATTTAAATAATTTACGTTGAACTTTATTCTTGAGCAGATGGCGCTGTATTAAGCAGTATATAAAAAGTGTTTCTGTTGCTCATGAAAACGTTTCTGAAACGTCTGTGCATTTGACAAATATTGCATTTTATTCACTTCATCTGTGATAAAGTATGCAAACACCCTGTGAGTGTCACTAACAGGAGCAGAAAGTGTCCGGCTCGACTTATCCATTTTCAACTCCGTCCCTGACTGCAAGCGGCCACACTTGTTGATCGCCATCTGTAGCCGTGCTTCAAGTCGAACGCACCTAAAGTCTGACAATATATGAGTGCTGTGATAGGGGTTGCATCCCTATAGGTAGATGTGGATCAGCTGAGAGTCAGCTGATGCAAGCTTGACTAACATGACCTGCCATAACTGATGCTGACACTAGATTTCGTCCACTGGTGGGAGACATGATGGTCTTGTTTTTTTTTTTTTTGCAAACTACCAAATCAGTGAACATAATGGGCCTCATTTATGAAACAAACGTACGACAGAAAATTGGGTGTACGGTCGTTTCTACACAAAACTTGTTTCTATTTATCAATATGGAGCAGTGGCTACGATCAAATCTCACATCTGGTCTCAAGTTTTTGAGTTACCTGAACTTGCGTGCAGCATAGTAAATCTGGCGGAGAATTGTATAATAACAGCATTTTGTTCGTTTAGATTATTTTTCTGACCAACAGCTCATTAGTCGATCGTTAACCAGTAATATAAGAATACTTTTTTTCAGGGCTTTATATGTGTTAATAGCAACAACAGACCACGAGGATTCACACATTGTTGCATAACGCACCTGCAGCACTTCTGTGAACAGAGAAAAACAGAAACTACACAAAATATATTTCTCTTAACAATAGAAAAAAAAAAAAATGTACAAGTAGCCTAAAGAGAGGCTCGTGAGCCCAATGCAGTTTCAGTTTTGCTTGACGTTTGTGTGCTGTTTATAATCAATGCCACTAGCTTATAGCGTGATTTTTTCCCTTTTTTATATATATATACACTCTCAATATAAGGGTTAGCAATATATTTTTAAAAATTGTATAAAAACGTTACCATATGAAAAGGCATAACTGTTACGTTAACCTCAGTTTGCTAATGTTATAACCATCAAGTCTAGCAACAGCTTAATGACTTTGTTTGCACAGCTAATTGGTAATTTATTGTCACATGGTGTGTTAAGGCTTTGGGAGACATTGCAAGCAATGAGGTAGTGTGGAGATCTGAAGCAGTGGAGGTCAGCTGTTATTAACCACCTCTCCTAGAGAGCAGCTTCCACTCCTAATGGAGATGCAGATGTGATGGAGGCCAAGTGGAAAAGCATGGTCAACCATGTTCAGGACATCCACGAACATGACACTCCTATGTTTCTCTGCTGTATACATCCACCTCTGAAGGGGGAAGCAAGCAATAAGGAGTGGCTGGAATCATGTACAACATACTTTTCTTGTGTGATTTGATGGTCATTGTTTGGTTTTTGGGAGTTCTCACATGCTAATCGCTGATGTTTTCCTGTCTGTTTATTAAAGTGCCCTTGCAAGATGGCCACCCCACTGAAAATATGTAGAAGATTTATTTTATTTTATTTGTTGCATATTCTCACCTCTCGCTGTTGACGGAAGTCATTTTACTAGAGTAATTTTGGGGCAAACTGGACAACTACATCAGCAAACTGATACCAGGGGTGATCCCAGGTGGACCATGGCTGAATATGTGGACTTGGCCCTACAGCTGTGTGGATCTCCTGTCACAGTAGGACAGGTAGAGGAGGAATCACCCCCTAAACTTTCCCCCACATTGCTTGGTCCAGCACAGACTACATCCCTCATGGCCACCACTGGATCCGTCTCAACATGGACAAGACTAGTACCCAGTGTGGAGGATCCTCAGCCTATGCTCTCAAGCCCGCAAACCTGTGTTCTCAAGCTTGCCAGCCACAGCACTCACTAAATAATGATAGTTTGTAGATGAATATTTTAACCTCCTATGTGTTGTGAAATACACCTTTGGTTTTTGTCGTTGTTTCAGTTCTAAGCAATGTTGGTGTATTGATAACTTCTGAGGATGACAGAAAGAGAATAATTCAGTTTACACAAAGTTTATTAAAAAGGCATTTCAAAAACTGAATTGATTTTATTTATTAGTTAGAATGGGTGCAATTCAACATTCAACAACTCCAAAAGCAGAAAAATAAATGAAAGTTACTGATTAATCTGTGAAATATTCAAAGATTAGTTTATTAATCATTCTAATAATCTCTGATTAATCAATATTAACCATCACTCCTGGAAGTACAGGATCAGAACTTGAACTAGTTACTGTAATTTCAGACATGCAAACATGTAATTTATGAGAGATTAGAGAAGATAATTGAGTGAATCTCTTCCCACATGAATGGCAGTGATACGGCTGCTTTCCGGTGTGGATCCTCTCATGTATTTGTAGATGTGTTGACCGTTTGAATCGCTTGTCACAGTGTGAACACTTGTAAGGTGTTTCTGTAGTGTGAACTGTCTGGTGCACTTTCAGTGCACAATATGTAAAAAAAGTCTTCCCACACTTAGCGCAAGCATGATCATTTACACCACTGTGTATTTTCTGGTGCATCTTTAATGCAACCATCTGACTAAAACTCTTTCCACATAAATAACATATGTAAGGCTTCTCCTTTGTATGAATTTTCAGGTGGTCCTGCAGGAAATCTGCCCTAAAAGATTTTCTACTGCTTTGGTCACAATTTTCTAATCGTTCTTTAGAATGAGTAAGCAGATGTTTTTTATAACCACTATATTTTCTAAAACTCTTCCCACACTGATCACATGTGTATGGCTTCTCTCCAGTGTGGATCCTCATGTGTTCGTTAAGGGTGTGCTTAAGTCTGAAACTCTTCCCACACTGATCACATGTGTACGGCTTCTCTCCAGTGTGGATCCTCATGTGTCCATTAAGGGCTCTTTTTTGTGTGAAACTCTTCCCACACTGATCACATGTGTATGGCTTCTCTCCAGTGTGGGTTTTTAGGTGTGCATCACGGTATTCTTTTCGGCTGAAACTCTTCCCACACTGATCACATGTGTATGGCTTTTCTCCAGTGTGGATCGTTGTGTGTTTGTTAAGAGTAGATTTTAGTTTGAAGCTCTTCCCACACTGACCACAAGTGTACGGCTTTTCCCCAGCATGGATCCTCATGTGTTCATTAAGGGATCCTTTTTGTGTGAAACTCTTCCCACATTGATCACATGTGTGTGGCTTCTCTCCAGTGTGGATCCTCATGTGTACATTAAGGGCTCTTTTTTGTGTGTAACTCTTGCCACACTGATCACATGTGTATGGCTTCTCTCCAGTGTGGGTTTTTAGGTGTGCATTACGGTTTTCTTTTCGTCTGAAACTCTTCCCACACTGATCACATGTGTACGGCTTCTCTCCAGTGTGGATACTTGTGTGTTTCTTAAGGGTAGCTTTTTGTCTGAAGCTCTTTCCACACTGATCGCATATGTATGGCTTCTCCCCAGTGTGAATATCCATGTGACTTTTAAGATTTACTTTTAGCCTGAAGCTCTTCCCGCACTGACCACATGTGTACGGCTTCTCCCCAGCGTGGATATTCATGTGTTTTTTAAGAATTACTTTTTGTCTGAAGCTCTTACCGCACTGACCACATGTGTATGGCTTCTCTCCAGTGTGGATCCTCATGTGCTCCTTAAGAGGTTGCTCAAGTCTGAAACTCTTCCCACATTGATCACATGTGTGTGGCTTCTCTCCAGTGTGTATGTTCATGTGTCTATTAAAGGCTCCTTTATGTTTGAAAGTCTTCCCACACTGATCACATGTCCATTGCTTCTCTCCAGTGTGGGTTTTTAGGTGTGCATCACGGTTTTCTTTTCGGCTGAAACTCTTCCCACACTGATCACATGTGTACGGCTTCTCTCCAGTGTGGATCCTTGTGTGTTTGTTAAGGGTAGCTCTTTGTCTGAAGCTATTTCCACACTGACCGCATGTGTATGGCTTCACCCCAGCATGGATAATCATGTGTCTTTTAAGGATTACTTTTTGTCTGAAGCTCTTTCCACACTGACCACATGTGTACGGCCTCTCCCCAGTGTGGATATTTGTGTGTTTTGTAAGGCTTCCTTTATTTGTGAAAGTCTTTTCACACTGATCACATGTGTACAGCTTCTCTTCAAGATGAGTTTTTATGTGAATATCAGGATTTTGCTTGCACGAGACACTCTTTTCACATTGAGGCCATATTTCATCTCTTCTTTTCAATGAGAAACTCCAGGATGTTTCTTCAGTTTTGACATGATGGTTCTCCCCCTCTTCAATCAGTTCTTTAACCTCCTTGTTCTCTTCTATCATGTCTACAATTAAAAGTTAAAATGTTTAGTAAAAAATTAAGAAACTCTTAAAAGAAAAAGAATGTGAAAGGAAAAGGACATGTGAAACTTGAGAAAACAGTAGAAAATATAAATATTTTGATGCAATCATTTAAATTTGATACATATATTATCCAATTATTGTTTTAAAACATTACAGACACAGGTTTCGTAGTGAGAATTATTATTAAATGTTTGATCAACTATATTTTACATCTTCAAAATTTAAAAAACATATCTAAATATAAAAATGATATTGTTCAAATATTTATTCAGACCTTGTGATGTTTGCAATCAGTATGAATGTTTCTCAAACCACCTATAATTTGAAAAAAAAAACAAGTAAAAGAAAACAATACTGGTTAGTAATGTAATCCTGGTTCCCTGAGATAATGGGAATGAGCATTGAGTTAGTTACCAAGGAAGGCAAGAAGGCAGGAAGAGCAGAGAGCGTTATAACTTGCGTTCTGAAAGGGGCTGAAAACACCTTAAGCACATATCCTATTCTCAAACTAAGGGCAGCTTTACTGTCATTTGGGCCAAACTCGAGGCAGGATGCATACACTGAAGGAGCCTGCAAGTTGCTCACTCACTTGACCATAGCCAAAGCCAGGAGGAAGGCAGTTTTTAGCAAAAGAAGCCGAAGGTTGGTCATTTTGAGCAGCTCAGTATCATGGAACTTCAGGATGGAACAGACTGCAAGACTGAATATTGGTAAGCCACCCTCTCGAACGTGAATCTTAAGAATGGTCTGTGACGTGGGCTCTTTAATTATGAAATTATGCATCTTTCAGATCTACCAATGAACCCAATCCCCTGGGAGGATTCGCAAGAGGATTTGCTTCAAGGGTAGCATTCTGAACGGATGCTTTATCACGGTGCAGTTCATATGTCTCAAATTTAGGATGGGCCTGAGGCTGCCATCCTCCTTTGGAATGAAGAAGTAGTGACTGTAAAAGCACAACTCAATGGCCTGTAGGGCCTCTCTCCACAGCAACCTTTGCTAGCAGGGTTTGGACTTCAGCTCGGAGGATGTGGGCATCATTGTCCAAAACAAAAAGTTTAAGACAAGCCCTGAAGTGAACAAGTTTGAGGGTAGTCCAACCTCGATGGAAATTAGCCTTCTCAGTCTTGGAGCATCAAAGTGGCCGTTCAGGGTCCAGCTCTAGCTTAAGGTGGGGAACCTGGTGCTTCGGGAAGGGATAGCACTTAGCTGTGCAGAAACCTTGTTTCACTACAGGTTCCAACTCAGGCGTTGGATGAACAGGTGCTGACAATGGTTTAGGGCGCTGCTGAGTCATGACACTTTCGACTGGAAGCAACAGAAGAACTGGCACACTTGGAGAGGAATGACACATGGCTTGTGACAGCCTTTTGGGCAGCATGCCGACATATGGCATGGTTGTACTTCGGGAACCTCGAATTCGAATCCCGGCTCACGGACCGTTCCTGATCCTAACCCCCTCTCTCTCTCCCACTCACTTCCTGTCATATCTCGACTGTACTATCAAATAAAAAGGTAAAAACTATCACCTGGCTCCTTTGGCTGTAGGGGGCAGAGACCTCCATGGTGTCCAACTATTCCTCTTCATAGATGCTGTCAATAGCAGTAGTGTTATTAGCCAAGTCCTCCTTGGAACCCTCAAAGGGATCAAACCGTTTGCACTATACTAGGGCATTGGTTTTCATGGGAGAAAAACACGGAGGAATCCCCTGCAGTAGGGAAACTCTCTCTCTCACAGACTCCTGAGAGAAAGATAATGGTAGAACACGAGGGGCGGAGCTGCTTTCCCTTAAGGCTGGTACACCAAGTCGATGGGTGGGTGTCGGTCAACATTAGGTCGTGGAGGAGCGTCTGTCGGGCTATTTTGCTGTGTTACATTTACATTTAGTTACATTTACATTTAGGCAGACGCTTTTACCCAAAGCGACTTACAATTGGGGAATACAAGAAGCGATTCATCTTGAAGAGGCAATCAGACAGAGGAAGTGCTCATAACACCAAGTCCCAGTCATTGTTCAAATAAGTAAAAGCTAGCAAGGGAAGGAGAGCAAGATTGAGGGAAAGATTAAGTTTTTTGTTTTTTTTTTGAGTTTAGGATGAAGTCAAGTAGTGCCGAAAGAGATGAGTTTTCAGTTGTTACTTGAAGATTGACAAGGATCCAGCATTCCGGATAGGGGTGGGAAAATTATTCCACCAGCCAGGAATGGTGAACGAGAATGTTCTGGAGAGTGATTATGAGCCTCTCTGTGATGGTACCACAAGGCGTCGCTCACTAGCAGATCTCAGACTTCTGGAGGGGATGTAGATTCGTAATAGTGAGTGGAAGTAGGAGGGTGCTGAGCCTGTGGTCGTTCTGTATGCAAGCATCAGTGTCTTGAACTTGATGCGAACTGCCACTGGTAGCCAGTGCAAGGAGATGAAGAGAGGTGTAACATGGGCTCTTTTGGGTTCGTTGAAGACCAGTCGTGCCGCTGCATTCTGAATCATTTGTAGAGGTTTGATTGTGTTTGATGGCAGTCCAGCCAGAAGAGCATTGCAGTAGTCCAGCCTGGAAACAACAAGGGCCTGGACAAGAAGTTGTGCAGCATGCTCTGTCAGAAAGGGGCCCGATCTTTCTGATGTTGTGTAGTGCAAACCTGCAGGATCGAGCAGTCTTTGCAATGTGCTCTTTGAAATGTGCTCTTTGAAGGTCAGCTGGTCATCAAAGATTACACCAAGATTTCTGACCGAAGTTGATGGGGTAATCATTGATGAGCCTAACTGAATCGTAAAATCATGCTGTAGAGTCGGAGTGGCAGGGAAGACAAGAAGCTCCGTCTTTGCCAGGTTGAGCTGTGGGGAAGATGCCTGTGAGGAGAGATGTGTTGATAATGTGTTTGAGTGCCCGTAAAAGTGTGGGAGAGATTGTTTGGAGAAGGTGTGAGGGGATTGGGTCGAGAGGACATGTAGGATGGCTGGAGAGGAGAAGTTTGGATACTTCTGCCTCGGTGAGGGGACAGAAGGAGAAGATGGGAGTTAGAACAGTGGATGTGGTTGATTGGAGGTCCTGTGTGTGTGGAGTTGAGAACCGGTTACTGATTGTTCTAGTTTTGTCTGTGAAAAAAGTGGCAAAGTCGTCAGCTGTTATCGAAGTGGTGGGAGGTGGAGGAGGGGGACAGAGGAGAGAATTAAATGTTCTGAAGAGTTTACGCATGTCTGGAGCGCTGTTGGTCTTGTGGAAATGTGAGGATTTGGCAGTGTGGATTTCAGTAGAGAAAGATGAATGCAAAGACTGTTACCTACTCAGGTCCGACGGATCGTTTGATTTGCACCATTTTCTCTCTGCCACTCTGAGTTTGGTCCGATGCTCACGAAGAACATCGGATAACCAGGGGTTAGAAGGGGCAGCCCGTGCTGGCCTGGAGGAGAGAGGACAGATGTCGTCTAGACAAGAGGTTAACGTAGAGCATAAAGTGTCACTAGCTGCATTCACATCCAGAGATGAGAAATGGGTAGGCGAGGGAAGAGAGGAGGATACTACAGAGGAAAGAAAGGAGGGGGAAAGGGAGCATAGGTTACGTCTGAAAGAAACCGGTAAGGGAGATGGTGGCACCCAGGTAGCAAAATGTAAAGTAAATGTAATGAAGAAATGGTCAGAGATATGTAGTGGTTGTACCAGAATGTTATCTGTAGTACAATTGCGTGTAAATTAAATCAAGTTGGTTGCCTGATTTGTGCGTGCTAGTAGTGGTAAGGCGTTTGAGATCAAATGAAGCTAGGAGTGAATGGAAGTCTGTAACATAAGGCCTGTCTAGGTGAATGTTGAAATCGCCGAAGACTAAGAGTGGAGTGTCATCCTCCATGAAAGAGGACAGCAGCCCATCCAGCTCCTCTAGGAAGGTGGCTAGAATTTGGCCAGGGGGACGGTATCTTACCACAATCTGGAGTTTTATAGGAGCTGTTACAGTAATGGCATGAGATTCAAATAAGTTGTGATTGCCTAGGGGAGAGTGGGTTGAGTATTTCCAATTTTTTTAAATAAGCAGACCAGTGCCCTCACCCCAGCCAACTTGCCTTGGGGTGTTAGAGAAAGAGAAATTGTGAGAGAGAGCAGCTGGGGTTGCTGACTCTTCTGGACGAATCCAGGTCTCAGTCAAGCCCAAGATGCTGAGTGTGGATTGTAAGGAAAAAGCAGAAATTAAGTCAGCTTTGTTGATAGCTGACTGGCAATTCCAGAGGCCCACAGAGAAAGAAAGAGGTGCAGTGGAGGATGTAGAGATAGGGCGCAGGTTAGCCGGGTTACGTAGCCTTCTGCGTGCGTTTTTAGAGCGAGGTTGAGAGAGAACCGGAATGGTTTGGAAACACATGATAGAGGTGGAAGGATAGAGGATAGGAAAGGAGAGTGCGTGATGGAAGATAGAAATTATACTTAAGTGTGTGCTCGGTGTTGTTGCTCGGTTAAAGTCGCGCAGGAAAAAGTCGTCGGTTTTACACTCGTTGGTCTTCACACGAGGAGGCTAAGCACGACGGCTGAACGCTAACACAGATGCTTCCGCGTCAGCGCTCGGACATCAAATAAATACAGTCTAGGAAACTAGAGTGAAAACAACTGTGGTCGGCTTCTGATCAGCCCAGCCAATAAGGTTAAAGGACTGCTAATAGCTCAAGACGAAACTAAACACTTTGCACAATCACACAGGCTCGTTCTTAGCTGAGGCGCAAATTATTCTAATTACCAGTAAGTGCAGTCAAACATATAAACCTCAACGAAAATGCAGAGTAGAAATAGGTAGGAAACCAACTATTCCTTCCTAGCAGCAAGTAAATAATTTAAACAACAGATCTGCTACCAACTATTCCAACACTTACGCGAGCTGGCGTCTGTCTCCTCTGGTGACTAATCGGCTTTCCCGATTGTTCCACATGTCAGATCTCAACAGGCTCACGTCAGCAGCAGTTTGCCCGATTCAACATGTTGAATTGGCATCAGGGCAAGTGAGAACTCTGATTGGATGTTCAGTTTAGCGAATGAGTCAGTGCCCGAGAATTGAAGCAAAAATGATGAAAATTAGTATGTAATTGAAATAGCCTACGAAATGGGAGGATAAAAAAAAAAAACATTTCAATACTTTCTCTCGCAATTAAATCATTGGGTAATTATACTGTAGCCTATATTAATTGCAGGCATCAGGGAGCTGCTACTAATATGCAGGGAATTGAAACCACTTTCAAATGTGCACTCTCAATTCACTTTCGAGATTCGCGATCACACGGACTCTATACAACGGAGCAGCAGTACTTACCACACATTTTACAAGATTAGATGTTTGTCAGTGGTGCTCAGTATCTGCAGTTCATTCGCCATTGTCCTATCAGTCATCTCTCCTTACTCTGTGTGATAAGTAATTTTCATGCTCTGTAATGTAATGGGCAACCACTAGCTAGCGGCTAATGTCCCTTTAGTGGCTCCGTAGAATGCGCTTGTTTTCCCTGCCTTTCTGCATACGGATTCATGCTTTGGGCACAGCCTTAACCCCGCCCCCAATGTCATCATCCATCACAATGTTTCACTGTAGATATCGTCCGATGCCAATTTGGTAGACATCGCCCAACCCTAGTTTATTTAATTCTAAGGTTGATGTTTCATCAGCTGTGATGAGTGTGTGGTTTATTTCAACTGCACACAGAGTCAGAAGCACGCGCTTATCACAGTCATATCAATGACAGTATTGTGGGAGAAAGGAAAAAAGTTATCACTTAAGATCACTATCTACGGTTGTTGTAGTCCTGAAATGCATTATGGGTAATGTAGTTCGGATAAATGTGTTTGTGTGACATATGCTCTCCCTGTGCAGTGTAGTTCAGAAAATGTAGGAAAAAATTTTATATTCTGCTTTTATTTCATTTAATGCAAGTCAGTCAACTTTTATCTGCACAAGAGAGTAAAATGGCATGCATCGGCTAACTTGGTCTAATCACTGCTTTGTCAAAGATATAATAATGTTTTTTGTTTGGGGGGCTCCCTCTGCTACTTGGGTCATATTTTTTATGGAAAAATATATAGAAATTATCATTCTTTCTAAATGTGATGTATACTGTGACTACAAATAAACAAACAGGCTCGACTGAATAAATAGGGTATGTGTCCTTATTCTTTTGTGAAATAACTATACGCTTTATTTCTGTGTGACTAATTTTCAATCCTGATAAATTAATTAATTTCGATCAATGTATCACTTATTGTAAAACATCGATGCATTTGGATTTAAATCTTTAACAAAACATGCAAACAAATGGCCGCTTTTATCATGTTCGTTTTGTGATCGCATTTGTTCCAGTGACTTATTTCTTATTAGTTTTCTGATAACTTCTCTTTGTTGGTGAAATGATGGGGTAGTGTGATGTTTTTTCCGAGAGAGAAAGGGCAGGTTTTAGTGAAGCGCAGTCGAGCTTCTGGTCCGACGGTGGAAACAGAGCGTGATTTTGGGCTCAGTGCTACAGGTCCGAGGCTATTAGCCAAGCCCAGCCCGGCCCGGCCTGTTTAAAGCACTGGCTCGACAGTGGAAAAGCGGCTATTGTCATGTATATTACACTATGCCAATCCTTCCGAGAGCCGTCATGACAGAACTAAGTTTTAGACTCTAGTACCCAGTTCATGGAAAGTTATCTGGAGAGCTATTTGCTTTCAAGCTGCAGTACAGGGTTTTTTTTTTTTTTTTTTTTAAATGAACAAAAATCAATCAAATAAGTCAATTACTGCCTTAGTGTGTGTGTGTGTATGTATGTATATATATATATATATATATATATATATATATATATATATATATATATATATATATATATATATATATATATATATATATATATATATATACACACACACATACATACATATACACACACACACACACACAGTCGTGGCCAAAAGTTTTGAGAATTACATAAATATTGGAAATTGGAAAAGTTGCTGCTTAAGTTTTTATAATAGCAATTTACATATACTCCAGAATGTTATGAAGAGTGATCAGATGAATTGCATAGTCCTTCTTTGCCATGAAAATGAACTTAATCCCAAAAAAACCTTTCCACTGCATTTCATTGCTGTCATTAAAGGACCTGCTGAGAGTAATCATCTTGTTAACTCAGGTGAGAATGTTGACGAGCACAAGGCTGGAGATCATTATGTCAGGCTGATTGGGTTAGAATGGCAGACTTGACATGTTAAAAGGAGGGTGATGCTTGAAATCATTGTTCTTCCATTGTTAACCATGGTGACCTGCAAACAAACGCGTGCAGCCATCATTGCGTTGCATAAAAATGGCTTCACAGGCAAGGATATTGTGGCTACTAAGATTGCACCTAAATCAACAATTTATAGGATCATCAAGAACTTCATGGAAAGAGGTTCAATTCTTGTTAAGAAGGCTTCAGGGCGTCCAAGAAAGTCCAACAAGCGCCAGGATCGTCTCCTAAAGAGGATTCAGCTGCGGGATCGGAGTGCCACCAGTGCAGAGCTTGCTCAGGAATGGCAGCAGGCAGGTGTGAGCGCATCTGCACGCACAGTGAGGCGAAGACTTTTGGAAGATGGCCTGGTGTCAAGAAGGGCAGCAAAGAAGCCACTTCTCTCCAAAAAAAAACATCAGGGACAGATTGATCTTCTGCAGAAAGTATGGTTAATGGACTGCTGAGGACTGGGGCAAAGTCATATTCTCAAATTCTTTCCGATTGTTTGGGGCATCTGGAAAAAGGCTTGTCCGGAGAAGAAAAGGTGAGCGCTACCATCAGTCCTGTGTCATGCCAACAGTAAAGCATCCTGAGACCATTCATGTGTGGGGTTGCTTCTCATCCAAGGGAGTGGGCTCACTCACAATTCTGCCCAAAAACACAGCCATGAATAAAGAATGGTACCAAAACACCCTCCAACAGCAACTTCTTCCAACAATCCAACAACAGTTTGGTGAAGAACAATGCATTTTCCAGCACGATGGAGCACCGTGCCATAAGGCAAAAGTGATAACTAAGTGGCTCGGGGACCAAAACGTTGAAATTTTGGGTCCATGGCCTGGAAACTCCCCAGATCTTAATCCCATTGAGAACTTGTGGTCAATCCTCAAGAGGCGGGTGGACAAACAAAAACCCACTAATTCTGACAAACTCCAAGAAGTGATTATGAAAGAATGGGTTGCTATCAGTCAGGATTTGGCCCAGAAGTTGATTGAGAGCATGCCCAGTCGAATTGCAGGGGTCCTGAAAAAGAAGGGCCAACACTGCAAATACTGACTCTTTGCATAAATGTCATGTAATTGTCGATAAAAGCCTTTGAAACGTATGAAGTGCTTGTAATTATATTTCAGTATCACAGAATCAACTGAAACAAAGATCTAAAAGCAGTTTAGCAGCAAACTTTGTGAAAACTAATATTTATGTAATTCTCAAAACTTTTGGCCAAGACTGTACACACGCACAGTGCCCTCCATAAGTATTGGAACAGTAAAGACAAAATTGCTCTGTTGGCTGTGGAGTCAAGACACTTGCAAATATGATTAAAAGATGAATATGAGACAAAACTACAGAATGACATTTTATTATTAGCCGTTTCAACACACGTTTTACCAAATAAAAAGAACAGCACTTTTAGAGTCCATCCCACTCATTGATGTGAGCATAAGTATTGGGACAGTTGAACATAAGGCAGATATAAAAGATTAAAAGCTATTATTTAGTTGCAGATCCCTTGCACACAATCACAGCAGTGAGTGTGTGACCCATAGACATCACCAGACTCTTGGTCTCATCCTTTGAAATATTTTTCCCAGCCTTTAATGCAGCCAATTCCAATTGTTGCTTGTTTTGGAGAGTTTCTGCCTTTACTCTCCTCTTCAGCTGGTGAAATTCATGTTCAATCAGATTTAAATCTGGAGATTGACTTGAGCAATCTAAGACTTTCCATTTATTTGCCCTTATAAATTCCTTGACTGAACTGGCAGGGTGTTTTGGGTCATTGTCCTGATGCAATACAAAGCACTTCCCAATGAATCTGGTGGCATTTTCTTGAAAATTGGTAGGGAAGATGATTTTGTACCCTTCCAAATTAATTCTGCTTCTGTCATCATAAATTAAGTCATCAGTAAAGTTGAGAGGGCCTGTTCCAGAGGCAGCCATGCATGCCCATGCCATGACACCACCTCCACTATGCTTTACAGATGAGGCTGTATGCTTGATATCATTTGCAGTTCCCTTTTTTCTCCACATTTTTGCTTTCCCGTCACTTAGAAAAAGGTTCATCTTTGTCTCATCTGTCCAGAAACACTTCTGGCTCACCTTTGTGCTTTTTTGCAAACTCTAATCTTATCTTCCTATTTTTGGTGCTGGTCAGAGGTTTGCATCTTGCTGTGTAGCATCTGTAATTCTGTGTCAAAGTCTCCTGAGGACAGTAAATTGTCAGAGCATCACCCCAGCTTTCTGGAAGTTGTTGGTGATTTTACAGACACATCTTTTAGGGTTCATTTTCACAGCTTTTATGATTTGTTTGTCATCAACTACTGTTGTTTTCTCAGCTGATCAGGTAGTTCTTGGTTGCTGGTGTCGCTGGTGGTTTCCAAACTCTTGATTTCTCCATGCCCTTTGTTTTTGCTAAAGTTCTAAGTCCTCTTTTCTTTTAGCATCCAAATTGCTTGCTTTTCTCTCAAAGTCAGATCCCTCGTCTTTATCCTGCTCTGTGTGTGTCATCATCGAATGCAAGATTCAGAATACAGAAGTAATGGATATAACTGATACAACACATTCCCTGCTTTTAATGTCTGAAGAATTAATGCAACAGGACACAGCTGATCACTTAGAAAGACCTGAGAGGCAACTGATCCAATACTTATGCTCACATCAGATAGAGGGATGAAACTCTAAAAGTGCTGAACTTCTTAGCTGGTAAAACATCGGTGTGTTGAATCACCCAATAATAAAACGTGACATTCTGTAGTTTTGTCTCATATTCATCTTTTAATCATATTTGTAAATGTCTTGACTCCACAGCCAACAGAGCAATTTTGAATATACTGTTCCAATACTTTTGGAAGGCACTGAGATATATATATACACACACACATATTGCCAAAAATATTGGCACCCTTGGTAGATATGATCAAAGAAGGCTGTTAAAAAAATTAATCTGCATTGTTAATCCTTTTGATCTTTTATTTAAAAAAATAAAATTCACAAAAATCTAACCTTTCGTTGGATAATAAGAATTTAAAATGGGGGGAAATATCATTATGAAATAAATGTTTTTCTCTAATACACATTGGCCACATTTAACGGCACCCTTTTAATTCAATACTTTTTTAAACCTCCATTTTCCAGTTTAACAGCTCTAAATGTTCTCCTACAGTGCCTGATGAAGTTAGAAAACACCTGACAAGAGATCAGAGACCATTCATTCATCCAGAATCACTTCAGACCCTTTAGATTCCCAGCTCCATGTTGGTGCTTCTTCTCTTCAGTTCACCTCACTCATTTTCTATAGGGTTCAGGTCAGGGGACTGGAATGGCCATAGCAGAAGCTTGGTTTTGTGCTCAGTGACCCATTTTTGTGTTGTTTTTGAGGTTTGTGTTTGGATTATAAGTAAAGTAAAGTAAAGAGACTTTATTGTCATTGTAGTTATACAACGAAATTTGTTTGGTAGCTCACAGAGGCCAGCAGCAATAAAACAAGAAAGCAGCACACAGAACATATTAAATGTAGTAAAAGTATAAAATTACTGTATAAAATAAAAAGGCACTTAGTATAATAATAGACAAGATAAATTTAAGGATAGAAATGTAACAGTATTTACAGTATAGTAGTTGAGTGCAGACATGAATGTCCCATAGTGTCTAGATAATAAAAAATAACACTATTTACAATGTGGTAATTTAGTGCAAACAATAATGTCCAATAAGTGTCTTTGTGCATTAGCAGCAAACATGAGGAAGGGAGAAGAGAGGAAGGGTTAACTATTTGTGTGTTGGGGGGGTGGCACAGGCTACAGCTCTGGGGAAAAAGCTGTTCTTTAGTCTGTTTGTGCGGGTTCTGATTGTCCCATATCTTTAAGAGCTGGGTTGGCACTTTTGTTTTCTTAGGAAAAAAAGTCTCTGTTGCGCTTTCTTCACTAAGTGGGATGTGTTAATGGTCCATGTGAGATCTTTTGTTATGTGTAGACCCAGGAATTTGATGTCATTCACCCTCTCAACTTCCTCACCATTTATGTAGAGGGGGGGTGGTGTTGTTTTCTTGACTCTCCTGTAGTCTACAACGATCTCCTTTGTTTTGGCAGTGTTCAGAACCAGACCGTTGTTCACACACCATTTGATTAGGTGTTGGACGTCCTCTCTGTAGTGAGACTCATTGTTTTCTGATATCCTTCCCACTATAGTGGTGTCATCAGCAAACTTCACTATGGTGTTAGAAGAGGAGTGGATGGGTTTGCAGTCGTGTGTGAATAGGGTGAAAAGAGCTGGACTAAGAACGCATCCCTGTGGTGCTCCTGTGTTAATGGTGATAACAGATGATGTATGGTTGCCCACCCTGACATTCTGTGGTCTGTTAGTGAGGAAATCCAAAATCCATGAACAGAGTGTGGTGGTTAGTCCCAGGTCATTCAGCTTGTTTACAAGTTTGTATGGCACAATGGTATTAAATGCCGAGCTGAAATCTACAAATAGCATCCTAACATATGCATTGGGATGCTCCAGATGAGATGAGTAAGGGTGGTGTGAAGTGCGATTGAGATTGCATCCTCTGTTGATCTGTTCCTACAGTAAGCAAACTGTAGGCTGTCCAGGTCAGCAGGGATGTTGGCTTTGATGTGTGAAAGAACAAGTCTCTCAAAGCACTTCATGATAATTGGTGTCAGAGCGACTGGGCGATAGTCATTCAGACATTTTACTGACTGTTTTTTGGGCACAGGAATAATGGTAGTTGATTTAAGGCATGTTGGGACTACAGCCTGCTGCAGAGACAGATTGAAGATGCTGGTGAACACCCCCGCCAGTTGGTCAGCTAGGAAGATTTAATCATGGCCCATTATAAGACTTCTAACAGAGTCAGTCACTTATTGATTTTTTTTATCTGTTGGTATTTAATAACAATTTAATAACAGAAATATAGGCCCACAACATTAAAAATACAGCAGTATATTTCATTGTACACATGGGGTACTTTTTATCCCTGTGTTCACCAAACCCATCTTGAGTGTTTGCTGCTAAAAAGCTCATTTTTTTGTTTCATCAGACCATAGAAGCCAGTCCCATTTGAAGTTCCAGTTGTGTCTGATAACTGAATATGCTGGAGTTTGTTTTTGGATGAGCTAGGAGAATTTTTCTTGAAACCCTCCCAAACAACATGTGGTGATGTAGGGGCTGTTTGACTTTTTTCTTTTTAAGGTTTTCTGACCCCGAGACTCAACTATTTTCTGCTATTCTCCAGCTGTGGTCCCTGGAGAGTCTTTAGCCACTCAAACTCACTTTCACCATGCATTAGGATGATAAAGACACACGTCCTCTTCCACGCAGTTTCGTAACATTTTCTGTTGATTGGAAATTCTTAATTATTGCCCTGATGGTGGAAATGGGAATTGTCACTGCTCTAGCTCTTTTCTTAAAGCCATGGTTGGATAATTTCATGTTCATAATCACCCTGGAGTGCTCAATAATATTGTGAATATGAATGGGAATATACTTCAGAGATATTTTACTTGTAAGAATTTCTAGGGGTACCAATAATTGTGTCCAACGTGTATTTGACAAAAACATTTCATAATGATATTTCCCCCCATTTTAAATTCTTATCCAAAGAAAGGTTAGATTTTTGTGATTTTTTTTAATAAAAGATCAAAAGGATTAACAATGCCGATTCATTTTCACAGCCGTCTTTTATCATATTTACCAAGGGTGCCGATATTCTGGGCCATGACTGTGTGTGTGTGTGTATATAGTGTTTCCAAAAAAAGTAGTAAAATGGTCAGCTTATAATATTGATTTATTAATAAATGGTTGGGTTAGATTTAATGGGAAATGTCAGTTTTGTGACATTCAACTTTGCGTGATGATGTTACATCCATAAACAAAAAGAAGAAAGCATTTCAGACATGGCAACAACTCTGTAAATCGTATTAGATACCATTATACTTATGCTATTAAAAACTTAATTTCCTTGTATTTCCTAACTTTTGTGGTGTTATTTTTAAACAACCGTTTTTAAAACAACAATTGAACAGAAACAATAACGATAAGGACATTCTCCAATCAGAAACCGTGGGTGGACAGAACAATCCGTGCCGCGGTTAACACACGCACCGCCGCTTACAATGAGGCTCTTCTGTCTGGGAATACGAGCGAGTACAAAGCATCGTGCTATGCTCTCCGACGCGCAGTAAGAGCCGCCAAACACAGATACAGAGAGAGAATTGAGTCTCATTTCCAGCTCAAGGACTCTCGACGGATGTGGCAGGGACTGAGGACCATCTGTGACTTCGGAAACAAATCCTCCGCGGAGGTGAGAGCAGATCCGTTGCTGGCCGACGAGTTAAACATCTTCTACGGCCGCTTCGATGGCAACGGCGGCGGCGCGTTTCTGCCGACCAGCGCGTCTGGAAGCAACAGGCAGCGCAGCGATGATCCTGTAATCACCGTGTCAGAGGATGAGGTTCGGAGGGCGCTAAAGAAAGTGAATGTCAGGAAAGCAGCCGGACCTGATGGAATAACCGGCCGTGTTCTGAGGTCCTGCGCCGATCAGCTCGCTGGTTTGCTCACTTCTATCTTTAATGAGTCCCTTGCTACCGCCGTGGTTCCCACCTCATTCAAAAAATACATCATTATCCCTGTGCCAAAGAACAATAAACCCTCTTGCCTGAATGACTATCGCCCAGTTGCCCTCACATCTATAGTCATGAAGGTTTTTGAGAGACTTGTAAAGAGCCACATTTGCTCCTCCATCCCTGATACTCTGGACCCTCTTCAGTTTGCCTATCGCCCAAACAGATCCACGGACGATGCCATTTCTCACGTTCTCCACTCTTCCCTCACACACTTGGATAGCAACAATGGAAATTATGTAAGGCTGCTATTCATTGACTATAGCTCAGCTTTCAACACTATAGTCCCCATCAAGCTGGCATCTAAACTCACAGACCTCGGCCTAAACTCCTCACTCTGTGACTGGATTCAAGACTTCCTCACCGGCAGACCTCAAGTGGTGAAAGTTGGCCAGTTCACCTCAAACTCCATCACTCTGAACATAGGAGCCCCACAGGGCTGTGTCCTGAGTCCCCTGCTCTACTCTCTCTACACGCATGACTGCGTGTCCTCTCACAGCTCCACATCTATTGTCAAATTCGCTGATGATACTGTGGTTCTGGGCCTCATCTCCAACAACGATGAGACCGCATACTTGGACGAGGTAGAGAGACTCACATCATGGTGCCAGGACAACTGTCTCTCTCTGAATGTGAGCAAAACTAAAGAGCTGATCATGGACTTTAGGAAGAGACAGCAGCAGCCCTACACTCCTCTTATGATCAGTGGGACCCCTGTGGAGAGGGTGAGCAGCTTCAAGTACCTCGGTGTAAACATCTCCAAGAACCTGACTTGGACTACACACATCCAAACACAGGTTAAGAAAGCCAGGCAAAGACTGTACCATCTGCGACAGCTGAGGAAATTCAGGGTCTCACCAGCAATCCTGAAAACTTTCTATTCAGGGACCATAGAAAGTGTATTGACTCAGTGCATCTCAGTGTGGTATGGAAACAGCTCCAATCAGGACTGCAAAGCACTACAGAGAGTTGTGCGCTTAGCTGAGCGCATCTCAGGGTCTGCTCTCCCCTCTCTGCAGGACATCTACCTCAAACGCTGCAAAAGTAGAGCTGTCAAAATCATCAAGGACTCAAATCACCCTGGTAACAGTCTATTCACTTTGCTTCCATCTGGTAAGCGCTTCCGTAGCCTGATGGCAAAAACTGAGAGACTTAGGAGGAGCTTCCTCCCCCAGGCCATCAGGCTCCTAAACTCTAACTCTGTGTCATAACATCACTTGACTCCATGTAAATATCACCATATCAATAAGCTATTCATAATTTTTCTCTACCTCATATTGCTGCTATTATATACCCTGTACAACTTTTTTGCACATTATTTTGCACATTCCTCTTAGTACTATTTAAGTCAACAACATACTGACCTGCACATTTATATTTATATTTTTTATCTTTTTATTTTATTTTTTTCTACTTTTCTTCTCTTAATATTTGTATACTTTATAATTGCACTGTCCTTGGAGCGGACCTGACCTACATTTCACTGCTGGTTATACTCTGTATAATTGTGTATGTGACAAATAAAAACTCTTGAATCTTGAATTGAAGACAATACCAGCTCTTTTGTGTGTGTGTGTTTTACAGTCTTCTCTTTTTGGAGGGGCATGTTTTGATAGCATTAGTGAGTTATGCACACTTAATGCCTTTAACCACAAGTGCCAGTATACCACAATCCATCATATTCATCCACGTTGAATAGATGAGCCTCAACTCATTGCAATCATCAAAACAGTAAGCCGCTGTAACTTGTAACTTCACATCTATGATTTTTATGCTTGAAGTTTTAGAAAATTGGTAAACAATTAAGAATATACACCAACCTATTTGTGGTTCAGTATCTTCCTGCTTTATTCCGCAGGGTTCTGGATCAGTCATGTTTTCAGCTTTCTTTCATAAACTGTTGCGGGTGGAGCTGGACTGTTGGTGAATTCCTGTGTGGTTGGAGGAGCAGATCTGCCAAAATAAAAAATAAATCCGTTATCAAATTGATGCCTTCATTAATTCATACACTTTAATCATGTTGTTCGTTTATCTGTCTATCAAAATGTAAAAGTTATTTAATCTGTTTTAAAAATAATTTACATATTCTAAGTATTATATATTTCTACACATTGTAACACTTGACATAAGTACATAACCACAAAATGCAAGTTACATGCTGAGGAAAATACTTGTCAAACACTCGATCAGCTATTAGGGTTGGGTATCGAGAACCATTTCCATTTTAGAGCCTGTTACAAATTTCCAATAACTGTTTTTAAACTATTTTAGATCCGCGTGGCTTCGGTGTTAAAGAAACAGCAACCGAATAAACGTGCTGCCCTGGGTTTCCGTTGTCCGGTAATTGCCGGACATTGGCCGGAAAAAAAATGAAATGTCCGACAAAATTAAATCTCTCCGGTCAAATTGTCCGATTAAAATGGCCTAATAATCCCGCCCCACAAACACAATTTGAATTTGAGAATAAGCCTAAAATGTATAAAGCAAAAATACACCGACCTTTGGCTATGTTATAAAGGAACAGGCTCTACCGTTTGAAAGTTATTAAACAACATCGCATGCTGCATTTAAAATAAAGTGCACGCCTAAGGGGCCGCTCACATATCGCGTCTTTTGCGCGCTCAAGTTCGTTATTTCAAATGGAGACGCTCATAATGAAAGCGACGCGCTCGTTTTTTCCAGGCGCGTCCGCGCCGCATCGAGATAAAAACATCTCAACTTTTCAGAATGCCGCAAGCGCACCGCGGGTCATGTGACAAGAACCAACCAATCAGCTTCCTCACCTTTTCCGTTACTTTGAAACCTCAGCAGCGTTTTTGAAGTATGGGGTGCACCCAAACACTGCGGCGTTTTTTAATTTTCTTAGTAAATAAATCTTGTAACAGAGTTACAGCAAGTGTTTTTCGGTGTTGGAAATCCATTGCTGAAATGTCCTTGTTGTAACGGAGAGCGCAGCTGATGGTTGTTTAGCAACGACAGACGCCTCCGGAGCAGAGCCGGCGCCAGGGCACCTCCATCAGGGGGGCATTTGAATTTCCAGGGGGGGCACAAATCATGTGTGTGGGGGGGGGGGTTGAGCCGCTGACGCTCGCTAAAGCATGCAATCGCTTTCTTATGCTGTTTTATTGGTTTCACTTTCGCTTTTGAAATCGATCACTTTCAGCAAGGAGGGGAGAGGATGGAAAGTGGGAGCACAGTAACTCGTTGGGGGGGGGGGGCATGGCCCGAGAATTAAAATGTTTAACCAATGCCAATCATTAAAAAGAGCTTGTCAGTAAAACTTCTTAACGCCGTTGGATCCTCAAGATCTCAGCGAAAGCTCATGACTAGAGCCCTGCACTGGCCTCAAATGCAGGCCCTAGCCCGGCCCACGTCCGACAGCTTATCAGAATTACTGGCCCGAGTCCAACCCGAGCGCGTCTTTTTTTTTCCCTTCTCCTAAAACAGTTTATACTACTGTTTCGGCAATTACAATTGTTCAGTTTTGTGTGTAATGGCAAAATTAACATATTTCGTTTTGTTTTTTTATTAAGTTAATTTAGAAAAACGTTTGGAGCATTTTTGTTCGTTAAATAGCCTATACGTCTTTGTTTTTTTTAAGTAACGACCAAGCGGCCAGCGGCATGAGCTGATCATAGCCTATGTTTGATCAATTTAGCCTTCTCATATCATCAGGACCTGCCTAAAATAAAATCTATAGATATACTAAAACAGTTCAAGTAGCCTATATAACAATGTTTAAACATTAAACCTGCTATAATAATAATGTGCGCTATATCTAAGTGTGTGCGGAGAGGAAGCTAAAGCGCGCTCTGCAGGACATGGAGGCACCAGCAAACACATGGATTTATTTCAGTGGAAACAAATTAAAATAACCTACACCGTCATTTATTTATTTATTGATAAAGGTAAGAGTAATACACCATTCGGACCTGTAAAGGGTCTACTTGTATTTGTGGGCACTCACAATACCAACAAAAGGCTTTTATAAAACAAAGAAAACAAACATGATGCGCTTTCTGCCGTCTTTAACAGGAGCGCTTCCCAAAGATGAACCGAAGCTGAGCGAATACATGCCTCACAGACATGATAAATATATCTATAGAAAGCTTTAAATTATCACTTAACGAAATAAAAAAAATGAAAACAAAAACTCGTTTATTATAATCTTAATCATAATCAATAAAGATGCATTTCTCTCTAAAGGCGCGTCTAATGAGGAGACGGTGAGTCAGGATCAGCAGCTTCATCCTTGCGACACAGACTCAGAAAACATTAGTTTAGTAGTAAATAATTAAAATATCTCCTTACTATTTCCCGCAGACACATTCATGGTTATGTTTGCTGGGGTTTTGCAGCAAGCTTTAGTCTATAGCGTGCATTTGAATGCAGAACAGCTGCTGCTGCTCTCAGTCGCGGCACGGTCTCCTGTTGTTTCCACCAGCGCGGCAGTTTTTTTCATCGCCAATGGATAGATGTCTACAATATAAAATAAGGAGAAACCCAAAACAGGCCCGATGCCTGGCCCGCGTCTTAACTATGACGTGGAAATTGACCCGAAGCCCGGCCCTAGAGGCGTAAAAAAGACGGGGCCCATCGGGCCAGGGCCGAAATGCAGGGCTCTACTCGTAACTCCACCCCGCCTCCTTTCAGATCGAGCGCCGCGCACAGCCTGGTGGAAACAGATCTCCGCTTTTTCTCAATGCATGGGTAAATAAATAATAACTGATGTTTGAATAGTACAAAGTTTTCTTCACTCAGCAGACTCCTCCAGGGCGGGCACTAGTGACTCACAGGGAGGGCCAGGCCCCCCATTGCCCGCCCATTGCGCCGGTACTGCTCCGGAGCGCAACCGCCCGAGCGCTTTGGAAAAAAAGAGAAAGCTGCGCGCCTTGCGTTTTCCACGCGTTTTTAGGCGCGATATGTGAATGGCCCCTGAGACGTCTATTTATAATAAGCGCAGCATTCTTTTGTAGGCCTATAATTCTAATATCGGTCTCACCTATATTATATTATCTTATGCTCTTCAATAATATGCAGAACCAGCGATCAGAAGGATTATTTGCCATTTTACAAGCATTGAGTGTGCGGACACCGCTCCTCTTATCGATGCCATAAGCCTGCGACGTGATGCCCTCGCTGTCATGACAGAGCTCCGTGGCTATGGAGGATTGCATTTCTCCACAGCCTGCGAAGTCCTTATATGTGATTTCAACTAAATGTATCCAGAGTGGACCAAGCTCGCCAAGATAGCCTGTGTAATCCCTGTCTCGAGTGTTCCTGCAGAGAGGGGGTTCTCGCTGCAGAATCGGATCAAGACGAAGCAGCGAAGTCGCCTTGCGGAGAACAAGGTTACGCGGTTTATGCGCATTGCAAGTTGTGGAGAGACTCTGGGAAGTTTTGATTTTAAGTCGGCAGCTGCACAATTCAGCACTGCAAAACAGCGTAAAAAGTAGCCTAAAATGACAGTGTTATAGGCCTAGTCATTTGTTTGTTCCAGTTAATTTGACAAGGAGTCATTTCACGGTGGCCAATTTAAATGTTACCAGTTAAATGAGACATATTGAGAGTGTATAATTAAGTTCGCTTGAGTAAAAACAATAGGCTACTATTCAGATATTTTATGTGGGGAAGGGGGATTGGTTTGTTAAACTATGAATGTGAAACCATAGTAAAAACAATTGGCGTTGATTGACGCCAATCGGACGTTCATGTTTTTTTCCGTCTATTTGAAAGTTAGGCTAATAAACGTTGCATTCTATACGGCCTGATTATGTCATTTTTTTAAGTTACATAGCCTGCCTCCAGTTTTCCTCAACTTGACTAATTAAGAGGCGATATTTGACCGGCACATCACCAAAATGTCCGGAAAACGAAACTTCTGCCGGTCACTTTGACCGGCACCATTTTTTTCTAGCGGAAACTCTGGTGCTGCCTGTCATTAATGTTAATAAAAGAACAAAATAAAATAATTTATTGATTTGAATGAATATCTTTTTGTAATGTTCATAAGGATTAATCAAGATTTTATTTATGAAAAGAAAACTATGCAGTATTTTTAAACTTTTGATTTCAATTTCTGTACCTTAAATTTGTTCAGTTGTATTTATTTACGCTGTTGCTAATTGATTTGTTTGTTCCTATTTTATTACTTTAACAATTTAATGTGTGAAAATTATATTATTCTAATAGTTTTGTTAAAACGAGGAATGCAAACATTCCTCTTGTAGGCCTAAGTGTTCTGTAGGCTGCAGACACCAAATAACCTACCCTACATGAGATATTGCTTAAAAACTTAAAAATATACAACATAAAGTATTTTAAAAAAAGCATATGACACTGTTCTCAAAATAAAAAATGTATCTTACTATTATCTCATTATTGAAATACCTAAAATGCATGCTTGTAAAATGTTTTCTTCAGCCAGCTGAAATGTGGTACCCTTGCGCAGGATTTTACCACCTCCACCTCATATATTGGCGAGGAAACCCCGTTAACAATCATACAAACAACAACAACAACACAGAAAGTCATTCCGGTCTTAATGAATTAAACAATAGTTCCACACGTCACTGAAAACTCGAAACTGAGATGATTGCAGAAACCATAGCAACGTTTTGGCATCTTGTGCGTTTAGTATCCGTTTTAGTGACCAAAGTAATATTATAGTGACCAAACGCACGTTTTTTCAGCAGTTTAACCGAAGTAAAGGTATTGTTTATTTTATTTTTGCTTGTACAGGCTGCTTCACAGAATGCGTGCGGTCTGTGTTGCCATGGCCACTCATTACAAGCTCTTTTCGGGCTTGTTGGTTAAGTTGTCACTGCTTAGAATTGTCTCTCCAGTATTTTAATGAATTATGTGTCTACATTACCTCGATTAAGGAATAAAAGATAAACCAACAACCGAAGCTGCAGCGTGTAACGTGTTACGTGGACACGGAGAGGGGAACCACTTGGATTCTGTGGGTCTTAAACACTGATCTATAATAGAGAACAGACATTATATATAGATCCCAAGCAATGATGCGCCTAAAAATCAATTTCTTTCAATTCACAGCTTTTTATTCGTATTGTTTGAGTGGCTATAAGGCGTATGCCTGCATATATGGGACAAAATTATGTCTTAAATACGGGACGATTCCGTGATAATCCGGAATGTTTGGCAACCCTGACTGCTAATTTAGCCTAAATGTTTATTCCAGTTAGCAGACGCCAGAACAGAAAGTACGCACAAATTGAGTTGTACCAGATTAAAACAACCGTGTATGTTTATAACTGTATAAGTATACGAATTATCTCACCTCAGAAGACTCAAAGCTGTGAACTGGCAAGATGTAACTACGTTTACTTCTTCTTCTGTGGTTTTTATTGGCAGTTTGCAGACGACGTGCATTACCGCCATCTACTGGACTGAGGTTTGAACTCATTGGGATATCAGATTTTATATAGTCTACTGTTAAAAAATAAATAAAGGCAGACTCGTTAGAAAATTCAGTTTCATAAATAAGCGGTATCATAAATCCTATTAGTCAATCCTGTTTCCTTTAGATGAACAACTAGCCTAATTCTCGATAGATCCTTGATTGTTTAGGTCCATCTCCTACAGAACCTGGAGTGACAGATCATTTATTTCCAAATATATTAAAGCTGGTCTTAACTGTAAATGTTCATAAACCTCAAATTGTATAAATACATGCTCTACAGTTTCTGCTAACCCACATTTGTCACAATTTCACATTTGTCCATTTTCATGTTTTCCTATTATCGCTTTTATTTCTGTTTTACTTAATGCCACTTCAACGGCTATTTGTGAATGATTTAATGCCTTTTTAGCTAAAAGATCAGTCTCCTCATGTCCTTTCACACCCATATGTGATGGTACCCACACAAAGTTTACCAGAAGTCCATATACTGTCTTATTCTAAATAGACTCTGCATTACTTCATTTATCATGTATTGCCTTGCTAATGATTTTCCACTTGATAAACTGTTTAGTGCTGTAAGAGAATCTGTGCAGATCACTGCCTTTGTTGGTTGTATTTCTTCTATCCACTGAAGTGCTATTAATATTGCCATCAGTTCTGCAGTAAATACAGAAATATGATCTGAGGTTCTTTCTGACTTTTTAATTTTAAATAGAGGAATGTATACTTCTGCAGCTGTTTTCCCAGAAACTGGATCCTTTGAACCATCAGTGTATATTTGTACTGCACTATAATATGTAAGATCGATATATTGCTGTGCAACTAAACTTTCTAGCACACTTGTTTCATTATTATATTTTTCTTTATGCAACTTTATGTCAGCATTGGGAAAGGCCAAGGAGGGATTGCTGACCTAGCCACAGTAGTGGCAATATAAACGTCACTTAAGGCCATTTTCTGTGCTTCCTCATTGGCCTTCCATCCAAAGCTTGATAACTTTTTATATTCATATTCCCAACAGTCCTTCAACACTCAATGAGACTGTCGGCAAGCTCCCCAATCAACTCCTGCTAGACATCTCATGACATTTTTGCATTTTGATAACTTTTTCTTTTGTGTTTAATAGCGGTTGGCAAACCAGCTTTAGGTGCGATTCCGTGACATACTGGGATGGAGTGTGAAGCCTCGATGAACAGAAGGAATAATCAAAATAAATTATATATATATATATATATATATATATATATATCAGATAGTGACCCCCTCTAATATCGGCACCATTGGTAAATGTGAGCAAAGTAAAATAAATCTGTGAAAATAAATCTGCATTGTTTATCCTTTTTATCTTTCATTAAAAAAATCCCAACCTATCATTGAAGTAAAACAATTGAAAGTGGGGGGGGGGGGGGGGGGGGGGGGGGTCTCATTGTGAAATAAATGCTTTCCGTAGTTCATGTTGGCCACAATTATTGGCACCCAATTATTGCAACGTCCTTTCCCAGGGTAACAGCTCCGAGTTTTCACCTATAATGCCTGAGGAGTTTGGAGAACACCTGATAAGAGATCAGAGACCATTTTCTTCATACAAACTCTCTCCAGATTCACAGCTCCATGTTAGTACGTCTTCCCTTCAGTTCACCCCACTCATTTTCTGTAGGGTTCAGGTCAGAGGACAGAGACAGCCATAGTAAAAGATTCATTTTGTGCTCAGTGACCGATTTTTGTGTTGATTTTGATGTTTGTTTTGGATTGTTGTCCTGGTGGAAGATCCAAACACGGCCCATTATAAGATTTCTAACAGAGGCAGTCAGGTTTTGATTTTTTTATTTGAATCCACTATTTTTATAGAATCCACGATGCCATGCATCTGAACAAGATGTCCAGGACCTCCAGCAGAAAAACACACCTAAAGCATTAAAGATCCAGCAGTATATTTAACCGTGGACATGGGGTACTCTTTTTTTTTTTCTGACCCCAAGAATCAACTAATCTCTACAATTCTCCAGCTGTGATCCTTTGAGAGTCTTTGGCCACTCAAACTCTCCTCCTCAACGTGTATTAAGACGGTATAGACACACGTCCTCTTCCAGGAATATTTTTAACATCTTTAGTTGATTGGAACCTCTTAATTATTACCCTGATGGTGGAAATGAAGATGCTTTAACTCTTTTCATACACCCACTTTCTATATTGTGATGCTCAACAATCTTGTTCTGCACATCAGAACTATATTCTTAGGTTTTAGTCCTTGTGATGGATGATTAAGGGAATTTGGCGTTTGTGTTCCTCATATTTATAAGCCTGTGGAACAGGAAGTCATGGATGGACAATTTCATGCTCCTAATCACCCTGGTGTGCTAAAAATGTAACTATAAATGGGAATATACTTCAGAGATATTTTACTAATAAGAATTTCTAGGGATGGCAATAATTGTGGCAATATTCACTGGAGAAAAACAATTATTTCATCATGAGCTTTCAATATATATATATATATATATCTCCTGTTCATTGTTTTCTATAATGTGCAGGGAATATTAGCGGTAACAACTTTTTTGTTCTAGTTTTAAAGGGAGCTACTGCACCTCTGAGAAATGGGCATGCTGAAAGGTTTCTCATTGGTGAAAGACCAATCAGTCTTAACCATACATATAGGATGTGAAGGAAGTGAATGAAGGACACAAAGCTAAGGCTGTCTTCCAAAAATCTTGAAAATGAGATGGCCTTCAGCGACAGGGCCAGTGCGTGCCCATAGGCAAACTAGGCAGCCGCTTAGGGTGACAGTACAGTGAGGGGACTAAAAAAAAAAGAGATACACTTTCTAAATAATGTATTTATTTTCTTAGAGATTTATGGCATGCCCATAGGCAACATGACAAATTTAGCTACTTTTTATTGAAAGCAGTTGGCAACACTACAAACAGGAATAGAACCAAACCCAACTAAAATACAAATTAACTTACAGAACTAAAAAAAAAAAAAACCTCGACTAGATGACGGTTGAAGCACTTGAAGTGACACATATGCATAAAAAGAATACAATTGATTAAATTTAACAATACAATCAGATTTAGAACAAAATTCTATGTAAGAATACAACTTAGATTTTGCTCTTTTGGCAGGAACATCATATTTAAATTGATCTGAATCTCATACCTGAATCTGCTAATCTTAAAGATGAACTTTATTGAATGTATTTTTTGTCCTGTCTCTCATAACAGCTGTTTAAGGCAGATTTATCGTGTCGCATTTAGTGAGAACACTGTTGCACTTGAAAGTGCTGGATTTGAAGATGAACTGCTTACTGTGATTTTAGACAGTCGTTCTCTAGTAAAGACGACGAAGCAAAAGTTTTCCCACACAGTGATGCAGGGCAGTGATACGGCTTCTCTCCGTGGATTTTCTTGTGATCCTTAAGGTGTGCGTTACGGACATGGGTACGGCTTCTCTCCAGTGGGAACCCTCTCGTGTGTTTTCAGATGTTCTGACTGACTGAAACTCTTGTCACAGTGTGAACACTTGTAAGGTTTGGTGCACTCTAGTGCCGTTTCAGTTGAGCACGATAAAAAAAGATATTCCCACACTCAAAGCACATATGATTCTTCACACCGGTCTTTTTTCTGGTGCTTTTTTAAAGCAGCCAGCTCACTAAAACACTTTCAACACAAAGAACAAATGTGAAGCTTCTCCTTTGAATGAACTTTCAGGTGGTTCTTCAGGGCATCTGTCCTAAACAAATTGTTTACCACACTGATCACAGCTACATGGTCTCTTTCCAGAATGATAACGCAGATGTAATTTGAAGGTGTTTATCTCACTGAAACCCTTCCCATACTACATGTGTACGGCTTCTCTCCAGTGTGAATTTTCATGTGAACTTGAATTTGTTTGTGTGAGAAACTCTTTCCACACTGAGGGCAGGTAAAAGACTTTTGGATTTGATTTTTCAACAGTTTGTGATGTTTCTCCTCAGTTTCACTCAGTTCTTCACTCTCCGTATTCTCTTCCATCAGGTCTAAAATTAAAGAGTTTAATTTTCAGTAAATGTGACAAGACAAATGTGGAAAGAACATAAAACTGAACCCTGATGTAAAAGCAGGAAGAGTACCGTGACTGGGAGGTGACATGTTTGATTCACTTAGTTTTGTGTAGACGACGTAACTCAAGGGAACATGATAATATGTCGTGGTCATTTTGTCGAGGTAACGACATCCATTTCTCGTGGCCAGGAGTTTAATGTGTAAACAAACCTGTGTGACCATAGCAACCCGGGATTATCAGAGATGGATTCATTAATATTTTATTTAGAATAAAGAAACTATTTATATTAATTATTAGGCTATAGAAATTATTACATTATTAAATTATTATATTAACCATATGGCTACCGGACTGTATTATGTGCGATACTCAGCATTCATGAAGTTTATCATGAAAAGTTCCATAAAGTGCACATAAAGGTACATAAAATAAAATAGGCCTACAAGAAAAAAAAATTATCCATCCCACAGTCTTGTAAATCCATTAACTGGTCTTTTGCTCGTAATATTTGTATATTATTATTAGCCTATTATTATTGGTTATATTTTTTATATTCATTTTATTTTTTCCTTCATTTCGATCACTTTAAACGTTCTGAATAGTATTGTAAATAACAGCCTGCTGTAAATGCTCAACATGCCAATAAAGCTTTGATTATGCTGACTGGATTTTTTACTGGAATGCAGTTTAAATTTAACATGGGCTATATTTCATTTTATTTAGGCTAATTAATAGACCATAATTAGAAATACTGTAATGTTTAGTTGAGGAATTAATCATTCACACAATTTCATTTATAAATGAATACACAACACGCTCATTTATCTCTACACACGGGCATAAATACAATAATAAAGTCAAAACTTTATTGGCATAATTGTCAGGCGGTAAAGCGATACACAAATTGAAAGGGGAAATAAGCATAACAATAA
This sequence comes from Barbus barbus, assembly GCF_936440315.1. Classification (NCBI taxonomy): domain Eukaryota; kingdom Metazoa; phylum Chordata; class Actinopteri; order Cypriniformes; family Cyprinidae; genus Barbus; species Barbus barbus. Next base: position 10,821,289 of record NC_136737.1, read on the forward strand.
ATATAAAAATATAGCCCTAATAAGTTAATGTAATAAAAATAATAATAATATACAAATATTATATTAAATGTTTAATGTTAATAAAAATGTTTTCTAATAATATCTGATAATCCTCTGGTTGCTATGGTCACGCAGGTTTGTTTACGCATTAAGCTCATGGCTACAAGAAAAATATGTCGTTCCCTCAACATAAGATCTATAATAGAGAACAGTCATTATATAGATCAGTGATCTTAAAGCTTTCGGCAAATGTTTGAAAACCAAGCAATTATGTGTCTAAAAACAATTACTTTCAATTTAGAATTTTTATTCGTATTGTTTGAGCGGCCATGCCTGCGTATATGGGACAAAATTATGTCTTAAATACGGGACGATTCCGTGATAATTCGGAATGGTTGGCAACCCTGTCTGCTAGCCTAAATGTTTATTCCAAATGAAAATAAATTCAGTTACATAAAATCATTTTAAATCTTTATAAAGTTAAAAAAATTAAATGAAAATGTATTACCCAATTTGATCAGATATGTTTAACGTCCTAGCAAAAACCGTAGCAAAATCATAATTTAACTGCTGTTTTTACTAAATGCATTTGGACTTATGAGTAGGGCACTTGGGGTTGCATTTTCATGGTGATACCGCGTGATAATTATAGCAAAATGCAGTGAGAATTTCAAAATGCATTCTGATGCAGGAAAGGGGTAGCAAAATGGTGATTTAAATGTCCTTTATTTTTCTTAAATACATTGGCACTGACATATGATGTTTCAATTGCATTTTCATTAAATACCCCGCGATGAATATAGTTTAAGTCATTGTGGATTTGAAAATGCATTCCGAGCCGAGCACGCCCCCTACCTGCCAATCATTACATCAAGGCAGGGCTCGGCAACAGGTCAATATTCACCATTAACCAAACGCTTTTCACCTGCCTGAGCATTTCTCACCGTTTACACTCGGATTGATGCACATAAGTAAACAGACAGTAAATTATCAACAATAACAACAGCCAAGTCCCTCTAGAGTAGCAAAATATATAACAAGTATATTTTGATTTTGAAACAAGTGCTCATGTTTATTCAACAAAGTCAAAGCCTTTTGGAAAATCTATGTGTAGCGGTCAGTTTTGTGGGGCTGCCACAAATAAACCACTGTATGTGAAACATTGGGTTGCATCCCATAGCATAACAACCTGAGCCCAACTTCAGTCTATTCATCTCCTTAACTTTAAATGCGTTTGTGGTCGGCGCCATTAGCAAGACCGATAAACAAACACAGACTGGAAGTTAACTATAAGTATCTATTGATAACTTCTGATGAGGACAGAATACCTAAAGAGGATAATAATTCAGTTTACTCAAAGTTTATTAAAAGGACACTTTCAAAACCTGAAGTGATTTCTTTGTTTTATTTATTCATTAGTTAGAACAGGTATAACTCAACATTTTAAACTCCAAAATCCAAATAATCAATAAAAGATACTGATTAATCTGTAAAAATCAACACTCGATTGATTAATCATTCTAATAATCTCTGATTAATCGATTATCAAAACAATTACGGTACTTGATGCAGCCCTACCTAGCACCTATCACCTGGAAGTACAGGATCAGAACTTGAACTACTTACTATAATTTCAGACACACATACATGTAATTTATGAGAGATTAGAGAAGATAATTGAGTGAATCTCTTCCCACATGAATGGCAGTGATGCGGCTTCTCTCCAGTGTGGATCCTCTCATGCATTTCTAGATGTGTTGACCGTTTGAATCTCTTGTCACAGTGTGAACACTTGTAAGGTGTTTCTGTAGTGTGAACTGTCTGGTGCACTTTCATCGCACCATCTGTAAAAAAAGTCTTCCCACACTCAGGGCAAGCATGATCCTTCACACCGCTGTGTTGATTCTGGTGATCATTTAACTCTGCACTATATTTTCTTTTACTGCATTGGTCAGAGTTATATAGTTTTTCTCTAGAATGAGTACACAGATGTACTTTAAAAAAACTTGAATTCTTGAAACTCTTCCCACATTGTTCACATGTGTATGGTTTCACTCTACTGTGGGTTTTCTTGTGTATGTAAAGGGTTACTCTTCGCATGAAACTCCTCCCACATTGATCACATGTGTATGGCTTCACTCTACTGTGGGTTTTCTTGTGTATGTAAAGGGTTACTCTTCGTATGAAACTCTTCCCACACTGATCACATGTGTACGGCTTCTCTCCAGTGTGGATCCTCATGTGATCATAAAGGCTTTCTTTTCGTTTGAAACTCTTCCCACATTGATCACAGGTATATGGTTTCTCTGTACTGTGGGTTTTCTTGTGTGCAGCAAGAGCTCCTCTTTGTGAGAAACTCCTCCCACACAGATCACATGTGAATGGCTTCTCTCCAGTGTGGATCCTTATGTGTTCATTAAGGGTTGCCTTTTCTATGAAACTCTTCCCACACTGATCACATGCATGTGGCTTCTCCCCAGTGTGGCCTTTCATGTGTACACTAAGCTTTCCTTTATATCTGAAACTCTTCCCACACTGATCACATGTGTGTGGCTTCTCTCCAGTGTGGCCTTTCAAGTGTACACTAAGGTTTCCTTTATATCTGAAACTCTTCCCACACTGATCACATGTGTGTGGCTTCTCTCCAGTGTGGCTCCTCATGTGGTCTTTAAGGCTTCCTTTAACTAAGAAAGCCCTCCCGCAATGATCACATGTGTGCAGCTTCTCTCCAGTGTGGAATCTCATGTGTTGGTTAAGGTTTGTTTTTTGTTTGAAATTCTTCCCACAGTGTTCACATGTGTGTGGCTTCTCTCCAGTGTGGATATTCATGTGTCGATTAAGAATTTCTTTTAGTCTGAAGCTCTTCCCACATTGATCACATGTATACGGCTTCTCTCCAGTGTGGATCCTTGTGTGTCTATTAAGAGAATCTTTTTTTTTGAAGGTCTTCCCACACTGATTACATGTGTATGGCTTCTCTCCAGTGTGGATCCTCATGTGTACATTAAGGGTTCCTTTTTTTTTGAAGCTCTTCCCACACTGATCACATGTGTATGGCTTCTCTCCAGTGTGGATCCTCATGTGTACATTAAGGATTCCTTTTTTTTTGAAGCTCTTCCCACACTGATCACATGTGTATAGCTTCCCTTCATGATGACCTTTTATTTGAATATCAAGATTTTGCTCGCATGAGGGATGTTTCCAGGATGTTTCTTCAGTTTTGACACGATGATTCTTCCCCTCTTCAATCACCTTGTTCTCTTCTATTAGCTCTAAAATTAAAGCAAAACGGTTAAATAAAAAAATAAAAATAAATAAAAATTCAGTAAATCTTAAAAAAAGAAAGTGAAAGGAAAAGGACATGTGATACCTGAGAAAACAGTAAAGTATAAATATTTTAATGCATTTATTTGAATTGGGTACATTTATTATCCAATTATTATTTTAAAACTAGTTCACAAACATTTCCATTCCACGACCCACCTAGACAAAATAAAGCGAAGCAGAACCATCTAAAACCGATTGGAGATTAAAATAATCATGAAATAACTGTAAAAATAATAAATGTTTGTCTCATTTTCAATAAACACTAAAAACACAGATGAAGTTTACTTTTGCAATGGTTAAATGGTCAGCGATATCTTCAAAAGATCTTTGAACTTCTGCACATTTTTTCTCTACATAGTGATGATATGGCAAGGAAATAATAGGAAATTTATTAAATTCTTATGCTAGAGTGTGGAAGTCTTTAAATCATGTAGCGTTATAATTAACCCCTCTTTTGTGCCCCACTCAACCGGTACATGTGAAATGCTTTTTACAGACTGTTTCCTTATTGGTAAGAAGCCAAATGCATATGAATGAACAAAAACAACAAACTTTTTATGTCTCTCGGAAAGGTACAGCGCCAAGTTCAAACAGATGAGAGAAATGAATGAAAATACCTTAAACAGTTTTCATAACAGTTGAATTTTCCAGTGTATGCAATCTCATGCAGAAAGTGAAGTGAGCGAGCTTCTTCTCATTAATAATGCGGACAATGAAGAAATGGTCAGAGATATGTAGTGGTTGTACCAGAATGTTATCTGTAGTACAATTGCGTGTGTAAATTAAATCAAGTTGGTTGCCTGATTTGTGCGTGCTAGTAGTGGCGAGGCGTTTGAGATCAAATGAAGCTAGGAGTGAATGGAAAGTGCACTTAAAAAAAAAAAAAAAAATATTCACAAAAATCTAACCTTTCATTGGATAACAAGAATTTAAAATGGGGGGAAATATCATTATGAAATAAATGTTTTTCTCTAATACACATTGGCCACAATTAACAGCACCCTTTTAATTCAATACATTTTGAAACCTCCATTTTCCAGTTTAACAGCTCTAAATGTTCTCCTATAATGCCTGAAGTTAGAAAACACCTGACAAGAGATCAGAGATCATTCATTCATCCAGAATCACTTCAGATCCTTCAGATTCCCAGCTCCATGTTGGTGCTTCTTCTCTTCAGTTCACCCCACTCATGTTCTATAGGGTTCAGCTCAGGGGACTGGAATGGCCATAGCAGAAGCTTGGTTTTGTGCTCAGTGACCCATTTTTGAGGTTTGTGTTTGGATTATTGTACGCTAGGAAGATTTAATCACGGCCCATTATAAGACTTCTAACAGAGTCAGTCACTTATTGATTTTTTTATCTGTTGGTATTTATTAACAGAAATATAGGCCCACAACATTAAAAATACAGCAGTATATTTCATTGTACACATGGGGTACTTTTTATCCCTGTGTTCACCAAACCCATCTTGAGTGTTTGCTGCTAAAAAGATCATTTTTTTAGTTTCATCTGACCATAGAAGCCAGTCCCATTTGAAGTGCCAGTCGTGTCTGATAACTGAATATGCTGGAGTTTGTTTTTGGATGAGCTAGGAGAATTTTTCTTGAAACCCTCCCAAACAACATGTGGTGATGCAGGGGCTGTTTGACTTTTTTCTTTTTAAGGTTTTCTGACCCCGAGACTCAACTATTTTCTGCAATTCTCCAGCTGTGGTCCCTGGAGAGTCTTTAGCCACTCAAACTCACTTTCACCGTGCATTAGGATGATAAAGACACACGTCCTCTTCCAGGCAGTTTCGTAACATTTTCTGTTGATTGGAAATTCTTAATTATTGCCCTGATGGTGGAAATGGGAATTGTCACTGCTCTAGCTCTTTTCTTAAAGCCATGGTTGGATAATTTCATGTTCATAATCACCCTGGAGTGCTCAAAATTGTGAATATGAATGGGAATATACTTCAGAGATATTTTACTTGTAATAATTTCTAGGGGTACCAATAATTGTGTCCAACGTGTATTTGAGAAAAACATTTCATAATGATATTTCCCCCCATTTTAAATTCTTATCCAATGAAAGGTTAAGATTTTTGTGAATTTTTTTAATAAAAGATCAAAAGGATTAACAATGCCGATTCATTTTCACAGCCGTCTTTTATCATATTTACCAAGGGTGCCGATATTCTGGGCCATGACTGTGTGTGTGTGTGTATATAGTGTTTCCAAAAAAAGTAGTAAAATGGTGAGCTTATAATATTGATTTATTAATAAATGGTTGGGTTAGATTTAATGGGAAATGTCAGTTTTGTGACATTCAACTTTGCGTGATGATGTTACATCCATAAACAAAAAGAAGAAAGCATTTCAGACATGGCAACAACTCTGTGACTTAAATCGTATTAGATACTATTATACTTATGCTATTAAAAATTTTATTTCCTTGTATTTCCTAACTTTTGTGGTGTTATTTTTAAACAACCGTTTTTAAAACAACAATTGAAGACAATACCAGCTCTTTTGTGTGTGTGTGTGTGTGTTTTACAGTCTTCTCTTTTTGGAGGGGCATGTTTTGATAGCATTAGTGAGTTATGCACACTTAATGCCTTTAACCACAAGTGCCAGTATACCACAATCCATCATATTCATCCACGTTGAATAGATGAGCCTCAACTCATTGCAATCATCAAAACAGTAAGCCGCTGTAACTTGTAACTTCACATCTATGATTTTTATGCTTGAAGTTTTAGAAACTTGGTAAACAATTAAGAATATACACCAACCTATTTGTGGTTCAGTATCTTCCTGCTTTATTCCGCAGGGTTCTGGATCAGTCATGTTTTCAGCTTTCTTTCATAAACTGTTGCGGGTGGAGCTGGACTGTTGGTGAATTCCTGTGTGGTTGGAGGAGCAGATCTGCCAAAATAAAAAATAAATCCGTTATCAAATTGATGCCTTCATTAATTCATACACTTTAATCATGTTGTTTGTTTATCTGTCTATCAAAATGTAAAAGTTATTTAATCTGTTTTAAAAATAATTTACATATTCTAAGTATTATATATTTCTACACATTGTAACACTTGACATAAGTACATAACCACAAAATGCAAGTTACATGCTGAGGAAAATACTTGTCAAACACTCGATCAGCTACTAGGGTTGGGTATCGAGAACCATTTCCATTTTAGAGCCTGTTACAAATTTCCAATAACTGTTTTTAAACTATTTTAGATCCGCGTGGCTTCGGGGTTAAAGAAACAGCAACTGAATAAACGTGCTGCCTGTCATTAATGTTAATAAAAGAACAAAATAAAATAATTTATTGATTTGAATGAATATCTTTTTGTAATGTTCATAAGGATTAATCAAGATTTTATTTATGAAAAGAAAACTATGCAGTATTTTTAAACTTTTGATTTCAATTTCTGTACCTTAAAATTGTTCAGTTGTATTTATTTACGCTGTTGCTAATTGATTTGTTTGTTCCTATTTTATTACTTTAACAATTTAATGTGTGAAAATTATATTATTCTAATAGTTTTGTTAAAACGAGGAATGCAAACATTCCTCTTGTAGGCCTAAGTGTTCTGTAGGCTGCAGACACAAAAGAACCTACCCTACATGAGATATTGCTTAATAACTTAAAAATGTACAAGAGCTTAACAGAAAGTATTTAAAAAAAAGCATATGACACCGTTCTCAAAATAAAAAATGTATCTTACTATTATCTCATTATTGAAATACCTAAAATGCATGCTTGTAAAATGTTTCTTCAGCCAGCTGAAATGTGGTACCCTTGCGTGTGTGCACATGAGCAGGATTTTACCACCTCCACCTCATATATTGGCGAGGAAACCCCGTTAACAATCATACAAACAACAACAACAACACAGAAAGTCATTCCGGTCTTAATGAATTAAACAATAGTTCCACACGTCACTGAAAACTCGAAACTGAGATGATTGCAGAAACCATAGCAACGTTTTGACATCTTGTGCCTTTAGTATCCGTTTTAGAGACCAAAGTAATATTATAGTGACCAAACGCACGTTTTTTCAGCAGTTTAACCGAAGTAAAGGTATTGTTTATTTTATTTTTGCTTGTACAGGCTGCTTCACAGAATGCGTGCGGTCTGTGTTGCCATGGTCACTCATTACAAGCTCTTTTCGGGCTTGTTGGTTAAGTTGTCACTGCTTAGAATTGTCTCTCCAGTATTTTAATGAATTATGTGTCTACATTACCTCGATTAAGGAATAAAAGATAAACCAACAACCGAAGCTGCAGCGTGTAACGTGTTACGTGGACACGGAGAGGGGAACCACTTAGATTCTGTGGGTCTTAAACACTGATCTATAATAGAGAACAGACATTATATATAGATACCAAGCAATGATGCGCCTAAAAATCAATTTCTTTCAATTCACAGCTTTTTATTCGTATTGTTTGAGTGGCTATAAGGCGTATGCCTGCATATATGGGACAAAATTATGTCTTAAATACGGGACGATTCCGTGATAATCCGGAATGTTTGGCAACCCTGACTGCTAACTTAGCCTAAATGTTTATTCCAGTTAGCAGACGCCAGAACAGAAAGTACGCACAAATTGAGTTGTACCAGATTAAAACAACCGTGTATGTTTATAACTGTATAAGTATACGAATTATCTCACCTCAGAAGACTCAAAGCTGTGAACTGGCAAGATGTAACTAAGTTTACTTCTTCTTCTGTGGTTTTTATTGGCAGTTTGCAGACGAAGTGCATTACCGCCATCTACTGGACTGAGGTTTGAACTCATTTGGATATCAGATTTTATATAATCTACTGTTAAAAAATAAATAAAGGCAGACTCGATAGAAAATTCAGTTTCATAAATAAATAAAAGCGGTATCATAAATCCTATTAGTCAATCCTGTTTCCTTTAGATGAACAACTAGCCTAATTCTCGATAGATCCTTGATTGTTTAGGTCCATCTCCTACAGAACCTGGAGTGACAGATCATTTATTTCCAAATATATTAAAGCTGGTCTTAACTGTAAACGTTCATAAACCTCAAATTTTATAAGTACATGCTCTACAGTTTCTGCTAACCCACATTTGTCACAATTTCACATTTGTCCATTTTCATGTTTTCCTATTCTATGCAAGCACTGATTTAATAAAAACAATGACCAATTCGCATTCTCGTTATTAAAATGTCCTCTTTCCTGTTTCCAAATCTTCTTCTCTCTGAAGCAACTTTCTCTTGTATGCAGTATATATGTCTACCTTTTGTTCCTTCTTTCCATTCATTCTGCCATATTTTCTGTATTTCCTTTGTTATCGCTTTTATTTCTGTTTTACTTCAACGGCTATTTGTGAATGATTTAATGCCTTTTTAGCTAAAAGATCAGTCTCCTCATGTCCTTTCACACCCATATGTGATGGTACCCACACAAAGTTTACCAGAAGTCCATATACTGTCTTATTCTAAATAGACTCTGCATTACTTCATTTATCATGTATTGCCTTGCTAATGATTTTCCACTTGATAAACTGTTTAGTGCTGTAAGAGAATCTGTGCAGATCACTGCCTTTGTTGGTTGTATTTCTTCTATCCACTGAAGTGCTATTAATATTGCCATCAGTTCTGCAGTAAATACAGAAATATGATCTGAGGTTCTTTCTGACTTTTTAATTTTAAATAGAGGAATGTATACTTCTGCAGCTGTTTTCCCAGAAACTGGATCCTTTGAACCATCAGTGTATATTTTTACTGCACTATAATATGTAAGATCGTTATATTGCTGTGCAACTAAACTTTCTAGCACACTTGTTTCATTATTATATTTTTCTTTATGCAACTTTATGTCAATAAAAGGCATTGGGAAAGGCCAAGGAGGGATTGCTGACCTAGCCACAGTAGTGGCAATATAAACCAGGCCATTTCCTGTGCTTCCTCATTGGCCTTCCATCCAATGCTTGATAACTTTTTATATTCATATTCCCAACAGTCCTTCAACACTCAATGAGACTGTCGGCAAGCTCCCCAATCAACTCCTGCTAGACATCTCATGACATTTTTGCATTTTGGTAACAACTTTTTCTTTTGTGTTTAATAGCGGTTGGCAAACCAGCTTTAGGTGCGATTCCGTGACATACTGATGGAGTGTGAAGCCTCGATGAACAGAAGGAATAATCAAAATAAATTATAAATTTAACGTTAATAAAAATGTTTTCTAATAATATCTGATAATCCTCTGGTTGCTATGGTCATGCAGGTTTGTTTACGCATTAAACTCATGGCCACAAGAAAAATATGTCGTTCCCTCAACATAAGATCTATAATAGAGAACAGTCATTATATAGATCAGGGATCTTAAAGCTTTCGGCAAACATTTGAAAACCAAGCAATTATGTGTCTAAAAAACAATTACTTTCAATTTAGAATTTTTATTCGTATTGTTTGAGTGGCCATGCCTGCGTATATGGGACAAAATTATGTCTTAAATACGGGACGATTCTGTGATAATCCGGAATGGTTGGCAACCCTGTCTGCTAGCCTAAATGTTTATTCCAGTTAGCAGACGTCAGAACAGAAAGTACGCACAAATAGAGTTGTACCAGATCAAAACAACACAGAAATAACCCTGTAAAGTGTTGCTTTAGCAAGCTTTATATTTATAATTGTATAAGTATACGATTATGTAACCTCAGAAGACTCAAAGCTGTGTACGATGAAAGCATACAGTATGTGTAGCTAAATTTAATTTGAAATGTAATACGCAAAATGGCAATGCAATATATAAAATGTCAATTATTACTGTATTTAAATTTACATTTTGCTTCAGGTCCTGTGAGAAGGTGCTGCCAGGAATCTGAATGTCTCCACTGTCATTACAGTGCTGTTCATGAGGGAGAGTGGGGGTAGAGTGTGCAACATTTAGTAAAAAATGAAAATAAATTATATCATTAAAATTGTCCATTTTCTACACTAGCTTTAATATGTAAATTAAAAACATTTTAAAGCTTTATAAGTAAAAAAAAAATAAAATGAAAATGTATTACCCAATTTGATCAGATATGTTTAACGTCCAAGCAAAAACCGTAGCAAAATCATCATTTAACTGCTGTTTTTACTAAATGCATTTGGACTTAGGAGTAGGGCACTTGGGGTTGCATTTTCATGGTGATACCGCGTGATAATTATAGCAAAATGCAGTGAGAATTTCAAAATGCATTCGGATGCAGCAAAAGGGTAGCAAAATGGTGATTTAAATGTCTTTTATTTTTCTTAAATGCATTGGCACTGACATACAGGTGCTGGTCATAAAATTAGAATATCATGAACAAGTTGATTTATTTCAGTAATACCATTCAAAAAGTGAAACTTGTATATTAGATTCTTTCATTACACACAGACTGATATATTTAAAATGTTTATTTCCTTTAATTTTGATGATTATAACTGACAACTAATGAAAGTCCCAAATTCAGTATCTCAGAAAATTAGAATATCAATTAAGACCAATGCAAAAAAATGATTTTTAGAAATGTTGGCCAACAGAAAAGTATGAACATGAAAAGTATGAGCATGTACAGCACTCAATATTTAGTTGGGGCTCCTTTGGCCTGGATTACTGCAGCAATGCAGCGTGGCATGGAGTCGATCAGTCTGTGGCACTGCTCAGGTGTTAGGAGAGCCCATGTTGCTCTGATAGTGGCCTTCAGCTCTTCTGAATTGTTGGGTCTGGCGTATTGCATCTTCCTCTTCACAATACCCCATAGGTTTTCTATGGGGTTAAGGTCAGGCGAGTTTGCTGGCCAATCAAGAACAGGGATACCATGGTCCTTAAACCAGGTACTGGTAGCTTTGGCAGTGTGTGCAGGTGCCAAGTCCTGTTGGAAAATGAAATCTGCATCTCCATAAAGTTGGTCAGCAGCAGGAAGCATGAAGTGCTCTAAAACTTCCTGGTAGACGGCTGCGTTGACCTTGGACCTCAGAAAACACAATGGACTAACACAAGCAGATGACATGGCACCCCAAACCATCAATGACTGTGGAAACTTTACACTGGACCTCAAGCAACGTGGATTATGTGCCTCTCCTCTCTTCCTCCAGACTCTGGGACCTTGATTTCCAAAGGAAATGCAAAATTTACTTTCATCAGAGAACATACCTTTGGACCACTCAGCAGCAGTCCAGTCAAGACGCTTCTGACGCTGTCTCTTGTTCAAGGGTGGCTTGACAAGGAATGCGACAGCTGAAACCCATGTCTTGCATACGTCTGTGCGTGGTGGTTCTTGAAGCACTGACTCCAGCTGCAGTCCACTCTTTGTGAATCTCCCCCACATTTTTGAATGGGGTTTGTTTCACAATCCTCTCCAGGGTGCGGTTATCCCTATTGCTTGTACACTTTTTTTCTACCATATCTGGTCCTTCCCTTCGCCTCTCTATTAATGTGCTTGGACACAGAGCTCTGTGAACAGCCAGCCTCTTTAGCAATGACCTTTTGTGTCCTGCCCTCCTTGTGCAAGGTGTCAATGGTCGTCTTTTGGACAACTGTCAAGTCAGCAGTCTTCCCCCTGATTGTGTAGCCTACAGAACTAGACTGAGAGACCATTTAAAGGCTTTTGCAGGTGTTTTGAGTTAATTAGCTGATTAGAGTGTGGCACCAGGGGTCTTCAATATTGAACATTTTCACAATATTCTAATTTTCTGAGATACTGAATTTGGGACTTTCATTAGTTGTCAGTTATAATCATCAAAATTAAAGGAAATAAACATTTGAAATATATCAGTCTGTGTGTAATGAATGAATCTAATATACAAGTTTCACTTTTTGAATGGTATTACTGAAATAAATAAACTTTTTCATGATATTCTAATTTTATGACCAGCACCTGTATATGATGTTTCAATTGCATTTTCATTAAATACCCCGCGATGAATATAGTTTAAGTCATTGTGGATTTGAAAATGCATTCGGAGCCGAGCACGCCCCCTACCTGTCAATCATTACATCAAGGCAGGGCTCGGCAACAGGTCAATATTCACCATTAACCAAACGCTTTTCACCTGCCTGAACATTTCTCACCGTTTACACTCGGATTGATGCACATAAGTAAACAGACAGTAAATTATCAACAATAACAACAGCCAAGTCCCTCTAGAGTAGCAAAATATATAACAAGTATATTTTGATTTTGAAACAAGTGCTCATGTTTATTCAACAAAGTCAAAGCCTTTTGGAAAATCTATGTGTAGCGGTCAGTTTTGTGGGGCTGCCACAAATAAATCACTGTATGTGAAACATTGGGTTGCATCCCATAGCATAACAACCTGAGCCCAACTTCAGTCTATTCATCTCCTTAACTTTAAATGCGTTTGTGGTCGGCGCCATTAGCAAGACCGATAAACAAACACAGACTGGAAGTTAACTATAAGTATCTATTGATAACTTCTGATGAGGACAGAATACCTAAAGAGGATAATAATTCAGTTTACTCAAAGTTTATTAAAAGGACACTTTCAAAACCTGAAGTGATTTCTTTGTTTTATTTATTCATTAGTTAGAACAGGTATAACTAAACATTTTAAACTCCAAAATCCAAATAATCAATAAAAGATACTGATTAATCTGTGAAAATCAACAATCGATTGATTAATCATTCTAATAATCTCGGATTAATCGATTATCAAAACAATTACGGTACTTGATGCAGCCCTACCTAGCACCTATCACCTGGAAGTACAGGATCAGAACTACTTACAGTAATTTCAGACACACAGACATGTAATTTATGAGAGATTAGAGAAGATAATTGAGTGAATCTCTTCCCACATGAATGGCAGTGATGCTGCTTCTCTCCAGTGTGGATCCTCTCATGCATTTCTAGATCTGTTGACCGTTTGAATCTCTTGTCACAGTGTGAACACTTGTAAGGTGTTTCTGTAGTGTGAACTGTCTGGTGCACTTTCATCGCACCATCTGTAAAAAAAGTCTTCCCACACTCAGGGCAAGCATGATCCTTCACACCGCTGTGTTGATTCTGGTGATCATTTAACTCTGCGCTGAATTTTTTTTTACTGCATTGGTCAGAGTTATATTGTTTTTCTCTAGAATGAGTACACAGATGTACTTTAAGAAAACTTGAATTCTTGAAACTCTTCCCACATTGATCACATGTGTATGGCTTCACTCTACTGTGGGTTTTCTTGTGTATGTAAAGGGTTACTCTTCGTATGAAACTCTTCCCACACTGATCACATGTGTACGGCTTCTCTCCAGTGTGGATCCTCATGTGATCATAAAGGCTTTCTTTTCGTTTGAAACTCTTCCCACATTGATCACAGGTATATGGTTTCTCTGTACTGTGGGTTTTCTTGTGTGCAGCAAGAGCTCCTCTTTGTGAGAAACTCCTCCCACACAGATCACATGTGAATGGCTTCTCTCCAGTGTGGATCCTTATGTGTTCATTAAGGGTTGCCTTTTCTATGAAACTCTTCCCACACTGATCACATGCATGTGGCTTCTCCCCAGTGTGGCCTTTCATGTGTAAACTAAGCTTTCCTTTATATTTGAAACTCTTCCCACACTGATCACATGTGTGTGGCTTCTCTCCAGTGTGGCCTTTCAAGTGTACACTAAGGTTTCCTTTATATTTGAAACTCTTCCCACACTGATCACATGTGTACGGCGTCTCTCCAGTATGGATATTCATGTGGTCTTTAAGGTTTCTTTTATCTAAGAAACCCTTCCCACACTGATCACATGTGTGCAGCTTCTCTCCAGTGTGGAATTTCATATGTTGTTTAAGGTGTCTTTTTTGTTTGAAATTCTTCCCACAGTGTTCACATGTGTGTGGTTTCTCTCCAGTGTGGATATTCATGTGTTGATTAAGAATTTCTTTTAGTCTGAAGCTCTTCCCACATTGATCACATGTATACGGCTTCTCTCCAGTGTGGATCTTCTCATGTATTTGTAGATGTGCTGACCGTTTGAATCTTTTGTCGCAGTGTGAACACTTGTAAGGTGTTTCTGTAGTGTGAACAATCTGGTGCGCTTTCATCGTACGATATGTAAAAAAAGTCTTTCCACACTTAGAGCAAGCATGATCCTTCACACCGCTGTGTCTTTTCTGGTGTATCTTTAATGCAAACATCTGACTAAAACTCTTTCCACATAAATAACATACATGAGGCTTCTCTGTTGTATTAACTTTAAGGTGGTCCTTTAGGAAATCTGCCCTAAATAATGTTCTACTGCTTTGGTCACAGTTTTCTTGTTTCTCTCTTGAATGAATAAGCAGATGTCTTTTAAAACTACGGTATATACAGAAACTCCTTCCACAATGATTACATGTGTATGGCATCTCTCCAGTGTGGATCCTCATGTGATCGTTAAGGGGTTGCTTAAGTCTGAAACTCTTCCCACACTGATCACATGTGTATGGCATCTCTCCAGTGTGGCTCCTCATGTGATCGTTAAGGGGTTGCTTAAGTCTGAAACGCTTCCCACACTGATTACATGTGTGCGGTTTTTCTCCAGTGTGGATCCTCATGTGTATATTAAGGGTTCCTTTTTGTGAGAAACTCTTCCCACACTGATTGCATGTGTATGGCTTCTCTCCAGTGTGGGTTTTTAGATGTTCATTAAGGTGTCCTTTTCGTGTGAAACTCCTCCCACAATAATCACAAGTGTGTTGCTTCTCTCCAGTGTGGATCCTTGTGTGTTTATTAAGAGAAGATTTTTTTTTGAAGCTCTTTTCACACTGATCACATGTGTATAGCTTCCCTTCATGATGACCTTCTATTTGAATATCAAGATTTTGCTTGCATGAGGGATGTTTCCAGGATGTTTCTTCAGTTTTGACACGATGATTCTTCCCCTCTTCAATCTCCTTGTTCTCTTCTATTAGCTCTAAAATTAAAGCAAAACGGTTAAATAAAAAAAATTAATAAAAAATAAATCTTAAAAAAGAAAGTGAAAGGAAAAAGGACATGTGATACCTGAGAAAACAGTAAAGTATAAATATTTTAATGCATTTATTTGAATTGGGTACATTTATTATCCAATTATTATTTTAAAAACTGGTTCACAAACATTTCCATTCCACGACCCACCTAGACAAAATAAAGCGAAGCAGAACCATCTAAAACCGATTGGAGATTAAAATAATCATGAAATAACTGTAAAAATAATAAATGTTTGTCTCATTTTCAATAAACACTAAAAACACAGATGAAATTTACTTTTGCAATGGTTAAATGTTCAGCGATATCTTCAAAAGATCTTTGAACTTCGGCACATTTTTTCTCTATATAGTGATGATATGGCAAGGAAATAATAGGAAATTCAGGAGAAAGTGAAAGAATTTTAATTTTTTGCATTAGCAATGGATGAGAGCAATGACGTGCAGGACACGGCACAGCTGCTAATTTTTCTTCGCGGAGTTAGCTCAAACTTTGAAGTGTTCGAGGAGCTGGCAGCCCTACAAAGTCTAAAAGGCACTACGACAGGGGAGGATATTTTTGGTAAAGTGTGCCAAATGATGGGAGAGCTGGGTCTAGACTGGTCTAAGCTGGCCAGCATCACTACTGACGGGGCCCCTAGTATGGTTGGCGCGTTGAGGGGGCTTATAGGACGCATAAATAGAGAAATGGAGGAAAGAGGTCTCAGCCCCCCCGTTACAAGTCCACTGCCTGATTCACCAGGAAGCACTCTGCTGCAAAGTTTTGAAGTGGGAATCTGTCATGAAGGTGGTGGTGTCATGTATAAACTTCATCAGAGCAAACGGACTTAAACACCGGCAGTTCCAAGCCTTTCTCGCCGAGCTAGACTCTGCTCACGGAGATGTGCTTTACCATACTGAAGTCCGATGGTTAAGCCGAGGCAGAGTTTTGAGGCGTTTTTACGAGCTGCTACCAGAAATCAACACCTTTCTTCTGACAAAGGGCAAAACTGTCCCAGAACTGATCCGACGCAGAATGGTAATGGGACCTCACCTTTTTAACAAATGTGACAGAAATGCTGAACAGCCTTAACTTGCAGCTCCAACATTTACATTTATTCATTTAGCTGACGCTTTTATCCAAAGCGACTTACAATTGCTATATATGTTGCACGCCTCTGGAGCAACTAGGGGTTAAGTGTCTTGCTCAGGGACACATTGGTGTCTCACAGTGGATTCGAACCCGGGTCTCTCACTCCAAAGGCATGTGTCTTATCCACTGCGCCATCACCACCCCAAGAAAGCGGCAATCCCCGAAAAGGGGAAGCACACCGTTCCTGGAGACACTGCAATACCAGGCCGATGCGTGGAGTGGACGGAGCAAGCCAAGGCAAGGGGAAACTAATATGCGGCATGTATTCCCATATGAGGTGAAACTAGCTCTGCTTGTGGGACAAGTGGAAAAGCAAGACTTCACTCATCTCCCCGTTACCCAAAGTCTCTCAGCTGAGAAACCAGTGGCCCCATTCCCAGCTGAAAAGTCTGTGAAAGCGCTGGAAATGCTTAAGGCGGAGTTTGATGTGCGATTCCGTGAGCTACATGTCCACGCTAAAGAAATCCGCCTTTTCCAGAACCCCTTCGCTGCCGACTGATAAGAAGGCAACGAAGCCTTGCCTTCTTATCAGTTTGAGTTGCTGAGTTACAGAACTGTGATGTCCTGAAAGACGCATTTAAGTCCAATTGTCTCATTGAATTCTATGCTGCCCTCCCTAACAAGACATACCAAAACATCAAAAGGCATGCAATGAAGATGTCCACACTTTTTGGCAGCACGTATATCTGTGAGCAAACCTTTTCTGCATGAAACTGATGAAAACTCAGATGAGATCCAGACTCACTGATGAACATTTGCATCAGTCTTTGAGACTGGCTGTGACAGCAATGGAGCCTGACATTGGACATCTCACCACCCAGAAGCAAGCCCACAGGTCACTCTAATTAATATGCATAAGTAAGTAAATATTTTGATTTTGAATAGCACTGAAAAGTAATGATCATTTGTCTGCACGGTGCATAACAAAACAATAAACGATTCTAGCATTAGGAGGCATAATAAATACAATTAAAATCATAATAAAATCTCCACAATAATACTAGTAGTCACTCCGACCCGTGTAATTTTCTGCTATAAACTAATCCGGCCCCCCATTAAAGCAAGGAAAATCTATGTGGCCCTCGCAGAAAAAAGTTTGGGGACCCCCTGTTCTAGACTAAATGTGAATGTGCTTTAATTCATCCCACTCGCAAAAAACAGATTTAGTATTCATCAAAATAAATTAAAACAGTGAAATGCAAACTCAGAATATGATGCAAACCTGCAATAATTAAATGTTAAACACAAAGGTATCTAATCCCATTTTATTAACCAATGTCTTTGCTGCTGACCTTTGATGATCCAGTTCAACCATACTAATAAGCAAAAATGACTTTAGATAAACTAACAATTGTGCTTCATTGTTTATTTTTATTTTATTCCTGAAGAGTGTTGAACCTTCTTATCCTGCATTATACTGTACAGACGTGAATTTACTTTTCCTTCAGCCTGAGGTTTATTCATTACACTTTTTGGTGTGAAAGGGCTTTTACATTTGCTATGATTAGAACTTCTTGTATTAAAAACAATCAAGCCCTGCTCATATTTAAAAAGTAATGCAAAAATAACGCAAAAGTAACGTAACATTACTTTCCATAAAAAGTAGCTAAGTAACGTAATTAGTTACTTTTTAGGGAGTAACGCAATATTGTAATGCATTACTTTTAAAAGTAACTTTCCCCAACACTGGTTACAAATGCATAAATAATGTTTTGATATATTAAACCTAAAACACTGAATACTGATATTTGAAATGATTTAAATAATAAAATATACTTTAAAGGGGACCTATTATGCAAAAACCACTTCTATAAGCTGTTTGAACACAGTTGTAATTTTTTATTTTGGATGCGATTAATCGTTTGACAGCACTAATAAATATATACATTTTCTGCCCCCATTTCTTGAATTTGTGATCATTCTAAATGCATTTAAATAGACTTCATGTAATATATGCGTGCACTCTGTGGGTGTGTTTTGAATAGTTTTTGCAAAATACTCTATAATGTCAAATCGCACATCGTTAAAACAACAATTACAATATTTTCGCAGACGATATATCGCACACCACTAATCGTGAAGTGCTGAAAGACTCCCACCCCATCGCACTGCCTAACGTTTGTGACGGTATTTATTTTAAAACAACGGTTTTCAAAACAATAATTGAAGACAATACCAGCTCATATTATTCTTTTAATTTTTTACAGTATGTCTTTTCTTTATGGAGGGGCGTGTTTTTATGGCATTAGTGACTTATGCACTGTTAATGCCTTTAACCACAGGTGCCAGTACACCACACTCCATCATATTTATCCACGCTGAATAGATGAGCCTCAACACAACGTAATCATCAAAACAATGAACCATTGTGACTTGTAACTTCATGTCTTTTCTGTACTGCCGCTTTATCTGTTATTTCACAGCTTTTATGATTTTTCTGCTTGAAGTTTTATAAACTTAGTGAAGAATCAAGAATATGCACCAACCTATTTGTTCTTCATTATCTTCCTGTTTTATTCTGCGGGGTTCTGGATCAGTCATGTTTTCAGCTTTCTTTAATAAACTGTTGTGGGAGGAGCTAAACTGTAGGTGAATTCCTGTGTGGTTGGAGGAGCAGATCTGCCAAAATCAAAAATAAATCAGTTATCAAATTGATGCTTTCCTTAATTCACACATTTAAATCATGGTGTTTATGTTTATCAATCTATCGAAATGTAAAGTTATTTAATTTATTTTCAAACAAATTTACATATTCTAAGCATTATTCTAAGTATCTAGACTTTCTTACATTTGACAGATAAATATATAACCACAAAATGCAAGTTGTATGCTGAGGAAAACACTTGTCAGAGGCTTTAAGCAGCACACGCATCTAAAGTAAAACAGAGCAAAATGCTTTTTTATTTGAAGTGCTTATGAATATAAAGCATTCTCATGTTTCGGAACTTGAACAACAAGCAGCAGATTGGCTACAGATTGCTATCGGCCAATAATTGCTTCTAATGATTGGATTGGTGATCTCTCAATTTGCCAATCTCAGAAACCAATCTCATGTAAAAGATGCACGCCTGCTGTGAGGTGTATGGCATGACATGCAGCAGTGCCGTCTCAATCTGTTTTTTTATATATTTGATTAATTTGTACAATTTATGTAGAATTTCTTCTTTTTTTTTTTTTTTGCCCTACTGTTTGTAATTAGTTTCTTATTATTTTATCTGACTGTTTACACATCTTCAGTGAGTTTGAGTTGAGTATATCTGTTCAGGGAAAACATGCATCTACAGCACCTCTTAGTGGCCATTATATAAAACACAAAGGAACTTACCCTCCATCCATGATATTGCTTAATAACTTAAAAGATATACAAAAGCTTAAGAGTAAGTATTCTGATAAGAGTTTTGCAACATGATGGAAAAAAATAATGTTTTTCATCAGTCACTAACTTGTTGACTAGCCATGCAGTTGCAGGGTCCACTTTTTTAAGCAGCAATAGAGGCAAAACAGATCCAAAATAAATTTTGGCTTAATTGGATACATTTTTGTTTGGCCTTGTGAAACACCAATGTAAGTATAATGCAGACTGAGATACTAACACAAATAGACAGTTGAGTCCTTTTAAAGTTCAGGGACAAATCAATGCAGACTTTTTCTTCATTCAATTTGCACACTGAACATTTAAAATGTACATTTTCTTCCACAGGAAAAATTTTCTTTGACGCCCCTAGAAGGACTGAGGTCCATACATCATAATCTCACAATAAACTCCTGTGGGAAAAAAAAAAAAAAAAACTGTTTATGACACTGTTCTCAAAATAAAAATCAAATTATCTTATTGAAATACCTAAAATGTGTGCTTGTAAAATGTGTTTTAATGGATTTTACCGCCTCCACCTGATTTTGAGCCAGGAAAACCTGTTATCAGTCATACAAACAACAAGAAAGTCACTCAGGTCTTAATGCATTCAACAGTAGCTCCTCACATCGTTTAAAATATGGGACACTCAAAATATTCGTACTGTACTGCTTAGCCTATGTACAATTTAATTACAAAAATAATTGATTCTTCACCAGTCGTTTATATCTAAATGCATAATAAATCTCATTAATCTCTCCAGGATCCTGCTGGGTCTTAACGCCTTCAGCAAAGGTTCGAAAACCAAACAATTATTTTTCTAAAAATCTATTATTTTTAATTCAGAGTGTGTTATTCGTATTGTTTGGGTGCGGCGTAAGCCTGCGTATACGGGACACTTCTGTAATAATTCGGAATGGTTGGCAACCCTACTGTTAAGATAAATGTGCAGTTACCAGACGCCAGAAAAGACGCACAAATAGAGCTGTACCACATTAAAACAATATAGAAATTACCCTGTAAATGTTGTTTTAACAAGCTGTATTTTTTGTATAATTGTATAAATAGACGAATTATCTCACCTCAGAAGACTCAAAGCGGTGTTATTGGGCTAGCAGTAGCTACTTTTCCTATCTAGTTTTCTTCTTCTTCTTCTACGGCGGATTGCATACTCAGTTCATTACTGCCACCTATCTCTCAAATGGACCATTGATACTCTGATTTAGTGTGGTATTTTTCTACAGTCTATGTGTGGTAACCACAGAAAGCGTTTACACAGTTCTATGCACATCCATGAATTCCTTATATATATATATATATATGGACAAAGAAAAAAAAAAGGTAATGATGTATCAATGTTCAGTTTCATCATTAAAGCATTAACTGCAAGAGTGACATAATACATAGTTTGTGTAATAATATGATAAATCGTCTATAAGCTGTTTTGTCTGTTTTATTACAGGAACACAGCAAAACAAACAATAAGTGAATAACTTATGCTCACCTAGGCTAATATAGTTTAGCTTTTTGACGTGTTTAGCTTTTATGTATTTCATTTGTGGGGCTTTAATTAATATATATATATATATATATATATATATATATGAATAGATTAGCCTACCTAGTTGTCATTGGTGACTACTGCAATGTGTAGCAATGCCTGAAACAAACCTCTACAAATGTATCTGTGGCCTAATAAAATGTATATAAGCTAGTCTGGTGTGAGTATCATTCATTCTTTCTTTTTAATAGCCAGTATTTCCCAGCCTCCACAGCCCCATCAGTATCTTTATCAACACCAAACTACAAATATTCCTTTTCCTAATATTATATCAAGTATCATGTAAATTATAATTAAAGTTACACGGGTAAATGAACATTTACTTCTATCTGTCACATATTTTATTCTATTATTATTTTAAGAAAAAAAAAAAAAAAAAAATCTTTCCACATACACCTGTTTGGGAATCACCAAGTAGCCTATAATAGATTATAATATAAAAAGGTATACGTCCACCCAAAAATGAAAACTCTGTCATCATTTACTCACCTGTTTGAAACCAGTGTGAACAAAACAGCATTGACACATTTTTCAAAGTATCTTCTACAGAAGAATGAGTCATACAACACTGAAACAACATGAGAGTAGGTTAATTTTTATTTTTGAACGAATTGTCCCTTTAAAATGGACCTACAAAAGTCATGTTTTCCTTAATTGTATTTAACAGTCAAATACAGAGCATTGCTTAACCGTTTAGAGAATCTGAGAAAGAACTACTAATAAAATTATAATAATAAATATCATATATAATCATACATTGTGTTTTTTGACCATACAGTATACTGCACTGAAAAAACAATCTCTTTCATGTCATATGTTTAAAAATGGTGTGTGAAAACATCCACAATTTCATGACCCTAGTGTTGTGTTCAGAAGTCAGAAAGAGCTTTATTACCAAGTATGTTTACACACACAAGGAATTTGACTTGGCCACACGAGCTTCCACGAAGAAAGTATGGATCGTGCAAGATACATGATGTGCAGATATACATAGGAATCATGTTTAACATTTGAAAATCTATTAAACATTTTTGAATAAGATTTTCAAATGTTAATCACATTTTAAACAATGAAACCCAAATATTTTTGTCAGCCAAACTCTGTTCTCCTGTCTCCTCCTGAGATTCATATCTTCTGAGATTAATTTAAAGTTAATATTTCAATAATTTTAACACTTTCATGTTGACAGTTCTCTGATATGGTTTATTTTAACATGACATGTTAATGTTATCTTTTTTAGTAAGTTTTATTTTGACTGTTTACAGTGGGGCAAATAAGTATTTGATACACTGCCGATTTTTCAAATTTTCCCACTTACAAAGAATGGAGAGATCTGTAATTTTCCTCGTAGGTACACCTCAACTGTGAGAGACAGAATATATAAAAAAAACAAAATCCAGAAAATCACATTGTATGATTTTTAAATAATTAACTTCCATTTTATTGCATGAAATAAGTATTTGATCACCTACCAACCAGCATGAATTCTGGCTCTCACAGACCTGTTAGTTTGTCTTTAAGAAGCCCTCCTATCCTCCACTCATTACCTGTATTAATTGCACCTGTTTGAACTCGTTACCTGTATAAAAGACACCTGTTCACACACTCAATCAATCAGACTCCAACCTCTCCACTATGGGCAAGACCAAAGAGCTGTCTAAGGACACTAGGGACAAAATTGTAGACCTGCACAAGGCTGGGATGGGCTACAGGACAATAGGCAAACAGCTTGGTGAGAAGGCAACAACTGTTGGCGCAATTATTAGAATATGGAAGAAATTCAAGATGACTGTCAATCTCCCTCGGACTGGGGCTCCATGCAAGATCTCGCCTCGTGGAGTATCAGTGATCCTGAGAAAGGTGAGGGATCAGCCTAGAACTACATGGGAGGACCTGGTCAATGACCTAAAGAGAGCTGGGTCCACAGTCTCAACGGTTACCATTAGTAACACACTACACCGCCATGGATTAAAATCCTGCAGCGCGCGCAAGGTCCCCCTGCTCAAGGCAGCACATGGCCAGGCCCGTCTGAATTTGCTAAAGACCATCTGGATGATCCAGAGGAGGCATGGGAGAAGGTCATGTGGTCAGATGAGACCAAAATATAACTTTTTGGTATAAACTCCACTCGCCGTGTTTAGAGGAAGAAGGATGAGTACAAGCCCAAGAACACCATCCCAACCGTGAAGCATGGGGGTGGAAACATCATGCTTTGGGGGTGCTTTTCTGCAAATGGGACAGGACGACTGCACCGTATTGAGGGGAGGATGGATTGGGCCATGTATCGCAACATTTTGGGCAACAACCTCCTTCCCTCAGTAAGAGCATTGAAGATGGGTCGTGGCTGGGTCTTCCAGCATGACAATGACCCCAAACACACAGCAAGGGCAACTAAGGAGTGGCTCCGTAAGAAGCATTTCAAGGTCCTGGAGTGGCCTAGCCAGTCTCCAGACCTGAACCCAATAGAAAATCTATGGAGGGAGCTGAAAATCTGTGTTGCTCAGCGACAGCCCCAAAACCTGAAAGATCTGGAGAAGACCTGTATGGAGGAGTGGGCCAAAATCCCTGCTGGATTTGCAAACCTGGTCAGGAACTACAGGAAACGTCTGACCGCTGTAATTATAAACAAAGGTTTCTGTACCAAATATTAAGTTCTATTTTTCTATTGTATCAAATACTTATTTCATGCAATAAAATGGAAATGAATCATTCAAAAATCATACAATGTGATTTTCTGGACTTTTTTTTTTTTAAATATTCAGTCTCTCACAGTTGAGGTGTAGCTATGAAGAAACTTACAGATCTTGCCATTCTTTGTAAATGGGAAAACTTGAAAAATCGGCAGTGTATCAAATACTTATTTGCCCCACTGTATATAAAAATGTTACTCAAAACATTATGTTGTAGAGTATATAAATATTAGTTACATACATTAAATGTTACTATGACAAGTACAGAAGTAATTGCTTTATGACTATAACTTAAATTGAAAAGACAAGGGAAATTGTGTAGAAGTATGTGTATGTGGAAAGAAGCAATGCAAAATTAAGTCAGTGTCTGAGATTATTATAAAAACAGGGCCTTGGCACTCAATGAAAACAGCCTCCATGTATGTTCAGCTCACACAATGATCAGCTACCAGTGACTTAAGCTCCACATCCAGTCTGAAACAAGACAATGAATTTACATGTTGATGAATATATGTGGAAACATCACAAAAGCAAATCAAGGCCATAGTATGACACTACTGATGATGACATATATATGATTTCTTATTCAAATTTTAAAATAATATTCTTGGAGTAGCTGCTGACCTAGAGGTGTCTTGATGTCATAGACTTAGTTCACACTTCAGGCTAAAGTGGCCCAAATGTAACCCATATCTGATTTTCTTTTGACAGTCTAAACAGCACAAATCAGGCCCAGGCCACTTTCATATGTGGTCCTAAATCGGATACATATCCGATGTTTTGCAATGCGACTTCAGACTGAACGGCCATGTCGCATTTCATGCGATTTTTATGTCATTGAAATGCGACAGACGTCACAATTCTGCGCTGGAGGAGGCGGGAAGATTAAAATCACGTCGTTAAAATTACATCACGTCTTCTTCTGCGCATGTGGGTCACTTCAGGGCCGTATACGGTTCACACATGAGACTGATGGCAGTCGCATTTAAATGACAATGTGAACAAGAGCGCAAAAAAAATTTCAGCATTAAGACCTGCCGTGTGAACTAAGTCCAAGAAGACTGTGCCATCAGAATAATGCTTTAAGGTTTATGCACCGTTTTACATAATCAATTACAAATTATAATGATTACAATATTAACATTTTAACTACAAGAAAAATGTTCTCAGTAGGCACATAGCTTATGTAGGTAACTGAAACATACAAAATAAACAAGGGTTTATGAATGACACAGGATACTCAGCCAGACTAGCTTATATACATTTTATTAGGCCACAAATACATTTATAGAGGTTTGTTTCAGGCATTGCTGTATGCACACTGCAGTAGTCACCAATGACAACTAGGTAGGCTAATCTATTCAAATAAATAAATACATTAATTAAAGCCCCACAAATTAAATATATAAAAGCTAAACTATATTAGCCTAGGTTAGCATAAGTTATTCACTTATTGTTTGTTTTCTGTATTCCTGTAATCAATCAGGCAAAACAGCTTATAGACGATTTATATTATTACACAAACTATGCATTGTTTTGACACTATTGCAGTTCATGCTGAACACTGATACTTCATTACCTTTTCAGCTATTAAAATAGTTCAGTTTTGTATGTAATGGCAGTGAATTTATTTAGTTTCGTTTTTTTTATTATATTTTGTTATAGTTAATTTAGAAAAACGTTTGAAGCATTCTGCTGAAAAAAAAAAAAAAAAACGAGAACCCTGCAAAACAGAAAATGTAATGGATTTAACGGTTATAATGGGAATTGTATTGGTTTTAATGGAAACTATAATGGTGTCTACTGGTATGTGATGGATTCTATTGGTGGGATGTTAAATCCTATTGGAAAAATGCCCAAAACACACTACAAAAAAGGAATTTTGTAATGGTTTTACTGGAAAAAGCTAATGGTTTATAATGGTATTTTAATGGAATCCATTAGAATTTCTGTGATGGTTTCTATTGGGCTTCTATTGTTGTTTTTTGTTTGTTTTTTTAGCAGTTTCTTTCTTAAAGTATAGGCTAACGACCAAGTGGCCAGCGGCAGGCTGATCATAGTCTATGTTCGATCAATTTAGCCTTCTCAAATCATCACGACTTGCCTAAAATAAAATCTATAGATATACTAAAACAGTTCAAGCATATAACAATGTTTAAACGTTATACCAGATAAATGTGCGCTGCATCCAATCATTTGTGCGGAGAGTCTAAGTTAAAGCGCAGGACATGGCGCAATCAATTGCATTTTTTTTCTCAATGGAAACACCTTAAAATATGCCATAATTTTTGCTCATAAGAGTAATACATCATTCGGAACTGTAAAGGGTCTACTTTTATTTGTTTGCACTCACATCAACAACAAAACGTTGTGCTTTTAAGAAAACGATGCGCTTTGCCGTCTCATCTTGAACAGGAGCGCTTCACAAAAATTAACCGAAAGTCAGCGAATACATGCATCATAGACATGATACATATATCTATAGAAAGCTTTAATTTACTACTACTATGAAATAAATCAAATCGATGACAAAAACTCTTTCATTATAATCCGTGAAGATATACTTTGTGCGCGTCTAATGAGGAGACGGCGAGTCAGGATCATCATCTTCATCTTTGCGACACTGACAGAAAACACTAGTTTATTAATAAATAATTCAAATATCTCCTTACTATTTCTCCCGGACACATTCATGGTAATTAATTTTGCTGGGGCTTTGCGGCAAGCTTCAGCCTATTGCGCGCATTTGAGTCTTTAGCTGTGCTGACGGCGCGCTCTCTGCTGCTACGGTACTCTAAACACCGTCGAGCCGCTCTTCACAGTCATGGCACGGCCTCGTATTGTTTCCACCAGGGCGGCAGTTTTTTTTTCCATCACTAACTGATGGATGTCTAAAATATAAAAATAAGGAGAAGCCTAAAACAGGCCCGAGGCTCGGCCTGCCTCTGAACTATGACGTGAAAATTGCCCCGATCGAAGCCCGGCCCTAGAGGCATAAAAAAGTCGGGGCCCATAAGGTCCAGGCTGAAATGCAGGGCTTAAACGTTACCCTCGGTATAAATCACGTTTCCCCCTCGGGAATTTATCCACTTGTTCAATAGTGTTACCTTGAATAATTACTGGACTGTAATCACCTAAACTTTTTGGGTCCACGATCATTTCCTTAGTTTTTCCAACATTAAGGCGATTTACATTACACCACTGCACAAAGTTCCAAATTTCAGACTGATATTATGTCATGTCCTGATTCTTTCCTAAAAGACTTGGTAGGCTATTACAGTGTCATCAGAGTATTTAATAATATAGGCCTAGTTGTTCTTATTTCAAGCAATCATTTGTATATAAAGTGAACAGAATGGGAGAGCATATACAACCTTGAGGGGCACCTATACTAATTGATTTAACATCAGATAGTGTATTAAATCAATAAGTCCCAAGAAGTCGTGGTTTACAGTGAATTTATAACAGCTAAGGGGCATTGTTAGGCAAAAAGCGGAAAACCCCCTAAAACCCCCTTAGCTGTTACAAATTCACTGTAAACCATGGCTTCATGGGGCTTATTGCTTTTATAAAACCCTATTGAGAAAGGGCTTCTCAGGAACCGCACTCCAGTGGTTTGAGTCTTACCTCTCTGATAGGTCCTTCAAAGTATCTTGGAGAGGTGAGGTATCCAAGTCGCAACATCTAGCTACTGGGGTGCCTCAGGGCTCAGTTCTTGGACCACTTCTCTTTTCTGTCTACATGGCATCACTAGGTTCTGTCATTCAGAAACATGGCTTTTCATATCACTGCTATGCTGATGACACTCAACTCTACCTCTCATTCCATCCTGATGATCCGACGATAGCTGCTCGCATCTCAGCGTGTCTATCAGACATTTCTTGCTGGATGATGGACCATCACCTTCAACTCAACCTAGCTAAGACAGAACTGCTTGTAATTTCAGCTAACCCATCGCTTCATCACAATCTCAGCTTCCAGTTAGGCTCATCTACCATAACTCCTTCAAAAACAGCCAGAAACCTTGGAGTTGTGATTGATGATAAGCTGAATTTCTCAGACCACATTGTTAAAACTGCCCGGTCCTGCAGATTTGCATTATATAATATTAAGAAGATCAGGCCCTTTCTCTCGGAACATGCAACGCAACTCCTTGTTCAGGCTCTTGTTCTGTCCAGACTTGACTATTGCAATGCTCTCTTGGCAGGTCTTCCAGCCAATTCTATTAAACCTCTACAATTAATCCAAAATGCCGCTGCAAGATTAATCTTTAATGAGCCGAAAAGAACGCACGTCACGCCTCTGTTCATCAATTTGCACTGGCTACCAATAGCTGCTCGCATTAAATTCAAGGCATTAATGTTTGCCTACAGAACCACCACTGGCTCTGCACCCCTTTACCTAAATTCTTTACTTCAGACTTATGTGCCCTCTAGAAGCTTGCGTTCTTCAAGTGAACAACGAATTATTGTACCATCCCAAAAACACAGAAAAACACTTTCAAGGACTTTTTCATTAACTGTTCCCATCTGGTGGAATGACCTGCCCAACTCGATCCGAGCAGCCGAATCCTTACCCATCTTCAAGAAACGGCTAAAAACTCATCTGTTCCATCTTTACTTGACCCTCTAACTCTAGCACTATCTATTCTAATTGTATTTTATCTATGTCTTTTTATTAAAAAATAACAACAATAATAATAATAATTATCTGTACTGCGTTAGGCTAACCAAGACTTGTAATAGCACTTGCACGTTGTTGCTCTTTTGTTGGTTTTGATTGCTTCTTATGTCCTCATTTGTAAGTCGCTTTGGATAAAAGCGTCTGCTAAATGACTAAATAAATAAATAAATAAATAAAATAAAACAGTTATTCCATATACTTAGTAAGGTTTCACAAAATAAAACAGAGCAAATAAGTTTAATAATATGAATAAAAACAGTATTCTTCCACCAAACAATGTAGTTCCCCAGAAACAGTTGTGATTGGAACCTATGGTTGGAACAAAGTGGTTGCCAAGCAACACACAAAGTAAACAAAGGTGTAGGTTTGTAGTGTAATTTACAATGGCTCCAAACGTGGCTGAACCAATCAGAATCAAGGACCGGAACTATCCGTTTTGTAATGTTGACTATATCACATTGAGCACGATTTGTTAAGAAGGAAAAAACTTAATTAATTAAAATAATTAACGTTAAGTTTTACAAGCATGTCCAAGAGTAACTCTGGCTGAAGCGTGTTAAAAGCTGAACTAAAATCCACAAAAAGTCTTATCAAGGTAACTGAGGTCTGAAGGGTTACTAGGAAGCTACAGGCAGGTGAGTTTTTATTAGGGTAGGAGCTGGACATAGACCTGTTGGATGTTTGCTTATTAAATGCACTGTAGCTAATGTTCAACCTCGTATGCCCCAATCGTACCTTTGTAATTTTGTTTTCCTCAGTTCTGCTCCAACCTGATACTCTTCCCTTACCCACTGTTGACTATATTTGATTGTATTTCAGCTACTGCACATCAGAGAAATAGGCGTGCCAAAAGGTTTCTCATTGGTGAAAGGCCAATCAGCTTTAACCATACAGCATATGTCATTACTTTAGGTAGAAAGAAGATGGTGTGATGCTGTATTTTTATATAGGTGAGATTAACTATGAAAAAAATAATAATTTGCGGTTTGGCATGCATGGGTAGTCCCTACCGGCCGATGGAGGAGTAGTGTGGTTGAGGCCCTGACCAGGAGGACCCGAGTTGCCTGCAGTGGGATATTTCACGAAGTTGGCGTACGGTCCCTACTGGCTGTCAGCCCCTGCTAATCAGAGGACAGAGGGCGGTATCTGGCCGAGAGGGCCCATGAAGCCTCCGACTAGAGCACAATACTCCGTCGTTGGATGAGTGGGTCCTATTGGCTTGGCAGATAGAAAGAGTTTGGTACGTCCGACAAGGGGGCTCTCGCGACCTCCAATGGGAGATCAAGACTCACGGCATCGAATGGATGAGCCTCACTTGCGGGCGGGCAAGTATAGGAGCCCACCGGGAGACCAGCGTCGACGTCTGACACGAGATCAAGACTACGATGTCAGACGGATAGCCTCGCCGGGCGGGTAGGGAGAAGAGAAAACCCGGAATTGGGAGGGCTCTCGCAGCATCCGATGGGAGATTGAGACTCAGGACATCGGACGGGTAAGCCTCTCCAGGCGGGGGGAAAAGGCGTGAGGATAGACGAGACAGTTGGACGGTGTTCGGCGGGTGGACAACACCAGTAGCGACTGACGGCTAGGCCTCGTCGCCCGTTGGACGGAAAATTGGTGGGTGGCCAAAGACTGACGCCGACGCTCTATGGGAGCCCAATACTCACTGAGTCGAACAGGTAAGTCTCGCTGACCGTAGGATGAAGCGGTAAGTTGTCTGGCTGTGAGGCTCTCACCGACGCCCGATGGGAGCACAATACTCACTTTGTCGGACGGGTAAGCATCGCCAGCGTGGGACTTGAAAAGGTAAGGTTGTTTGGCCGGGAGTGCTCTCGCCGGCATCTGTCAGGAGATCGGGGCTCACTGGGTTGGACAGATAAAGACGGAAAGGTAAAGTTTGGTCAGGACGTAGGAGGAAAAGGTGAGGTTGTCCGGCCGGGAGGCTCTCGCGACATCCAACGGGAGATCAATACTCATGAGTTGGATGGTTAAGCCCCTTTGGACTGAAAGCTAAGATTGCTTGGCCGACCAGGTATGTAGCGTTCGACGGGGGTTTGATATTGTGGCGTGAGTGGAGGGAAAAAGTAAGTTTGTCTGGCTGGGAGGCTCTTGCCGACGTCCAACGGGAGATCAAGGCTCACTGTGTCGGATGGGTAAGCCTCGCCAAGTGTGGGACTTGAAAAGGTAAGGTTGTCTGGCCGGGAGTGCTCTCGCCGGCATCCGTCAGGAGATCGGGGCTCACTGGGTTGGACAGGTTAGACAGAAAGGTAAAGTTGTGCGGTCGGGAGGCTTCGCCGACATCCGTCTAGAGACGGACACTCGCAGCATGGATGGGTAAGTCTCGCCGGCCGCAGGATGGAAAAGGTTTGTCTGGCTGGGAGGTTCTCACCGACGTCTGACGGGAGCTCAATACTCACTTTGTCAGACGGGTAAGTCTCACCAAGCGAGGGACTCGAAAAGGTAAGGTTGTCTGGCCGGGAGTGTTCTCGCCGGCGTCCGTCGGGAGATCAATACTCACTGTGTCAGACAGGTAAAGACGGAAAAGGTTAAGTTGTGTGGTCGGGAGACTCTCGCCGGCATCCGACTGGCGATAAATACTCGCAATCTGGATGGGTAAGTCTCGCCGTCTGCGGGATGGAAAAGGTAAGTTGTCTGGCTGGGAGGCTCTAGCCGACGTCCGACGGGAGCTCAATACTCCCTTCGTCAGACGGGTAAGCCTCGCCAAGCGAGGGACTTGAAAAGGTAAGGTTGTCTGGCCAGGAGTGCTCTCGCCAGCGTCCGTCGGGAGATCGGGACTCACTGTGTCGGACAGGTAAAGACAGAAAGGTACAGTTAGGTGGCCAGGAGGCACTAGCCGTCATCTGACTGGAGATGGATGCTCGCAGCCTGGATGGGTAAGACTCTCCGGCCACAGGGTGGAAAAGGTAAGTTGTTTGGCTGGGAGAATCTAGCCGACGTCTGACAAGATATGAAGACTCATGGTGTCAGACAGGTGAGCCTCGCCAAGTGTGGGACTTAAAAAGGTAAGTTTTAAATAGCTGGAAGGCTCGCACCATTTTTTATTTTTTTTTATTTACCCAAAGAGAGTCTGGTGGGCTGTTTTTATGTGGAACTGGTTCGTTCTGATGTAGCTTTGGAAGATGTTTCTGAGGAGGACAGAAAACCTGAAGAGGATAATCAGTTTACTCAAGTATATTAAAAAGACATTTCCAAAAGCTGAAGTGATTTCCTTGTTGTATTTATTAGTTAGAATGGGCATAACTCAACATTTTAACAAGCTATGATCAACAATCAAGCAATAATCAATAAAGATACTGATTCATCTCCAAAATAATGAAACAAATAGTTGATTAATCATTCTAATAATCACTGATTAATCAATTATCAAAATAATTACTTGATGCAGCCCTACCTAACACCTGGAAGTACAAGATCAGAACGTCAACTAAGTACTATAATTTGAGACACACAGACATGTAATTTATGAGAGATTAGAGAAGATAACTGAGTGAATCTCTTCCCACATGAATGGCAGTAATACGGTTTCTCTCCAGTGTGTATCCTCTCATGTATTTGTAGATGTGTTGACCTTTCAAATCTCTTATCACAGTGTGAACACTTGTAAGGTGTTTCTGTAGTGTGAACTAACTGGTGCTGTTTCACTCCAGTGTGGGTTTTCTTGTGTTTGTTAAGGGTTACTCTTCGTATGAAACTCTTCCCACACTGATCACATGTGTACGGCTTCTCTCCAGTGTGGATCCTAATGTGATCATGAAGGCTTTCTTTTAGTTTGAAATTCTTCCCACACCGATCACATATATATGGTTTCTCTCTACTGTGGGTTTTCTTATGTTTGTAAAGGGTTACTCTTCGTATGAAACTCTTTCCACACTGATCACATGTGTACGGCTTCTCTCCAGTGTGGATTCTAATGTGATCATGAAGGCTTTCTTTTAGTTTGAAATTCTTCCCACACCGATCACATATATATGGTTTCTCTCTACTGTGGGTTTTCTTGTGTTTGTAAAGAGTTACTCTTCGTATGAAACTCTTTCCACACTGATCACATGTGTACGGCTTCTCTCCAGTGTGGATCCTAATGTGATCATGAAGGCTTTCTTTTCGGTTGAAATTCTTCCCACATTGATCACATATATATGGCATCTCTATACTGTGGGTTTTCTTGTGTTCAATAAGGGTTCCTCTTTGTGTGAAACTCCTCCCACACTGATCACATGTATATGGCTTCTCTATACTGTGGGTTTTCTTGTGTTCAATAAGGGTTCTTCTTTGTATGAAACTCCTCCCACACTGATCACATGTGTACGGCTTCTCTCCAGTGTGGATTTTCATGTGATTATTCAGGCCTTCTTTTCGTTTGAAATTCTTCCCACACTGATCACAGGTATATGGCTTTTCTTCACTGTGGGTTTTCATGTGTTCATAAAGTGTTCCTCTTTGAGTGAAACTCCTCCCACACTGATCACATGTGTATGGCTTCTCTCCAGTGTGGATCCTCATGTGTTCTTTAAGGGTTGCCTTTTCTGCAAAACTCTTCCCACACTGATCACATGTGTGTGGCTTCACCCCAGTGTGTCTTTTCATGTGTTTCATAAGGTTTCCTTTATGTGCAAAACTCCTGCCACACTGATCACATGAGTACGGCTTCTCTCCAGTGTGGATATTCATGTGGTCTTTAAGGTTTCCTTTTTCTAAGAAACCCTTCCCACACTGATCACATGTGTGTAGCTTCTCTCCAGTGTGGATTTTCATATGTTTGTCAAGGTTTGTTTTTTGTCTGAAATTCTTCCCACAGTGATTGCATGCGTGTGTCTTCTCTCCAGTGTGGATATTCATGTGTCGATTAAGCATTTCTTTTAGTCTGAAGCTCTTCCCACATTGATCACATGCATACGGCTTCTCTCCAGTGTGGATCCTCTCATGTATTCTCAGATATTCTGACCGTTTGAATCTCTTGTCACAGTGTGAGCACTTGTAAGGTGTTTCTGTAGTGTGAACTGTCTGGTGCACTTTCATTGCACCATATGTAAAGAAAGTCTTCCTACACTTTGAGCAAGCATGATCCTTTACACCACTGTGTCTTTTCTGGTGTATCCTTAATGCAACCATCTTTCCAAAACTCTTTCCACATAAATCACATACGTAAGGCTTCTTCGTATGAGCTTTCAGTCGGTCCTTTAGAAATGTTCTACTGCTTTGGTCACAATTTCCTAGTCTCTCTCTAGAATGAGCAAGCAGATGTTTTTTAAAAACATCAGATTTTCTGAAACTCTTTCCACACTGATCACATGTGTACGGCTTCTCTCCAGTGTGGATCCTCATGTGTACATTAAGGGCTCCTTTTTGTGTGTAACTCTTCCCACACTGATCACATGTGTACGGCTTCTCTCCAGTGTGGATCATCATGTGATCATTACGAGTTTGCTTAAGTCTGAAACTCTTCCCACACTGATCACATGAGTACGGCTTCTCTCCAGTGTGGATTCTCATGTGTACATTAAGGGCTCCTTTTTGTCCGAAACTCTTCCCACACTGATCACATGTGTATGGCTTCTCTCCAGTGTGGGTTTTTAGGTGTGCATCAAGGTATGCTTTTTGTGTGAAACTCTTCCCACATTGATCACATGTGTATGGTTTCTCTCCAGTGTGGATATTCATGTGGTCTTTAAGGTTTCCTTTATGCACAAACGTTTTCCCACACTGATAACATGTGTGTAGCTTCTCTCCAGTGTGGAATCTCATGTGTTTGTTAAGGTTCCTTTTTTGTCTGAAGTTCTTCCCACACTGATCACATGTGTGCAGCTTCTCCCCATTGTGGATATCCATGTGTCGATTAAGCATTTCTGTTAGTCTGAAGCTCTTCCCACACTGATCACATGTATATGGCTTCTCTCCAGTATGGATCCTTTCATGTATTCTCAGATATTCTGACCGTTTGAATCTCTTGTCACAGTGTGAACACTTGTAAGGTGTTTCTGTAGTGTGAACTGACTGGTGCACTTTCATCGCATCATATGTAAAAAAAGTCTTCCCACACTCAGGGCAAGCATGATCCTTTATACCGCTGTGTCTTTTCTGGTGTATCTGTAATGCAGCCATTCGACTAAAACTCTTTCCACATAAATAACATACGTAAGTCTTCTCCTTAGTATGAACTTTCAGTTGGTCCTTCAGGAAATGTGGCCTAAAAAATGTTTTACTGCTTTGTTGAGAGTTTTCTAGTCTCTCTCTAGAATGAGTAAGCAGATGTTTTTTAAAACCATCACATTTTCTGAAACTCTTCCCAGTGTGGATCCTCATGTGTACATTAAGGGCTCCTTTTTGTGTGCAACTCTTCCCACACTGATCACATGTGTATGGTTTCTCTCCAGTGTGGATCTTCATGTGATCGTTATGGGTTTGCTTAAGTCTGAAACTCTTTCCACACTGATCACATGAGTACGGCTTCTCTCCAGTGTGGATCCTTGTGTGTCCATCAAGGACTCGTTTTTGTCTGAAACTCTTCCCACACTGATCACATGTGTATGGCTTCTCTCCAGTGTGGGTTTTTAGGTGTGCATCAAGGTATTGTTTTTGTGTGAAACTCTTCCCACACTGAACACATGTGTACGGCTTCTCTCCAGTGTGGATTTTCATGTGTTTTTTAAGGTATTTTTTTAATGTGAAAGTCTTTTCACACTGATCACATGCATACAGCTTCCCTTCAAGATGACATTTTATGTTAATATCAAGATTTTGCTTGCATGAGAGACTGTTTTCACACTGAGGCCATATTTCATCTATTCTTGTCAATGAGGATCTCCAAGATGTTTCTTCAGTTTTGACATGATGGTTCTCCCCCTCTTTAATCAGTTCTTCAATTTCCTTGTTCTCTTCTATCAAGTCTAAAATTAAAGTAAAAATGTTTAGTAAAAAAAAAAATAAACGTGAAAGGAAAAGGACATCTGAAACTTGAAAAACCATTAGAAAGTAGAAACAATTTCATGCATTCATTTGAATTGGGTACATTTATGTCACAATCTACTGTGTTGGAGCGAGGAACGAGGAGCACAGAACGCGGAGATGCAGTACATTTCACAAACAACAGTCTTTAATAATCCAACAAGGGGTAGGCAGGAGACACACACGTAGCACATGATGTTAGAGACCCGACAAGGAAACATGGGGCAGACTACACTTTATATACTGGGAGAAACGAGGGAAATAGAGGAGACACACCAGGGGCGCGTTTCAATAAGGAGGTTCAACCAACTCTGAGTTTAAACTTGAACTCTTGAGTTGACTTACCGTGAGATGGGAAACTTGAGTTTTCGGTTTTAGAAAGAATTGTGTTAGTTCATTCATGAGTATGTTGACTCTGAGTTTAGCGCGTCCAGCATGACTATGAAAAGTCATGATAAGTGGAGCTCCGAAATTACAATTCACCTGACAAAAAGATGTCTGCGTACTTCCGTCAATATGCAAGATTAATTCTTGATAACTGTTAATAACTTAATAGGTGTTATAATATCAGAGGTGAAAACTGTAAATTATTGAACTATTATTCATTTTAATGATATCCCATGGCAAAAAAAAAAAAAAAAAAAAGAACGTGGCAGCAGCTAAAAATGAAGTATAAAAACACAATTCAATCAAGGTAAAGCTTTAAGCATGAATGGTTCATGGGTGTTGGCTAAATGACTTTCAGTGTCTATTTCAATGCACTGCAGCTTTTTCCACATAGTATAACACTCTTTTCACATAATTAAATATTCTCTAATCCATTTTGTTGCATTTCTTAGAGCAATAAAATTAAGTACTGACTTGTACTCAGTCGACAGCAAGAAGGCAGAGGCTCGTAAAAAAGAATCATGATATCACAATATAGTATTTTTTTTCCTTTTAAAAAGGTTATGATATTCAAATCTTTGATACCATATCATTTTCATAATCCTTGTCACCAATGTCAATAACAAACTAATACAAGCCTAAAAAGAGACAAAACAAAAAAAAAAAACTCAAGCTCACTGACAGTGTTGGGGAAAGTTACTTTTAAAAGTAATGCATTACAATATTGAGTTACTCCCCCAAAAAGTAACTAATTGTGTTACTTAGTTACTTTTTATGGGAAGTAATGCGTTACGTTACTTTTTTTCTTACCTGGCTGAGGCTTGATCTCTTTCAGGACTTGCAAGAGTTTTTTTGACTGAGAAGTTCTGCATTCAACAACATTGTATAACCTTTATAACCTACACTTTTCTATTAAAAACACATATATAGAATAATAATATAGAATACTATATTCTGAAAACTTTCTGACCCCAAAGCTGTGCATGCCATATAAAAGATCTCTTTACATTTCAGATTATTGAAAGTTGAAATTAATGTTTGTTACTTTTGTATTTTTTGTGTTGGTAGGCTATGGCCTACATAAAGTAAATTCACTGTCCATTGAGATAATAAAGAGTGTAACATAGGCTAGATATTTGCCATTATGAAATAAGTTATATTAAGGCAAAAGAAAGATCTTAAACATTTAAAAGGTTTAATAACTTAAGAGAACAATAAGATGATACTAGAGAACAAACAACATCTCAAATTAAACATAAATCTGTCAGTTTAAAATAAAAAATTCTTGACATGGTCTGTATATGTTGATTCCAATAGACCACAACTCTTGAGTTTTCTACTAAGTGTCCTCAAACGATTATTTTTTTTTTTCAAACAAACAAAAAAGGTCCAGCTCACTTCTGAAAAAAACAAATACAACACATGTGTGTGTGTGTTAGAGTATTCTTATCTTAATATACGAGTTCACTATTTCATCTAGGTTTTATTTTCCAAGTAACGACTGTAGTGCAGCAGGATAAGTCTCTCAAAACGCTGGTCTGTGAGACGGTTTCTTTTTGGGGTGAGGATGAGACTTCCAATACTAAACAGTCTCTCAACTGGTGAACTGTAAGGTGTTTTAACTTTTAAGAAGACCTTCAAACTCCTGGGGAAATCATGTAAATTTCCCATATCAGCTGATTTAAGGTATTCACATATCTCCATGTCCACAATATTTGCTTGTTTGTCATATTGATTCTCCTCTTCAGGAAATGCGAAGAAGTCATTTTCATGGTCTCTGCTTTTAGGAGACTGCAGTGGCTCTTTCTGTGGTATCTCAATGGTGAGAGCACGATACAGTGCTGCCAGAGTCATCTTGGTGGTGTCTTTTCTGGTTTCATTCCTCAGCCAGCGCAGCTTGAATTTTGGCAGGGTTACCGCAGCAAGCAAAGCGTCATCATTGTCAAGTATGGTGCTAAACCGTGTCTTGATAGCCTGCAAGAGAATTTAGATAGGTGACACAGTTTATAAACTAATAGACATGCATTCATACTAGGGTGGCACGATTATGACAAAAATGATAATTGTCGATTATCTCCTTGAGATCGCAATTGCGATTATTAATAACGATTATTTTTTTAAACAGATTTATGCCATTGTTTGAAGCTGCATGCCATATTTATATATATATATATATATATATATATATATATACAGTATACACACACACACACATATATATATATATATATATATATATATATAGGTAGAAGGCTGAAAACACTCTTCCTGAACTTTTATTGCTTTTCTATAGCATTGAGCCTCAAATGTCAACAGAATTTCACAGCGTTGTTTAGTGTGTGATCGCGACTGGTCACTGTAAGAAACGCATTCACTCTAAGTTTGCACTGCGTTGTTTTCTTTTGAGGCGAGTGGATACAAGGTCAGTGTGGCGCGCTGTTCAAACGAGTACCACTATTTTGTTCCGCTTTTGACACATTTGACGTTTAACATATCTATCATGCACAACAGAGTGACAACGACTATCAGTTAGACAAAATGTATTTTGTCCAGTGTGTTTGAGTTTGATAAACTCGCGCTGCAAACACAGAATAATGCAAGTGGGCATTTTTAATTATTTATTTTTGTAATCGTGGCTTTGAACGATTATGTAGCCTAATTGTGGCATCCATAATCGTAATCGCGATTAGAAATTCGATTAATTGAGCAGCCCTAATTCATACCATATTAACTAAAATTATGTCAGGAAAAAAGTAAGTAGAATTAAACTTAATAACATATACATAAACATATTGACTTGAATGCACTGACACTACTGTATGAGAACTAAACTGAGCTGGATGATGACAATTTCTTATAGCTTTATTGAACTCATTTCATAATTGATTAATTACAGTTACTAAACGAAACTAAATAAACACTGAACTAATTTCAACTGAATAATGACTGTTTACCATTTTCTTTTTAGAGCTGCTTTACAGCAGAATTGAATTCCGTTTGAATCACTGAATCATTATTTTCCTGTTATCACTGTAAAGCTGCTTTGAAACCATCTGTATTGTATAAAACACTATTGAAATTGACTTGACAAAATAAAACTACAATAATAATGATGATAATAATACAATAGCCTATTGAACAGACTTACCTGAACTATGAGGTCTGGGAGGTCAGCCATCATATGGGAGAGGCCCTCTTTCAGTGTCAAGATTCTGGCCATCAGGATTTCAAGGGTAGGTTGAAGGGTACCGTAGAAATAGAATCTTCACCTTGTAGTATATCCAATGCCATACAGACAGGTTTCAGAACCTTGCAGTATTCTTTTAGGAACAAATATTCTCTCTCCGTAATGCATCTGATGTCCAGGCGAGTGCAAAGTTGATTGAGGTCCACTAAGGGGATGTCTGTGACTCTGCTAAGCACATCATGAAATGAGTTCCACCTTGTAGTTGCAGGGACCAGCAACTTTCTTTTGCTGAATTCCGCCAGGACCTCTGATGCTACAGTTGATCTACTAACGTTTGACCACAAGGCTGAACACTTTCCAGTTGCACTCCTGTACACTGCTTTGCAATCTGCCTTCGCCTTCAAAAATGTAATTATGTCGTTCGTGCATATAAGGGTAAGGGTGTGGGACGCACAACGTTGATGTGGAGGGAGAATATACCTTTCTCTGGTCTCACTGTCATCCCGTAAGACTTCATGCAAGTCCGTAAATATGACCTCGTCTTCATTATTTTCTGCTTCATCATCATCCTCATCAGCTTGAAAAATTCTGAATGCTTTTACAAAGTTCGCGCCATTGTCCGTGACAGTGGCAGTTATCTTACCACAAAGAGCAAATGTGCTGTGAATTTGCTCCGTCTCCGCTGCGATGTCATCGTACGTATGTCTCCCGCGAAATCGCCTGCAGGCGATTGCAGCTTTTTGGTGTTGCAGACTAGCAGGGTCGATCCAGTGTACAGTAATGCCTAGAAAACTTTTATTCTGAGCAGTTCATAGATCTGCAGTGGTGGAAACATATTGCAGGTCGGCAATAAAAGTTTTCTTCAGGTCTGTCTCCATTTCCATATATGCTTGGTCCAAAAAGTTTGTAAAGGTTTTGCGATCTGGCAGCACGCCCCCCCATTCTTTTGCCTGTCACTGAGATTTTGCTGATGATATTACGAAATGTAGGCGACTCCACAGTGGACAGTGGCTGCATCTCCTCAACAATAAAAGCAGCAACCAATTTGTTGAGTTCAGTTGAACTAATTGTTTTACCTGGTGAAGTTGAACTGAAATAAAGCTTTTGTTGTTTAGCTTGAGGCGGGATGCATGTATCATTCGGAATCGGCTCGCTCTCGTCCAACTCTGTTGTTTGTGCTTTGCATGCAGATGTTTTTTTTTTATTATTTGAAGTGGTGTTTTTTGCAGTTGACAAGAGTTTTTCACCTACACATAATCTACATTTAACGACAATCCCCTTCTCCTTTTCTTCAACGAGTTCAAATAATGAGAATACTTCCATCGGAGAAAGGTAGAGCTCTGGCCTGCCGTCTCGGTTTCTGACTATGTCTGTTCCTGCGCACGCATTGAGTACGTGATTATACATGATTACGTTCATTTTAATTCAGTAATTTCATTTTTTTTAATGCAAATGTATTAAACTGAAAAAAGTAACTTGCGTTACTTTTTTTAAAAAAGTAACTCAAATATTAATGTGTACATTTATAAAGTAATGCGTTACTTTACTCGTTACTTCCAAAAAGTAATATTATTACGTAACACACGTTACTTGTAATGCGTTATACCCAACACTGCTCATTGAAGATAAATAAACAGTCAGTGATGAAATAAGGATAAGAAACTAATTGCAAGCAATAGGACAAAAAACTACAATAAATAAGAAACGCTACATACATTGTGTAAATTAATTAGCCTTCACTGTGTTAATTATATCTACCTAACACATGCATTATGTATAGATTCTATACATATAAATATATCATTATTATTTTATAATATTATATATTATTTATTATTTTTTATTATTTTGTCTTAGTTACAAAAGTGATTTTGGTAAGAGCAGTGAGAGGTTTTCTAGCAATGTGCTATGATTAATATGAATGGCAGACAGAACGAATATTGGACAGCTTGCCCTTTAAGACCGGAGTCCGGATCCAATATATTGTTACATATGCGTTTTGTCTTTAAGCTGTTTCCTCTCTCTTAAGACATAAATCGCTGTGTTTATGAGGATACTTGCAAAAGACGGGGATTCTTTCGCATATAATTGTGTTTATGTAATCGTTCAAAGCCAATAAAGCGGCAAAAAAAGCTGTCCTCTCACACAGAAACGGAGACGGCGCACACATATAGCTCTGTTGTTTGTGTTTCAACAGCTTAAAATTGGTTGTTTTAAAACTGCAGTACTTAAAAACATGTGCCCATGCTACAGATGTAGTCCCTCGTTTAGGAACGAGCTCCTCGTTTTGTTCTGGTTGTTCTCCATATATATATAGTCATATCCCACAGCCCTATGGTCAAGTATTGGAAGAATTTTAAAATTCAAAAGGAAAAATAACAACTGTTGCTTTTGTATTTGTAGGAAATAAAGATGGCCAAAAAAAACTGTGAATAATTTGTGTTTATTTAACAGCTGTGGTGGTGGTTACGGCATCTCATAGCTACTACCCCTCCATCTGGCATCCTTCCATGCCATACAGTAATCGGTTTCATTTTCAGAAGGTGCGATGGTGGGGATATGCCTGTCATCAGTGCATCCAACCTCACTGGAAATCCTGAAGGAAATTCTAATTACTTCCAGAGGTCGCAGCGAGATGTTATCAAGTGACATTTATCAGATTAGCCTAATTTAAAACCGATTGCTATACCACTGACCTACAGTCCTGTGAAACTCCTCTTTGACGGATTTGTGCTCAGGAAAAAAATCTCAGAATGAGTGTGTGGGTGACACACACTTTCCTTATCGGTCTGCATACAGCGGCCTTGCTAATATGCTCTGCATCTCCGATGTTTTAAAAAAAAAAATCTACCATTTAAAATGGTACCACTCAAATAAACATGCATGTAAATATGGCAAATAAATAAAATAAATAAAAAAATAACGTAAGGTAGTATTGTTTCCATGAAGGGAAAAATTAATTTAAGTGCATTTTTCTTATTTTGCAAATTATCTGCCAATGGGGTAAGAAATATATATTTTTTAGATTAATTACATTAAGATTATTTTTCATATTCTATGGTGGACAATTTTACGTTTTACGTAAAATGCACTTAAAAGGAAAATGCCCCAGGAAACGAGTAAATATCTTAGACCATTTTTCATCTATAGAAATCTTATCTAAAGAAATTTTAGATCTTTGTACTTGAAATAAGACAAAAATACTCAGTAAGAAAAGCATTTTTGCAGCGTGAATGAACGAATAAGGCATTTAAACATCGCTTACGGTTTAAAACTGGGGTGGAGACTGAAAGAAACTCTGGGTTTAGTGAAGAAAACCTGCTCCCGACCACAAAGTAAGTTACCTCTCTTTCAGAAACAAGCTTGACTTTCCCGGGTTTGACAAACCTCCCATTTTGAGTTTCCCTCATTTCAGTGTTAACATACTCAGAGTTTTCATTTAACCTCCTTTCTGAAATGGGCCCCTGGATATAATGAAACACAATCGAACAGCAACAGGAAGATAACCAAATATGGGCATGTCACACAAGGGAAAACTAGGTCAATGGGAGCACATGGGGAGCAAAACACACACAGACGGTCCATATTCCTGACAATTTATTATCCAAATACTAATTTTAAAACATTACAGTCACAGGTTTTGTAGTGAGAAGTATTACTTAAAGTCCGTGTAAAGTCAATATTAATTGTGTTCTGAGTTTGTCTCACCATAGAAAAATGTGTTATTAACCACCCAGCCAAATTTGAATGCTAAAAAAAAGGCAAGTAAATACAATAAGGTATCAAAATCTTGAAAAAAGTAAGCAGTATTCTCTGCTCTCAAACAAAGTACCACAAGAGCGATTCGAAAGCATCAGGAGCGTCTGCTCTCTCTGTACCTCTCACTGAACTTTGATGTCACACACCGATCGGTCTGCAGCATTGCTTCAAGTCGAACACATGTCTTACAGTGTTGGGAAAGGGGCCGTGCTCGGTGGCTCGATTGCGTCAGAGTCATGATTTAGCCCTGCCCAAAAAATTCTTACCACGAAAATGGTGAAAAACTGTTTAACGGTCTAACTCCACATTTAAGTATAGTTTTCAGTCTTTGTAACATGTTTCAGCAATGCATTTCTAATATTTATAATGTGTTTACAAACAATTCTTAGAATTGACTTTACACAGACTTTAATGTTTAGTAAGTACAAGACAGTTTTAAAAATAAAATAAATAACAAATAAAATAAAAATAAAAAAATAGCAAAATCTGTGAGCCAGATTAAAATAAATATAAAAATGAAACTGTTCAGATAATATTTCTGAATATAAAATTGATATATTTTATATTATTTATTATAAAAATAATATTTATTTTGAGCAGCTCAAAAGGAGGGCCTCATACAGCCTTAAGTACCATAGACAAACTCCAGGATGGAACAGACTGCAAGACTGTATATTCACTGTTAGCAATTGATGTAATTTTTACAATAAATTTTACAACAACGCATTGTATTCATGTTTTTACTGTAAATGCAAATGCATTACGGGAAATTTACGGACAGTCCTGTAATATTATTGTAACTACACTGTAAAAGCATTATTTTACAGCCACC
Source organism: Barbus barbus (assembly GCF_936440315.1). NCBI lineage: Eukaryota > Metazoa > Chordata > Actinopteri > Cypriniformes > Cyprinidae > Barbus > Barbus barbus. Next base: position 10,865,112 of record NC_136737.1, read on the forward strand.
GCATAGCATTGTGGGATCGCTGCTGTTTTAATTTTGAAATTACGCGGCTAACGGTACCAGAAGTATTTAATCTTTTTTGGAAGAAGGAACACGTCTCAGGTATGTAACGTAAAATCTATTTCATAAGTCTATGGATATATTAATACGGTGATCTGAGTGAGTGCTGATTGTGTCGTTTGGTATATTTCAGAGGTATATTTTCAGATTTCTCTTGAACTGTTATATCTAAACATCATCTCCTCGGCTCGCCTCTACTAACGTACTTGCTTGGAACCTCAACGGAAGTGAAACGGAAAAAGGTAACGTTAACACATGCAAAACCACCACAATGTCGACAGCTCAAATAACGTTAGCATCATTAACGTAAGCCCATAGACTGTAAAAATAAGCATTACTCCGTTCAGCTTCCTTAGCTCAGGTTAGTATTGCATTACACATGCAACCGGACAGGCTATTGTAAGGTTATTATGACTTCTGTTTTGCTGTCTTTTAATCGTGGGTCTTGTAGCTTGTAGATGTTACGGTCACTGAATGAACACAAGAAAACATCAGCTGAAATATGGGCTTTACTTAAATGTCAGTGCTGGGATCTTCTTCACTACGTTTACATGGACATCAGTAATCTAATTATTTATCTTACTCTGAATAAGACAATATTTTGATTACGGTGTTTACATGAGTTGCTTTTAGAATAATCCTTTCATGTTCCCATTTTACATGTTATAGTAGATCGGTTAATGGCATGCGTCATTACGTCCCCACGTGACGCCATCCGACGTCCCCTCCAGAATTTCAGTATAAATATATATATAGTTCATCTTCATGATGATGCCATATACAGTATTGGGTGTTTCGTTTTTAATTTTATGAAAGCTTCAAAGTGCAGTTAATTATATGTACGTGCAGACGACGGTGGTGTTGAAGCTCTTTTATTTGCCGTCAAACGGTTGACCTGCAGTGTGTGTATCCTGTCACAAATGTGGCGAAAAGTCCTACCCAACGGTAATAATGTGATTAAGGGGTTTACATGTCTGTACTGCACTTCAATTATGCGACTAAAATAGGAATACTCCACATGTCTTAATTCGATTTGTGTTTACTTCGATTATGACTTTAGCTGGACTAAGGTAATCACAAATCTGTTTACATGGTAGAGTCTTAATCAGAGTATTGTCTTAATCGTATTAAAATCGGAGTATTGATCTGTAAGTTAGCCATAACTGTGAGCAGATGTTATAACGTTATTGTGCTTGGCGAACCAGGAAGGAAGAGCAGAGCATGTGTCAGGTAAGCTGTCTGTATCTAAAATAAACTGCATTTAAAGTCACACCAGAGGTGTTCAGCTGGGATCAGGACTTGGCTTTCTGCAGACCAGACAAGTTCTTCCACACTGACTGAATCAATCATGTCTTTTTGAACCGTGCCTTATACACAGAGGCACTGTCATGTTAGAATAGAAAAGAGTCCTGTCCAAACTGTTGCTATAAAATTAGAAGCACGCAATTCCGTAGAATATCATTATATGCTTAAACATTAAGATTTGTACTCATAGAAATTACTGAAGTAGTCAAACATGTTCATTAGAAGGCAATATAGTGTATATTAAAAACAGCCATTTTTTTTTATATATTCAATGTTGAGCGGACCATTTCTTTGTCTCAAAGCCAGACTGTATGGAATATTAAAGTAATAATAGATTTGTAAATGGTATTTGTTGTGTAATTGGTAATACATTTTGTAATGTTAATACGTTTTTTTTTTTAATTATTATTCCCTAGCCCTCTGCCACAGCTGCTGATATCCAAAAAGAGACCCTACCCAGCACACCTTGCTTAATTGTGCAAGGTATGTTCTTCCCTTATTTGGTAAAGGTTTATTACAGGGCTTAAGGTTTTTTGGGCACTATGCCAGAACTCTAGGCTTAAATAGCAAGGCTTCCAGGGAGCGTTCCAACCCAGCCAGGATCACTGAAAACTGTGTATCGCTGCACAAGGAGGCTACTATTTTATAGGCGCACTGAACTTGATTTTTTATTGCACCCTGAACATATTTCAGGCACAGAAAGTTTCCTTGTTTTAAGCCCTGGTAATAGTTGTTACATGGATATATGTGCCAAAAAAGAAAAGAAAGACTTCAATATAAGCCTATTGCATCCATAAAAAGCCTAGTCTAAATTACCAAAAACCATACCATAACTTCTCACAGCCGATATACCATAAGTCTCCAAGCTGATAAAATTGGTACTTTCGCCCATCATGCCAACACCACCACTCGTGCACGCGTGTGTTTTTATGTAGTGCAGCTTTCTAGTGCTCTTTTAGTTATCATATTGTGTTAATGCATTGCATTTCAGGAGAGACATTAAGCACAGACAAGTGGATGATGTCCATGGAAGGAACGATTGTGATGGGGCCCCACAACAATCTTTTGAATGGAGTGGTAGCGACCTTCGCTGGTTACAAACAATTTTGCAAAAAAAAAAAAAATATATATATATATATATATATATATATATATATATATATATATATATATATATATATATATATATATATAAAATTGGAGAGGGTTTCCATCAGCTCTGTTATGAGAATTAGAAATGGACAAGAGAGGAGTTGTGAACAGCTGTGGGATCAAAACATAAGGGGCAACTTAAAACACCAGATAGAATTGCAACAAATGAGAATTTATGCGAATACATCCGTTCAACAAAATATCTAGTCAATCCACATAAAAGTTTTTATTCACATTCGAATGTTTTATGTGAATTTTAACCATTTCCAGTCAGGTTTTTTTTTTATTTTTTTTTATGGTTAATATGTGCATTAAAAGGCTGTTAAGTGTCTTTTCTACCTAGAGTTGGTATTCCCCTGCAGGACATTTATGTAAACACAGATGAGTCTGACAGACATCAGTTTAGCATTACGACTTTAATTAATTAATTAATGATGTAATTTTTTTCTTAAGTATGGTTAAGGTATTTTGCAGACGCTTTTGTCCAAAGCGACATACAATATAGTACATACATACAATGATATTATATATTTAAGAAAACAATGTAAAAGCCAATGTAATTCTAAATGTTGTTAATGTTAAATAAATACATCAAGGTCATTTATTTATATATGAAAACTTTTTTTCCACTCTCTCTGTTTTCAGAGCTTTTTGTGGAATCAACTCCCAGATGGGCAGCAAAGCAGAGAAGCGAAAAGGGCTCAACGCACCTGTCTGCACCCTCTTAAGAAAACTGCTGGACTTTGAGTTGATGGGCTAGTATTGATGCTAGCCCATGTAACTGTACATGAAACAAAATAAAATATGTCTATTATATTATTATTGAAATATCTAAAATGTGTGCTTGTAAAATGTTTTCTTATTTTAAAGCACTTCTACTCATTTTATAAATTTATTCATTTAATGGCCCAGGACCTAAATACATTGCAGATATGCTCACTGAATATAAACCGAACAGACCTCTCAGATCATTAGGATCGAGTCAGTTAGAAATACCAAGGGGTTCACACAAAACAAAGGGCAGTCTGCTTTTAGCTATTATGCTGCCCGCAGTTGGAATCAGCTTCCCGAAGAGATCAGATGTGCTAAAACATTAGCCACATTTAAATTCAGACTCAACACTCATCTGTTTAGCTGTGCATTTATTGAATGAGCACTATATTACGTCCGACCTGACTGCACTGTATTTTATGTATAATCATTTTCTATTTTTAAGTGTTCTAAGTTCATTTTAAATCAATTTCTAAATCATTATAAAAGTTTATTTCTCCTAAGAGAAAGATAACGGTAGAGCACGAGGGGCGTTTTCTTTTTTTTTTCTTTTTTTAAATGTTACTTTTGTGATGTTATTTATTTTTTAAATTCTTCAAAACAACAGTTGAAGACAATACTGGCTCATATTATTATTTTCTCTTTTTTTTTACAGTATGTCTTTTCTTTTGGAGGGGCAATTTTTGATAGCATTAGTGACTTATGCACTGTTAATGCCTTTAACCACAAGTGCCAGTTTTATAAACTCAGGCACTAGTGCGTCTTTGTTTTAAAATGCATAACTTTTGCTACAGTTGCGCCCAGTGGTCGAATTGTAAAAAAAATTCCGGGGGGATGGTGTGGTCGGAAGAGAAGAGGGGGGAGGGGGGTCCTGTGGTTAATTTTACACAATGATTACAAAATAGTTTTCTAAGGTTTCTATTTAATGAGAAAATAGCCTTATTAAACAAACTATTATTTTAACTATTCAAACTATTATATAAGTTTTTTTTTTCTTCTAAGGCCTGAAATAGAGGAATTTTGGCCAATATTGATAACTAAACAATATTTTGCTGAATGTGTTTTTGTGGTGGCACCTTGGCTGGTTTAGGTCCGTCATGAATAAATATGACAATAAAACCGCCAGTAGGTGGCAGCAAATCCCTGTTTTTATAAATGACTTACTGCATCATTCAAATCAAATGATTCGTTCAAAACGGCTGATTCAACAGAAACGAAACAAGTGAGACCATCCCTGCGTCCCAATGTGCATACTATCCACCCTAAATAGTATTGAAAATTGCTAATATAACAAAAAAATTAAAATAAATTTAGAAATAAAAAAATTTGGATAGTCTGCACATTGGGACAGAGCAGGCTATCTGAATGGACCGCTGAATCACTGGCTCACTCGATTCGTTCAAAAACTGATTAATTCATGGAATGAAACTCCATGTTGCTCTGCGCTGTTGTATAAAACTAATAGCACATTCATCGCGCAGTGAATGCTTTTTGGACTCTCAAGATTTTTTTTTTCTTTTTCTGAAAGTTGTATAATGTCAGTTCTCCTATCGTCTCTCAGTCACACATACATTATGTCAGGACAATGTCTTTAAATTCTAATCAAGGAAAAATCATACCTTCCGTTTTCTTCTTTTTAAAGAACTTAAAAAGTTCAAAAAAACATCATTGCAATTTTTTATTTATTTATTTGATACAACATTTGATTAATCAGTGCATGCTGATAAACTTTTATCATAGTTTATAGTTATATGGTAACGAAAGTGTTCAACATTCAACCCGTTCTTTTTCATCAGTATTATTTGTGATGTAAATTTTGTGAACAGGAATTGCTTTTTTTTTACTTTCACTTTCACTTTCAAATTCTTCGATCTTGGTGTCACGCTTTACAAGAAAAGATAATTGTCTGTTTTGCTTATATCTATACACCTTTCACTTTTTAAGACTAAAGCAAAATATGGATCTTGTTATTCTTAATTAAAAAGCACAACAAAAATAAAACAGTATGTTACAGGGATTAGACTGTTAGACAGGGATTAGACTGATTAGGCAGGGATTGTAGGTGGGGGGAGTGAATGTACAGCACTCTCTCCACCCTCAATACCACGACTGAGGTGCCCTTGAGCAAGGCACCGAACCCCCAACTGCTCCCCGGGCACCGCAGCATAAAATGGCTGCCCACTGCTCCGGGTGTGTGTTCACGGTGTGTGTGTGTGTGTGTGTGTGTTCACTGCTGTGTGTGTGCACGTTGGATGGGTTAAATGCAGAGCACGAATTCCGAGTATGGGTCACCATACTTGGCAGTATGTCACTTCACTTCACTTCACAATGACAAACTATCTTATATAACCTTTATTAACAAACTGTGGTTTTAGTGGTGGGGATGGTCATTTTTTTCGACCAGGGGGATGCCATCCCCCCTCAATTAGAGCCCTGGTTGTGCCTATCGTTTACACTACTCTGCCGTTTTCGAGGTCGAAAAAGGAGATTTTTGAAAACGCTGCACACCCCGTTTTAGTTTGAAAACTCCGGGGTTGCGTTTCAGTGTAAACGGACCAAAACGGAGACTTTTGAAAACGATGCCCACATTCGCTCTGCATACCCTTGACGACCATGTAAACCAGTGGTTTCAAACTCAATTCCTGTAGGGCCGCAGATCTGCAGAGTTTAGCTCCAACCAGCTCCGAATCACACCTGCTTGGAAGTTTGTAGTGATCCTGAAGACCTTGATTAGTTGGATCAGGTGTGTTAGATTAGGGTTGGAGTGAAACTATGCAGAGCTGTGGCCCTCCCGGAATTGAGTTTGAGACCAATGGTGTAAACAATAACATCATGCTCGTTATTGTACCCATAGATATGTAATTAGACACGTCCGCCATCTAAATAATAGGACTCTACCTATACATATCTGTGGTTGTACCTGCATGAATGGTCATGTGACATGCGGTTTCGGTTCTGTAGTGTAGACTGTTTCTGAAACGCCAGTGTAGACGAGGATAGTTTTCGTTCTAAAACGCACAGATAGAAGAATATGCACCAACCTATTTCTTCTTCAGTATCTTCCTGCTTTATTCCGCAGGGTTCTGGATCAGTCATGTTTTCAGCTTTCTTTCATAAACTGTTGTGGGAGGAGCTGAACTGTAGGTGAATTCCTGTGTGGTTGGAGGAGCAGATCTGCCAAAATCAAAAATAAATCAGTTATCAAATTGATGCTTTCATTAATTCACATACTTAAATCATGTCATGTTTATCCATCTATCAAAATGTAAAGTTATTTTTTTTTTATTAATTTACATATTTTGAGTACTATATCTTTCTAGTCTTTCTCACATTTGACATAAGTATACCACAAAATGTAAATTTTATGCTGAGGAAAACACTTGTCAGAGGCATTAACCAGCACACGCATCTGCCAAAGTACAACAGAGCAAGATGTGGTAAACGCTTATGCTTTTTTATTTGAAGTGCTTATAAATATAAAGCATTCTCATGTTTCAGACAACTTCAGCAAGATCAGCTACCGATCGCTATCTGCTGATAATTGCCTCTAATGATTGGATTGGTGATCTCTCAATTTGCCAATCTCAGAAACCATGTAAAAGATGCGCGCCTGCTGTGAGGGGTATGGCATGACGTGCAGCAGTGCCGTCTCAATCTGTTTTTTTATACATTTGATTACTTGGTTTCTTATTCTTGTTTTATCTGCCTGTTTGCACAGCTTTAGTGAGCTTGAGTTGAGTAGCTTTATCTGTTCAGGGAAAACTGATCAAGGAAACATAGATCTAGATCACCTCCTAGTGGCCATTATACACAAAGAAACTTACACTTCATGCAATATTGCTTAATAACCGAATGTATTCTGATACAAGTTTTCCACTGTGGAAAAAAAAAACTGTACATGAAACAAAATAAATAAAATATATGTCTATTATATTATTATTGAAATATCTAAAATGTGTGCTTGTAAAATGTTTTCTTCAGCCAGTTGAAATGCGGTACCCAGGTCCTAAAAGTAACACTCGCCAAGCGCCAAATGAGAGTAAAAAATCGATGTTGGTGAGTATATGTAACAGTGTCAGTCGCCTATTGGCGGGTAAAACTTTTCTGAAACATAATGCAATGTAGTGAGAACAGCAGCCAGTTTTAAAAGGGACTCGCTGTTTCTGACACAAGCGAATAAAATAATCACAAAGCCATTTTAGACATTGCACCAGTAGCATTTCAACAGACGAAAACACGCACAATTATGTCAAAATGCGGTTTTGGCGAGTTACCTCGTAAGCGTAGTCTTAAATGACAGTAAAGAGTTTGGAGAAAATAGGACATCTGTGTCATGTGCATCAAGGTTTAAAGAGACAGCTGTCATTGATGTAAATCAAAGAACAAAAGAAAAAGAGAAATCACTGGACTGCTCTAGTCACTCATTAATAAAGATTAATCTGTATAGTTTATGCAGATACAATTTATAGTTGATGTGAAGATTGTTTTAAAATCACTTAATATTTCAGAGCCTATTAAATGTTAAAAATAATTGCTTTTAATTATAATGTATTGTTGAATGGCTAAAATTAATAGGGAAAATTGAGGGAAAATGCATTTAATAGACACCAGTAGCAGTATTGGTATCGATGCTTCATTAATAATAGGCTACTTAGTAAAAAGATGCCATTAAAACAAATTTTAAATATACTATCTTTGTGTTGTTTCTACATTAATTTAGAGGTTCAATGTGAAAGTATGACAATATAAATATGCGATTAATCATGATTAATCACAAAAATGTGATTTTTTTTTTAATCAATTGACAGAAAGCACTAATGTTAACCTTTTATAGATTTTAGACGTCAATTTAATTTCTAATTTTATAGGTTCCCCCAGAAAGATCGAGATGGCCCCCACCCCCCTTCAAATTTTCAGTTTGATAATCCGGCCCTCAAATGAAGCTAATTGAATAGCCCTTCTCTAGTCCGTTAATATCAGGGATTAAAGTGAAAAAAATTCTTCTGACTGAAATTTTTTTCAGGCCAAGTCATATTCCTTTAACCAACACTATTTAAATAGTCGAGACCAATAGCGTGGAAGATGTTTTAAACCGCTTTAATATTGCCAGTTTGCGTATTTTAAAAGCTATTTTTTTTATCTATGAAAAAATTATACATACCTTGACAAATAATCAACCATCAACATAACTTTTCAGTGCATGTTTTTATTTATCTTATAAGACCAAACAATGTTTTGTGAAACTCTTAATAATTAATAATCTTGAAAGTGCACTCTTGTCTTTGACAACTGATTGCATTAAATTAACTAGCGGTTGTGAGACTGTGAACGACAGGTCATGCTCCGCTATGAAAGAACAGATGCGCACTTTTAGATCACACACACGGTCGGCCATAGATGCATTAACCCAGGGGCGTAGCCATCATTTCAAAAGTGTGTGTGTGTGTGTGTGTGTGGGGGGGGGGGGGGTGTCTAGTGTTATACCTGTTTTGTTTTTTGTTTTTTTTTCAGTTAACCCTTGTCTAATTGACAGGTTTTATTTTTAATCATACCTTTTTGCTTAATATGCTTTATGATTATATTGTTATATATGATTATAAAATAGAAGGAAAGAAAGATAGAAAAAAGAAAGAAATACAACAGCGTGTCACTGGGACAGTACCCTTAAAAGCACATCTTTGTACCTTATTTACCCCAAAAAGTTTCATAGTTGTACATATTGGTACTCTAATGTACTAATATGCACCTTTTTGAGTATAAGTTACAAAGATGTCCTTATAAGGGTACTATTGTTTACATATTTCAGATTGTATTTTGTGTGTGTTGTATGTACAGTACATGGCACACAGTAATGGATACTTGCACATTCACATACTACTTTATTCTGTTCTGTTCTATTATACATTAGTCTGATTAGTCTATGTTAAAAGAAATATCTTATATATTCACTCTCAGCTGTGAATTCACTTCTGCCTCTGTCTACAGCAAATAAAGCAGTGTTTGAAACATGTACATACAGGGAATAGTGACATACAGAAGAAAATAACTAATTAAGTACACTGCTGGACAATAACCAATCATTTGTATCCTAAATTAAGTTTTAACACTTTAGAATGATAAACACATTCACTATTAACTATGACTTTTGCATCAATAAACTCTTCATTTACTGCTTATTAATAGCTTGTAAGGTAGTCGTTGTAGTTGTTAAGTTTAGGATTATGGGATGCAGAATATGATCATGAAGAATACAGAATTAATATGTGCTTAAGTGCTAATAAACAACCAATATGCAAGCTAATAATTACCTACTGTAGTTAAAAATGATAGCTGAGAAGTTGTTCATCATACTAATGTTATTTTTTATTTGTCTATATTTGACTAATTATGTGTTTTCTATGATTGGTCCATATATAATCCTACAAACGATCGTGTATTAATAGATTTTATACAATGTAAAAACAGCCAGGTGTTAAAAGCCACTCTATCAGTTCTTCTCAGCTGTGGAGTTTGTTTTTCTTGCGTGTCGTCCTAATTCTGTCCTAACAAACCTAGTATTACTGTTTCTTGTTCATTCTTGACAACACATAAACACGTCAAATTAGTGCAATAATGACAGAGCAGCCCTAAATGAAGATCGGTCCTGTATCAGATCAGTGCTTGCATACTTGATTGAAATACATCATGTATAGTATTGGCAGTTAAACATGTCACAATGCTGCAAACGCTGTAAAATCTCAGTTCAACATTATCTTTATTCTTATTTGAAGGGTTCTGATAACATACATACGTGTCAAAATAAAAGATGTTACAAAAGAGTTACGGAAAAATACACTGAAAATAAATAAGTGCATGTTTGTCCAGGCAGTTTTTTGTTTTCTCCATATAATGAACATAAAAACTCGCTAATTATTCAACAAGAGCAATAGGCACAGTCGCTGAACACATGCCAACTTACGCTGCTTGACTTCTTCGTAAAAAAAGGAGGGAAGAGTTTCTTGCCGCTTTGAACTCATCTCGACCTCTAATGAATGATGGATACAGCGCGGGACCGCGGGCGCGAGCCTAGGCTTGTCGTGACGTCACAAACTGAGTGACTGATTGCCATGGAAACGCAAACGTCATGTATAAATTATCCTGTCTCTTTGAATTTTAAATCATTCTGCATTTATATACATTGCTCCATTAAAAACTCAAGTTGCCGAGAACACAACTGTCCAATGAAAAAGTGCGGGGGACGAATTTACTTTTTTATAAAAAGTGGGGGACACGCGTCCCCCGCGTAATCTACGCCCCTGCATTAACCTCCGTTGTGGTACTTGTCGCACCAGGCAAGGAGCATGTGTACTGTAGAGCATTGTGACTAGCTTCTGATTGATGGCGAGCTAGCACTTTTTTTGCCATTATTGCCATATTGAAGTCTCCTGTGGCATACTGTGCAAAGACACGTACCTGGCTGTTTGATTTTTTTAGCCCACGAACTAAAAGGCTTGCCATTCTCCCCCATTTCGCCAAGCCAAGCCCATCTCCATTTATTTTTTACACTTTTATCGATCTCTGATACATCGGAGCCTTCCTGCATTATAAGTGTGTCCATGCTATCTGAAATATAGTTCTACCTCAGCTGTAGCCTGACATGCAAAAAATAAACATATTAGAATAACTTTTAAAATGGATTGAACACACGGAGCACTTTTTTCCGTGAGCGGGAAAAGAAAACCCGGAGTGGATCCAAAGCGGAGTGATTACAGAACGCTTCGAGAGGAGAGAGGAACTTGCTTTCACTCCACTCCAGGCTTTGATCACATCCCCCTCAGCAGGCTGAATACACCTCATCTTTCCTTAATTTAAGACCTATTCAAACTGAAATTAAGACATTTATTACCCTATTTGAGAAATGTAAGCCTATTAACGGCCTTAAAATTGTGAAAAGTGAATTTAAGACATTAAGGACAGGCGGAACCCTGCAATTGACGGAAATCCGTCATAGACACGTTGCAATTAACGGAAATCCGTCGTAGCGACGGAGAACTTTAATCCCTGCAGAATACAAAAAAAAATAAAAATCCAGAAAATCACATTGTATGATTTTTAAATAATTAACTTCCATTTTATTGCATGAAATAAGTATTTGATCACCTACCAACCAGCAAGAACTCTGGCTCTCACAGACCTGTTAGCTTGTCTTTAAGAAGCCCTCCTATCCTCCACTCATTACCTGTATTAATTGCACCTGTTTGAACTCGTTACCTGTATAAAAGACACCTGTTCACACACTCAATCAATCAGACTCCAACCTCTTCACTATGGGCAAGACCAAAGAGCTGTCTAAGGACACTAGGGACAAAATTGTAGACCTGCACAAGGCTGGGATGGGCTACAGGACAATAGGCAAACAGCTTGGTGAGAAGGCAACAACTGTTGGAGCAATTATTAGAATATGGAAGAAATTCAAGATGACTGTCAATCTCCCTCGGACTGGGGCTCCATGCAAGATCTCGCCTCATGGAGTAACAATGATCCTGAGAAAGGTGAGGGATCAGCCTAGAACTACACGGGAGGACCTGGTCAATGACCTAAAGAGAGCTGGGACCACAGTCTCAACGGTTACCATTAGTAACACACTACACCGCCATGGATTAAAATCCTGCAGCGCGCGCAAGGTCCCCCTGCTCAAGACAGCACATGTCCAGGCCCGTCTGAATTTGCTAAAGACCATCTGGATGATCCAGAGGAGGCATGGGAGAAGGTCATGTGGTCAGATGAGACCAAAATAGAACTTTTTGGTATAAACTCCACTCGCCGTGTTTGGAGGAAGAAGGATGAGTACAATCCCAAGAACACCATCCCAACCGTGAAGGATGGGGGTGGAAACATCATGCTTTGGGGGTGCTTTTCTGCAAACGGGACAGGACGACTGCACCGTATTGAGGGGAGGATGGATTGGGCCATGTATCGCAACATTTTGGGCAACAACCTCCTTCCCTCAGTAAGAGCATTGAAGATGGGTTGTGGCTGGGTCTTCCAGCATGACAATGACCCCAAACACACAGCAAGGGCAACTAAGGAGTGGCTCCGTAAGAAGCATTTCAAGGTCCTGGAGTGGCCTAGCCAGTCTCCAGACCTGAACCCAATAGAAAATCTATGGAGGGAGCTGAAAATCTGTGTTGCTCATTGACAGCCCCAAAACCTGAAAGATCTGGTGAAGACCTGTATGGAGGAGTGGGCCAAAATCCCTGCTGCAGTGTGTGCAAACCTGGTCAAGAACTACAGGAAACGTCTGACCGCTGTAATTATAAACAAAGGTTTCTGTACCAAATATTAAGTTCTATTTTTCTATTGTATCAAATACTTATTTCATGCAATAAAATGGAAATTAATCATTCAAAAATCATACAATGTGATTTTCTGGACTTTTTTTTTTTATATTCTGTCTCTCACAGTTGAGGTGTAGCTACGAGGAAAATTACAGATCTCTCCATTCTTTGTAAATGGGAAAACTTGAAAAATCGGCAGTGTATCAAATACTATTTTTCTATTGTATCAAATACTTATTTCATGCAATAAAATGGAAATTAATCATTCAAAAATCATACAATGTGATTTTCTGGACTTTTTTTTTTATATTCTGTCTCTCACAGTTGAGGTGTAGCTACGAGGAAAATTACAGATCTCTCCATTCTTTGTAAATGGGAAAACTTGAAAAATCGGCAGTGTATCAAATACTATTTTTCTATTGTATCAAATACTTATTTCATGCAATAAAATGGAAATTAATCATTCAAAAATCATACAATGTGATTTTCTGGACTTTTTTTTTTATATTCTGTCTCTCACAGTTGAGGTGTAGCTACGAGGAAAATTACAGATCTCTCCATTCTTTGTAAATGGGAAAACTTGAAAAATCGGCAGTGTATCAAATACTTATTTGCCCCACTGTATATAAAAATGTTACTCAAAACATTATGTTGTAGAGTATATAGATATTAGTTACATACATTAAATGTTACTATGACAAGTACAGAAGTAATTGCTTTATGACTATAACTTAAATTGAAAAGACAAGGGAAATTGTGTGAAAGTATGTGGAAAGAAGCAATGCAAAATTAAGTCAGTGTCTGAGATAATTATAAAAACAGGGCCTTGGCACTCAATGAAAACAGCCTCCATGTATGTTCAGCTCACACAATGATCAGCTACCAGTGACTTAAGCTCCACATCCAGTCTGAAACAAGACAATGAATTTACATGTTGATGAATATATGTGGAAACATCACAAAAGCAAATCAAGGCCATAGTATGACACTACTGATGATGACATATACAGGTCCTTTTCAAAAAATTAGCATATTGTGATAAAGTTCATTATTTTCTGTAATGTACTGATAAACATTAGACTTTCATATATTTTAGATTCATTACAACACAACTGAAGTAGTTCAAGCCTTTTATTGTTTTAATATTGATGATTTTGGCATACAGCTCATGAAAACCCCAAATTCCTATCTCAAAAAATTAGCATATTTCATCCGACCAATAAAAGAAAAGTGTTTTTAATACAAAAAAAGTCAACCTTCAAATAATTATGTTCAGTTATGCACTCAATACTTGGTCGGGAATCCTTTTGCAGAAATGACTGCTTCAATGCGGCGTGGCATGGAGGCAATCAGCCTGTGGCACTGCTGAGGTGTTATGGAGGCCCAGGATGCTTCGATAGCGGCCTTAAGCTCATCCAGAGTGTTGGGTCTTGCGTCTCTCAACTTTCTCTTCACAATATCCCACAGATTCTCTATGGGGTTCAGGTCAGGAGAGTTGGCAGGCCAATTGAGCACAGTAATACCATGGTCAGTAAACCATTTACCAGTGGTTTTGGCACTGTGAGCAGGTGCCAGGTCGTGCTGAAAAATGAAATCTTCATCTCCATAAAGCTTTTCAGCAGATGGAAGCATGAAGTGCTCCAAAATCTCCTGATAGCTAGCTGCATTGACCCTGCCCTTGATAAAACACAGTGGACCAACACCAGCATCACTGACTGTGGGTACTTGACACTGGACTTCAGGCATTTTGGCATTTCCCTCTCCCCAGTCTTCCTCCAGACTCTGGCACCTTGATTTCCGAATGACATGCAAAATTTGCTTTCATCCGAAAAAAGTACTTTGGACCACTGAGCAACAGTCCAGTGCTGCTTCTCTGTAGCCCAGGTCAGGCGCTTCTGCCGCTGTTTCAAAAGTGGCTTGACCTGGGGAATGCGGCACCTGTAGCCCATTTCCTGCACACGCCTGTACACGGTGGCTCTGGATGTTTCTACTCCAGACTCAGTCCACTGCTTCCGCAGGTCCCCCAAGGTCTGGAATCGGTCCTTCTCCACAATCTTCCTCAGGGTCCGGTCACCTCTTCTCGTTGTGCTGCGTTTTCTGCCACACTTTTTCCTTCCCACAGACTTCCCACTGAGGTGCCTTGATACAGCACTCTGGGAACAGCCTATTCGTTCAGAAATTTCTTTCTGTGTCTTACCCTCTTGCTTGAGGGTGTCAATGATGGCCTTCTGGACAGCAGTCAGGTCGGCAGTCTTACCCATGATTGCGGTTTTGAGTAATGAACCAGGCTGGGAGTTTTTAAAAGCCTCAGGAATCTTTTGCAGGTGTTTAGAGTTAATTAGTTGATTCAGATGATTAGGTTAATAGCTCGTTTAGAGAACCTTTTCATGATATGCTAATTTTTTGAGATAGGAATTTTGGGTTTTCATGAGCTGTATGCCAAAATCATCAATATTAAAACAATAAAAGGCTTGAACTACTTCAGTTGTGTTGTAATGAATCTAAAATATATGAAAGTCTAATGTTTATCAGTACATTACAGAAAATAATTAACTTTATCACAATATGCTAATTTTTTGAAAAGGACCTGTATATGATTTCTTATTCAAATTTAAAAATAATATTCTTGGAGTAGCTGCTGACCTAGAGGTGTCTTGATGTCATAGACTTAGTTCACACTTCAGGCTAAAGTGGCCCAAATGTAACCCATATCTGATTTTCTTTTGACAGTCTAAACAGCACAAATCAGGCCCAGGCCACTTTCATATGTGGTCCTAAATCGGATATATCACATAAACATATCCGATGTTTTGCAATGCGACTTCAGACTGAACGGCCATGTCGCATTTCATGCGATTTTTGTGTCATTGAAATGCGACAGAAGTCACAATTCTGCGCTGGAGGAGGCGGGAAGATTAAAATCACGTCGTTAAAATGACATCACGTCTTCTTCTGTGCATGTGGGTCACTTCAGGGCCGTATACGGTTCACACATGAGACTGATGGCAGTCGCATTTAAATGACAATGTGAACAAGAGCGCAAAAAAAATCGTATTTCAGCATTAAGACCTGCCGTGTGAACTAAGTCCAAGAAGACTGTGCCATCAGAATAATGCTTTAAGGTTTATGCACCGTTTTATATAATCAATTACAAATTATAATGATTACAATATTAACATTTTAACTACAAGAAAAATGTTCTCAGTAGGCACATAGCTTATGTAGGTAACTGAAACATACAAAATAAACAAGGGTTTATGAATGACACAGGATACTCAGCCAGACTAGCTTATATACATTTTATTAGGCCACAAATACATTTATAGAGGTTTGTTTCAGGCATTGCTGTATGCACACTGCAGTAGTCACCAATGACATCTAGGTAGGCTAATCTATTCAAATAAATAAATACATTAATTAAAGCCCCACAAATTAAATATATAAAAGCTAAACTATATTAGCCTAGGTTAGCATAAGTTATTCACTTATTGTTTGTTTTCTGTATTCCTGTAATCAATCAGGCAAAACAGCTTATAGACGATTTATCATATTATTACACAAACTATGCATTGTTTTGACACTATTGCAGTTCATGCTGAACACTGATACTTCATTACCTTTTCAGCTATTAAAATAGTTCAGTTTTGTATGTAATGTCAGTGAATTTATTTCGTTTCGTTTTTTTTATAATATTTTATTATAGTTAATTTAGAAAAACGTTTGAAGCATTCTGCTGAAAAAAAAACAAAAAAACAAGAGAACCCTGCAAAACAGAAAATGTAATGGATTTAACGGTTATAATGGGAATTGTATTGGTTTTAATGGAAACTATAATGGTGTCTACTGGTATGTGATGGATTCTATTGGTGGGATGTTAAATCCTATTGGAAAAATGCCCAAAACACACTACAAAAAAGGAATTTTGTAATGGTTTTACTGGAAAAAGCTAATGGTTTATAATGGTATTTTAATGGAATCCATTAGAATTTCTGTGATGGTTTCTATTGGGCTTCTATTGTTGTTTTTTGTTTGTTTTTTTAGCAGTTTCTTTCTTAAAGTATAGGCTAACGACCAAGTGGCCAGCGGCAGGCTGATCATAGCCTATGTTCGATCAATTTAGCCTTCTCAAATCATCACGACTTGCCTAAAATAAAATCTATAGATATACTAAAACAGTTCAAGCATATAACAATGTTTAAACGTTATACCAGATAAACGTGCGCTGCATCCAATCATTTGTGCGGAGAGTCTAAGTTAAAGCGCAGGACATGGCGCAATCAATTGCATTTTTTTTCTCAATGGAAACACCTTAAAATATGCCATAATTTTTGCTCATAAGAGTAATACATCATTCGGAACTGTAAAGGGTCTACTTTTATTTGTTTGCACTCACATCATAAACAAAACGTTGTGCTTTTAAGAAAACGATGCGCTTTGCCGTCTCATCTTGAACAGGAGCGCTTCACAAAAATGAACCGAAAGTCAGCGAATACATTCATCATAGACATGATACATATATCTATAGAAAGCTTTAATTTACTACTACTATGAAATAAATCAAATCGATGACAAAAACTCTTTCATTATAATCCGTGAAGATATACTTTGCGCGCGTCTAATGAGGAGACGGCGAGTCAGGATCATCATCTTCATCTTTGCGACACTGACAGAAAACACTAGTTTATTAATAAATAATTCAAATATCTCCTTACTATTTCTCCCGGACACATTCATGGTAATTAATTTTGCTGGGGCTTTGCGGCAAGCTTCAGCCTATTGCGCGCATTTGGGTCTTTAGCTGTGCTGACGGCGCGCTCTCTGCTGCTACGGTACTCTAAACACCGTCGAGCTGCTCTTCACAGTCATGGCACGGCCTCGTATTGTTTCCACCAGGGCGGCAGTTTTTTTTTCCATCACTAACTGATGGATGTCTAAAATATAAAAATAAGGAGAAGCCTAAAACAGGCCCGAGGCTCGGCCTGCCTCTGAACTATGACGTGAAAATTGCCCCGATCGAAGCCCGGCCCTAGAGGCATAAAAAAGTCGGGGCCCATAAGGTCCAGGCTGAAATGCAGGGCTTAAACGTTACCCTCGGTATAAATCACGTTTCCCCCTCTGGAATTTATCCACTTGTTCAATAGTGTTACCTTGAATAATTACTGGACTGTAATCACCTAAACTTTTTGGGTCCACTTTCATTTCCTTAGTTTTTCCAACATTAAGGCGATTTACATTACACCACTGCACAAAGTTCCAAATTTCAGACTGATATTATGTCATGTCCTGATTCTTTCCTAAAAGACTTGGTAGGCTATTACAGTGTCATCAGAGTATTTAATAATATAGGCCTAGTTGTTCTTATTTCAAGCAATCATTTGTATATAAAGTGAACAGAATGGGAGAGCATATACAACCTTGAGGGGCACCTATACTAATTGATTTAACATCAGATAGTGTATTAAATCAATAAGTCCCAAGAAGTCGTGGTTTACAGTGAATATGGCTTCATGGGGCTTATTGCTTTTATAAAACAGTTATTCCATATACTTAGTAAGGTTTCACAAAATAAAACAGAGCAAATAAGTTTAATGATATGAATAAAAACAGTATTCTTCCACCAAACAATGTAGTTCCCCAGAAACAGTTGTGATTGGAACCTATGGTTGGAACAAAGTGGTTGCCAAGCAACACACAAAGTAAACAAAGGTGTAGGTTTGTAGTGTAATTTACAATGGCTCCAAACGTGGCTGAACCAATCAGAATCAAGGACCGGAACTATCCGTTTTGTAATGTTGACTATATCACATTGAGCACGATTTGTTAAGAAGGAAAAAACTTTATTAATTAAAATAATTAACGTTAAGTTTTACAAGCATGTCCAAGAGTAACTCTGGCTGAAGCGTGTTAAAAGCTGAACTAAAATCCACAAAAAGTCTTATCAAGGTAACTGAGGTCTGAAGGGTTACTAGGAAGCTACAGGCAGGTGAGTTTTTATTAGGGTAGGAGCTGGACATAGACCTGTTGGATGTTTGCTTATTAAATGCACTGTAGCTAATGTTCAACCTTGTATGCCCCAATCGTACCTTTGTAATTTTGTTTTCCTCAGTTCTGCTCCAACCTGATACTCTTCCCTTACCCACTGTTGACTATATTTGATTGTATTTCAGCTACTGCACATCAGAGAAATAGGCGTGCCAAAAGGTTTCTCATTGGTGAAAGGCCAATCAGCTTTAACCATACAGCATATGTCATTACTTTAGGTAGAAAGAAGATGGTGTGATGCTGTATTTCTATATAGGTGAGATTAACTATGAAAAAAAAAAATTTTGCGTGGGTAGTCCCTACCGGCCGATGGAGGAGCAGTGTGGTTGAGGCCCTGACCAGGAGGACCCGAGTTGCC
This sequence comes from Barbus barbus, assembly GCF_936440315.1. Classification (NCBI taxonomy): domain Eukaryota; kingdom Metazoa; phylum Chordata; class Actinopteri; order Cypriniformes; family Cyprinidae; genus Barbus; species Barbus barbus. Next base: position 10,884,114 of record NC_136737.1, read on the forward strand.
TGCAGTGGGATATTTCACGAAGTTGGCGTACGGTCCCTACTGGCTGTCAGCCCCTGCTAATCAGAGGACAGAGGGCGGTATCTGGCCGAGAGGGCCCATGAAGCCTCCGACTAGAGCACAATACTCCGTCGTTGGATGAGTGGGTCCTATTGGCTTGGCAGATAGAAAGAGTTTGGTACGTCCGACAAGGGGGCTCTCGCGACCTCCAATGGGAGATCAAGACTCACGGCATCGAATGGATGAGCCTCACTTGCGGGCGGGCAAGTATAGGAGCCCACCGGGAGACCAGCGTCGACGTCTGACACGAGATCAAGACTACGATGTCAGACGGATAGCCTCGCCGGGCGGGTAGGGAGAAGAGAAAACCCGGAATTGGGAGGGCTCTCGCAGCATCCGATGGGAGATTGAGACTCAGGACATCGGACGGGTAAGCCTCTCCAGGCGGGGGGAAAAGGCGTGAGGATAGACGAGACAGTTGGACGGTGTTCGGCGGGTGGACAACACCAGTAGCGACTGACGGCTAGGCCTCGTCGCCCGTTGGACGGAAAATTGGTGGGTGGCCAAAGACTGACGCCGACGCTCTATGGGAGCCCAATACTCACTGAGTTGAACAGGTAAGTCTCGCTGACCGTAGGATGAAGCGGTAAGTTGTCTGGCTGTGAGGCTCTCACCGACGCCCGATGGGAGCACAATACTCACTTTGTCGGACGGGTAAGCATCGCCAGCGTGGGACTTGAAAAGGTAAGGTTGTCTGGCCGGGAGTGCTCTCGCCGGCATCTGTCAGGAGATCGGGGCTCACTGGGTTGGACAGATAAAGACGGAAAGGTAAAGTTTGGTCGGGACGTAGGAGGAAAAGGTGAGGTTGTCCGGCCGGGAGGCTCTCGCGACATCCAACGGGAGATCAATACTCATGAGTTGGATGGTTAAGCCCCTTTGGACTGAAAGCTAAGATTGCTTGGCCGACCAGGTATGTAGGGTTCGACGGGGGTTTGATATTGTGGCGTGAGTGGAGGGAAAAAGTAAGTTTGTCTGGCTGGGAGGCTCTTGCCGACGTCCAACGGGAGATCAAGGCTCACTGTGTCGGATGGGTAAGCCTCGCCAAGCGTGGGACTTGAAAAGGTAAGGTTGTCTGGCCGGGAGTGCTCTCGCCGGCATCCGTCAGGAGATCGGGGCTCACTGGGTTGGACAGGTTAGACAGAAAGGTAAAGTTGTGCGGTCGGGAGGCTTCGCCGACATCCGTCTAGAGACGGACACTCGCAGCATTGATGGGTAAGTCTCGCCGGCCGCAGGATGGAAAAGGTTTGTCTGGCTGGGAGGCTCTCACCGACGTCTGACGGGAGCTCAATACTCCCTTTGTCAGACGGGTAAGTCTCACCAAGCGAGGGACTCGAAAAGGTAAGGTTGTCTGGCCGGGAGTGTTCTCGCCGGCGTCCGTCGGGAGATCAATACTCACTGTGTCGGACAGGTAAAGACGGAAAAGGTTCAGTTGTGTGGTCGGGAGACTCTCGCCGGCATCCTACTGGCGATAAATACTCGCAATCTGGATGGGTAAGTCTCGCCGTCTGCGGGATGGAAAAGGTAAGTTGTCTGGCTGGGAGGCTCTAGCCGACGTCCGACGGGAGCTCAATACTCCCTTCGTCAGACGGGTAAGCCTCGCCAAGCGAGGGACTTGAAAAGGTAAGGTTGTCTGGCCAGGAGTGCTCTCGCCAGCGTCCGTCGGGAGATCGGGACTCACTGTGTCGGACAGGTAAAGACAGAAAGGTACAGTTAGGTGGCCAGGAGGCACTAGCCGTCATCTGACTGGAGATGGATGCTCGCAGCCTGGATGGGTAAGACTCTCCGGCCACAGGGTAGAAAAGGTAAGTTGTTTGGCTGGGAGAATCTAGCCGACGTCTGACAAGATATGAAGACTCACGGTGTCAGACAGGTGAGCCTCGCCAAGTGTGGGACTTAAAAAGGTAAGTTTTAAATAGCTGGAAGGCTCGCACCATTTTTTATTTTTTTTATTTACCCAAAGAGAGTCTGGTGGGCTGTTTTTATGTGGAACTGGTTCATTCTGATGTAGCTTTGGAAGATGTTTCTGAGGAGGACAGAAAACCTGAAGAGGATAATCAGTTTACTCAAGTATATTAAAAAGACATTTTCAAAAGCTGAAGTGATTTCCTTGTTTTATTTATTAGTTAGAATGGGTATAACTCAACATTTTAACAAGCTATGATCAATAATCAAGCAATAATCAATAAAGATACTGATTCATCTCCAAAATAATGAAACAAATAGTTGATTAATCATTCTAATAATCACTGATTAATCAATTATCAAAATAATTACTTGATGCAGCCCTACCTAACACCTGGAAGTACAAGATCAGAACGTCAACTAAGTACTATAATTTGAGACACACAGACATGTAATTTATGAGAGATTAGAGAAGATAATTGAGTGAATCTCTTCCCACATGAATGGCAGTAATACGGTTTCTCTCCAGTGTGTATCCTCTCATGTATTTGTAGATGTGTTGACCTTTCAAATCTCTTATCACAATGTGAACACTTGTAAGGTGTTTCTGTAGTGTGAACTAACTGGTGCTGTTTCACTCCAGTGTGGGTTTTCTTGTGTTTGTTAAGGGTTACTCTTCGTATGAAACTCTTCCCACACTGATCACATGTGTACGGCTTCTCTCCAGTGTGGATCCTAATGTGATCATGAAGGCTTTCTTTTAGTTTGAAATTCTTCCCACACCGATCACATATATATGGTTTCTCTCTACTGTGGGTTTTCTTATGTTTGTAAAGGGTTACTCTTCGTATGAAACTCTTTCCACACTGATCACATGTGTACGGCTTCTCTCCAGTGTGGATTCTAATGTGATCATGAAGGCTTTCTTTTAGTTTGAAATTCTTCCCACACTGATCACATATATATGGTTTCTCTCTACTGTGGGTTTTCTTGTGTTTGTAAAGAGTTACTCTTCGTATGAAACTCTTTCCACACTGATCACATGTGTACGGCTTCTCTCCAGTGTGGATCCTAATGTGATCATGAAGGCTTTCTTTTCGGTTGAAATTCTTCCCACATTGATCACATATATATGGCATCTCTATACTGTGGGTTTTCTTGTGTTCAATAAGGGTTCCTCTTTGTGTGAAACTCCTCCCACACTGATCACATGTATATGGCTTCTCTATACTGTGGGTTTTCTTGTGTTCAATAAGGGTTCTTCTTTGTATGAAACTCCTCCCACACTGATCACATGTGTACGGCTTCTCTCCAGTGTGGATTTTCATGTGATTATTCAGGCCTTCTTTTCGTTTGAAATTCTTCCCACACTGATCACAGGTATATGGCTTTTCTTCACTGTGGGTTTTCATGTGTTCATAAAGTGTTCCTCTTTGAGTGAAACTCCTCCCACACTGATCACATGTGTATGGCTTCTCTCCAGTGTGGATCCTCATGTGTTCTTTAAGGGTCGCCTTTTCTGCAAAACTCTTCCCACACTGATCACATGTGTGTGGCTTCACCCCAGTGTGTCTTTTCATGTGTTTCATAAGGTTTCCTTTATGTGCAAAACTCCTGCCACACTGATCACATGAGTACGGCTTCTCTCCAGTGTGGATATTCATGTGGTCTTTAAGGTTTCCTTTTTCTAAGAAACCCTTCCCACACTGATCACATGTGTGTAGCTTCTCTCCAGTGTGGATTTTCATATGTTTGTCAAGGTTTGTTTTTTGTCTGAAATTCTTCCCACAGTGATTGCATGCGTGTGTCTTCTCTCCAGTGTGGATATTCATGTGTCGATTAAGCATTTCTTTTAGTCTGAAGCTCTTCCCACATTGATCACATGCATACGGCTTCTCTCCAGTGTGGATCCTCTCATGTATTCTCAGATATTCTGACCGTTTGAATCTCTTGTCACAGTGTGAGCACTTGTAAGGTGTTTCTGTAGTGTGAACTGTCTGGTGCACTTTCATTGCACCATATGTAAAGAAAGTCTTCCTACACTTTGAGCAAGCATGATCCTTTACACCACTGTGTCTTTTCTGGTGTATCCTTAATGCAACAATCTTTCCAAAACTCTTTCCACATAAATCACATACGTAAGGCTTCTTCGTATGAGCTTTCAGTCGGTCCTTTAGAAATGTTCTACTGCTTTGGTCACAATTTCCTAGTCTCTCTCTAGAATGAGCAAGCAGATGTTTTTTAAAAACATCAGATTTTCTGAAACTCTTTCCACACTGATCACATGTGTACGGCTTCTCTCCAGTGTGGATCCTCATGTGTACATTAAGGGCTCCTTTTTGTGTGTAACTCTTCCCACACTGATCACATGTGTACGGCTTCTCTCCAGTGTGGATCATCATGTGATCATTACGAGTTTGCTTAAGTCTGAAACTCTTCCCACACTGATCACATGAGTACGGCTTCTCTCCAGTGTGGATTCTCATGTGTACATTAAGGGCTCCTTTTTGTCTGAAACTCTTCCCACACTGATCACATGTGTATGGCTTCTCTCCAGTGTGGGTTTTTAGGTGTGCATCAAGGTATGCTTTTTGTGTGAAACTCTTCCCACATTGATCACATGTGTATGGTTTCTCTCCAGTGTGGATATTCATGTGGTCTTTAAGGTTTCCTTTATGCACAAAAGTTTTCCCACACTGATAACATGTGTGTAGCTTCTCTCCAGTGTGGAATCTCATGTGTTTGTTAAGGTTCCTTTTTTGTCTGAAGTTCTTCCCACACTGATCACATGTGTGCAGCTTCTCCCCATTGTGGATATACATGTGTCGATTAAGCATTTCTGTTAGTCTGAAGCTCTTCCCACACTGATCACATGTATATGGCTTCTCTCCAGTATGGATCCTCTCATGTATTCTCAGATATTCTGACCGTTTGAATCTCTTGTCACAGTATGAACACTTATAAGGTGTTTCTGTAGTGTGAACTGACTGGTGCACTTTCATCGCATCATATGTAAAAAAAGTCTTCCCACACTCAGGGCAAGCATGATCCTTTATACCGCTGTGTCTTTTCTGGTGTATCTGTAATGCAGCCATTCGACTAAAACTCTTTCCACATAAATAACATACGTAAGTCTTCTCCTTAGTATGAACTTTCAGTTGGTCCTTCAGGAAATGTGGCCTAAAAAATGTTTTACTGCTTTGTTGAGAGTTTTCTAGTCTCTCTCTATAATGAGTAAGCAGATGTTTTTTAAAACCATCACATTTTCTGAAACTCTTCCCAGTGTGGATCCTCATGTGTACATTAAGGGCTCCTTTTTGTGTGCAACTCTTCCCACACTGATCACATGTGTATGGCTTCTCTCCAGTGTGGATCTTCATGTGATCGTTACGGGTTTGCTTAAGTCTGAAACTCTTTCCACACTGATCACATGAGTACGGCTTCTCTCCAGTGTGGATCCTTGTGTGTCCATCAAGGACTCGTTTTTGTCTGAAACTCTTCCCACACTGATCACATGTGTATGGCTTCTCTCCAGTGTGGGTTTTTAGGTGTGCATCAAGGTATTGTTTTTGTGTGAAACTCTTCCCACACTGAACACATGTGTACGGCTTCTCTCCAGTGTGGATTTTCATGTGTTTTTTAAGGTATTTTTTTAATGTGAAAGTCTTTTCACACTGATCACATGCATACAGCTTCCCTTCAAGATGACATTTTATGTTAATATCAAGATTTTGCTTGCATGAGAGACTGTTTTCACACTGAGGCCATATTTCATCTATTCTTGTCAATGAGGATCTCCAAGATGTTTCTTCAGTTTTGACATGATGGTTCTCCCCCTCTTTAATCAGTTCTTCAATTTCCTTGTTCTCTTCTATCAAGTCTAAAATTAAAGTAAAAATGTTTAGTAAAAAAAAAATAAACGTGAAAGGAAAAGGACATCTGAAACTTGAAAAACCATTAGAAAGTATAAACAATTTGATGCATTCATTTGAATTGGGTACATTTATGTCACAATCTACTGTGTTGGAGCGAGGAACGAGGAGCACAGAACGCGGAGATGGAGTACATTTCACAAACAACAGTCTTTAATAATCCAACAAGGGGTAGGCAGGAGACACACACGTAGCACATGATGTTAGAGACCCGACAAGGAAACATGGGGCAGACTACACTTTATATACTGGGAGAAACGAGGGAAATAGAGGAGACACACCAGGGGCGCGTTTCAATAAGGAGGTTCAACCAACTCTGAGTTTAAACTTGAACTCTTGAGTTGACTTACCGTGAGATGGGAAACTTGAGTTTTCGGTTTTAGAAAGAATTGTGTTAGTTCATTCATGAGTATGTTGACTCTGAGTTTAGCGCGTCCAGCATGACTATGAAAAGTCATGATAAGTGGAGCTCCGAAATTACAATTCACCTGACAAAAAGATGTCTGCGTACTTCCGTCAATATGCAAGATTAATTCTTGATAACTGTTAATAACTTAATAGGTGTTATAATATCAGAGGTGAAAACTGTAAATTATTGAACTATTATTCATTTTAATGATATCCCATGGCAAAAAAAAGAAAAAAGAAACAAGAACGTGGCAGCAGCTAAAAATGAAGTATAAAAACACAATTCAATCAAGGTAAAGCTTTAAGCATGAATGGTTCATGGGTGTTGGCTAAATGACTTTCAGTGTCTATTTCAATGCACTGCAGCTTTTTCCACATAGTATAACACTCTTTTCACATAATTAAATATTCTCTAATCCATTTTGTTGCATTTCTTAGAGCAATAAAATTAAGTACTGACTTGTACTCAGTCGACAGCAAGAAGGCAGAGGCTCGTAAAAAAGAATCATGATATCACAATATAGTATTTTTTTCCTTTTAAAAAGGTTATGATATTCAAATCTTTGATACCATATAATTTTCATAATCCTTGTCACCAATGTCAATAACAAACTAATACAAGCCTAAAAAGAGACAAAACAAACAAAAAAAAAAAAAACCCAACTCAAGCTCACTGACAGTGTTGGGGAAAGTTACTTTTAAAAGTAATGCATTACAATATTGAGTTACTCCCCCAAAAAGTAACTAATTGTGTTACTTAGTTACTTTTTATGGGAAGTAATGCGTTACGTTACTTTTTTTCTTACCTGGCTGAGGCTTGATCTCTTTCAGGACTTGCAAGAGTTTTTTTGACTGAGAAGTTCTGCATTCAACAACATTGTATAACCTTTATAACCTACACTTTTCTATTAAAAACACATATATAGAATAATAATATAGAATACTATATTCTGAAAACTTTCCGACCCCAAAGCTGTGCATGCCATATTAAAATATCTCTTTACATTACAGATTATTGAAAGTTGAAATTAATGTTTGTTACTTTTGTATTTTTTGTGTTGGTAGGCTATGGCCTACATAAAGTAAATTCACTGTCCATTGAGATAATAAAGAGTGTAACATAGGCTAGATATTTGCCATTATGAAATAAGTTATATTAAGGCAAAAGAAAGATCTTAAACATTTAAAAGGTTTAATAACTTAAGAGAACAATAAGATGATACTAGAGAACAAACAACATCTCAAATTAAACATAAATCTGTCAGTTTAAAATAAAAAATTCTTGACGTGGTCTGTATATGTTGATTCCAATAGACCAAAACTCTTGAGTTTTCTACTAAGTGTCCTCAAACAATTTTTTTTTTTTTTCAAACAAACAAAAAAGGTCCAGCTCACTTCTGAAAAAAACAAATACAACACGTGTGTGTGTGTTAGAGTATTCTTATCTTAATATACGAGTTCACTATTTCATCTAGGTTTTATTTTCCAAGTAACGACTGTAGCGCAGCAGGAGAAGTCTCTCAAAACGCTGGTCTGTGAGACGGTTTCTTTTTGGGGTGAGGATGAGACTTCCAATACTAAACAGTCTCTCAACTGGTGAACTGTAAGGTGTTTTAACTTTTAAGAAGACCTTCAAACTCCTGGGGAAATCATGTAAATTTCCCATATCAGCTGATTTAAGGTATTCACATATCTCCATGTCCACAGTATTTGCTTGTTTGTCATATTGATTCTCCTCTTCAGGAAATGCGAAGAAGTCATTTTCATGGTCTCTGCTTTTAGGAGACTGCAGTGGCTCTTTCTGTGGTATCTCAATGGTGAGAGCACGATACAGTGCTGCCAGAGTCATCTTGGTGGTGTCTTTTCTGGTTTCATTCCTCAGCCAGCGCAGCTTGAATTTTGGCAGGGTTACCGCAGCAAGCAAAGCGTCATCATTGTCAAGTATGGTGCTAAACCGTGTCTTGATAGCCTGCAAGAGAATTTAGATAGGTGACACAGTTTATAAACTAATAGACATGCATTCATACTAGGGTGGCACGATTATGACAAAAATGCTAATTGTCGATTATCTCCTTGAGATCGCAATTGCGATTATTAATAACGATTATTTTTTTAAACAGATTTATGCCATTGTTTGAAGCTGCATGCCATATATATATATATATATACACACATATATACACATATACATATATATATATATATATATATATATATACACATACAGTATACACACACACACACACATATATATATATATATATATATATATATATAGATAGAAGGCTGAAAACACTCTTCCTGAACTTTTATTGCTTTTCTATAGCATTGAGCCTCAAATGTCAACAGAATTTCACAGCGTTGTTTAGTGTGTGATCGCGACTGGTCGCTGTAAGAAACGCATTCACTCTAAGTTTGCACTGCGTTGTTTTCTTTTGAGGCGAGTGGATACAAGGTCAGTGTGGCGCGCTGTTCAAACGAGTACCACTATTTTGTTCCGCTTTTGACACATTTGACGTTTAACATATCTATCATGCACAACAGAGTGACAACGACTACCAGTTAGACAAAATGTATTTTGTCCAGTGTGTTTGAGTTTGATAAACTCGCGCTGCAAACACAGAATAATGCAAGTGGGCATTTTTAATTATTTATTTTTGTAATCGTGGCTTTGAACAATTATGTAGCCTAATTGTGGCATCCATAATCGTAATCGCGATTAGAAATTCGATTAATTGAGCAGCCCTAATTCATACCATATTAACTAAAATTATGTCAGGAAAAAAGTAAGTAGAATTAAACTTAATAACATATACATAAACATATTGACTTGAATGCACTGACACTACTGTATGAGAACTAAACTGAGCTGGATGATGACAATTTCTTATAGCTTTATTGAACTCATTTCATAATTGATTAATTACAGTTACTAAACGAAACTAAATAAACACTGAACTGATTTCAACTGAATAATGACTGTTTACCATTTTCTTTTTAGAGCTGCTTTACAGCAGAATTGAATTCCGTTTGAATCACTGAATCATTATTTTCCTGTTATCACTGTAAAGCTGCTTTGAAACCATCTGTATTGTATAAAACACTATTGAAATTGACTTGACAAAATAAAACTACAATAATAATGATGATAATAATACAATAGCCTATTGAACAGACTTACCTGAACTATGAGGTCTGGGAGGTCAGCCATCATATGGGAGAGGCCCTCTTTCAGTGCCAAGATTCTGGCCATCAGGATTTCAAGGGTAGGTTGAAGGGTGCCGTAGAAACAGAATCTTCACCTTGTAGTATATCCAATGCCATACAGACAGGTTTCAGAACCTTGCAGTATTCTTTTAGGAACAAATATTCTCTCTCCGTAATGCATCTGATGTCCAGGCGAGTGCAAAGTTGATTGAGGTCCACTAAGGGGATGTCTGTGACTCTGCTAAGCACATCATGAAATGAGTTCCACCTTGTAGTTGCAGGGACCAGCAACTTTCTTTTGCTGAATTCCGCCAGGACCTCTGATGCTACAGTTGATCTACTAACGTTTGACCACAAGGCTGAACACTTTCCAGTTGCACTCCTGTACACTGCTTTGCAATCTGCCTTCGCCTTCAAAAATGTAATTATGTCGTTCGTGCATATAAGGGTAAGGGTGTGGGACGCACAACGTTGATGTGGAGGGAGAATATACCTTTCTCTGGTCTCACTGTCATCCCGTAAGACTTCATGCAAGTCCGTAAATATGACCTCGTCTTCATTATTTTCTGCTTCATCATCATCCTCATCAGCTTGAAAAATTCTGAATGCTTTTACAAAGTTCGCGCCATTGTCCGTGACAGTGGCAGTTATCTTACCACAAAGAGCAAATGTGCTGTGAATTTGCTCCGTCTCCGCTGCGATGTCATCGTACGTATGTCTCCCGCGAAATCGCCTGCAGGCGATTGCAGCTTTTTGGTGTTGCAGACTAGCAGGGTCGATCCAGTGTACAGTAATGCCTAGAAAACTTTTATTCTGAGCAGTTCATAGATCTGCAGTGGTGGAAACATATTGCAGGTCGGCAATAAAAGTTTTCTTCAGGTCTGTCTCCATTTCCATATATGCTTGGTCCAAAAAGTTTGTAAAGGTTTTGCGATCTGGCAGCACGCCCCCCCATTCTTTTGCCTGTCACTGAGATTTTGCTGATGATATTACGAAATGTAGGCGACTCCACAGTGGACAGTGGCTGCATCTCCTCAACAATAAAAGCAGCAACCAATTTGTTGAGTTCAGTTGAACTAATTGTTTTACCTGGTGAAGTTGAACTGAAATAAAGCTTTTGTTGTTTAGCTTGAGGCGGGATGCATGTATCATTCGGAATCGGCTCGCTCTCGTCCAACTCTGTTGTTTGTGCTTTGCATGCAGATGTTTTTTTTTTATTATTTGAAGTGGTGTTTTTTGCAGTTGACAAGAGTTTTTCACCTACACATAATCTACATTTAACGACAATCCCCTTCTCCTTTTCTTCAACGAGTTCAAATAATGAGAATACTTCCATCGGAGAAAGGTAGAGCTCTGGCCTGCCGTCTCGGTTTCTGACTATGTCTGTTCCTGCGCACGCATGGAGTACGTGATTATACATGATTACGTTCATTTTAATTCAGTAATTTCATTTTTTTTAATGCAAATGTATTAAACTGAAAAAAGTAACTTGCGTTACTTTTTTTAAAAAAGTAACTCAAATATTAATGTGTACATTTATAAAGTAATGCGTTACTTTACTCGTTACTTCCAAAAAGTAATATTATTACGTAACGCACGTTACTTGTAATGCGTTATACCCAACACTGCTCATTGAAGATAAATAAACAGTCAGTGATGAAATAAGGATAAGAAACTAATTGCAAGCAATAGGACAAAAAACTACAATAAATAAGAAACGCTACATACATTGTGTAAATTAATTAGCCTTCACTGTGTTAATTATATCTACCTAACACATGTATTATGTATAGATTCTATACATATAAATATATAATTATTATTATTTTTGTATTATTTTGTCTTAAAGTTACAAAAGAGATTTAGTCAAGAGCAGTTAGAGATTTTCTAGCAATGTGCTATGATTAATATGAATGGCAGACAGAACGAATATTGGACAGCTTGCCCTTTAAGACCGAAGTCCGGATTCAATATATTGTTACATATGCGTTTTCTCTTTAAGCTGTTAACTCTCTTAAGACATAAATCGCTGTGTTTATGAGGATACTTGCAAAGACGGGGATTCTTTCGCATATAATTGTGTTTATGTAATCGTTCAAAGCCAATAAAGCGGCAAAAAAAGCTGTCCTCTCACACAGAAACGGAGACGGCGCACACATATAGCTCTGTTGTTTGTGTTTCAACAGCTTAAAATCGGTTGTTTTAAAACTGCAGTACTTAAAAACATGTGCCCATGCTACAGATGTAGTCCCTCGTTTAGGAACGAGCTCCTCGTTTTGTTCTGGTTGTTCTCCATATATATATATATATATATATATATATATATATATATATATATATATATATATATATATATATATATATAGTCATATCCCACAGCCCTATGGTCAAGTATTGGAAGAATTTTAAAATTCAAAAGGAAAAATAACAACTGTTGCTTTTGTATTTGTAGGAAATAAAGATGGCCAAAAAAAACTGTGAATAATTTGTGTTTATTTAACAGCTGTGGTGGTGGTTACGGCATCTCATAGCTACTACCCCTCCATCTGGCATCCTTCCATGCCATACAGTAATCGGTTTCATTTTCAGAAGGTGCGATGGTGGGGATATGCCTGTCATCAGTGCATCCAACCACACTGGAAATCCTGAAGGAAATTCTAATTACTTCCAGAGGTCGCAGCGAGATGTTATCAAGTGACATTTATCAGATTAGCCTAATTTAAACCGATTGCTATACCACTGACCTACAGTCCTGTGAAACTCCTCTTTGACGGATTTGTGCTCAGGAAAAAAATCTCAGAATGAGTGTGTGGGTGACACACACTTTCCTTATCGGTCTGCATACAGCGGCCTTGCTAATATGCTGTACATCTCCGATGTTTTAAAAAAATCTACCATTTAAAATGGTACCACTCAAATAAACATGCATGTAAATATGGCAAATAAATAAAATAAATAAAAATAACGTAAGGTAGTCTTGTTTCCATGAAGGGAAAAATTTATTTAAGTGCATTTTTCTTATTTTGCAAATTATCTGCCAATGTGGTAAGACATTTTTTTTTTTTAGATTAATTACATTAAGATTATTTTTCATATTCTATGGTGGACAATTTTACATTTTACGTAAAATGCACTTAAAAGGAAAATGCCCCAGGAAACGAGTAAATATCTTATTTTTCATCTATAGAAAATGCATCTTATCTAAAGTACTTGAAATAAGACAAAAATACTCGGTAAGAAAAGCATTTTTGCAGCGTGAATGAACGAATAAGGCATTTAAACATCGCTTACGGTTTAAAACTGGGGTGGAGACTAGGGATGCACCGAATCCTGGGCTTTTTGACGGGGTTCGGTTTCGGCCGAACCTTAGATTTATTTTCCACCGAAACCGAACCCTAGACTTGCGCTACGACGTCACACGGCCGTTGATTACGTGAAGGTGTTTACATAGGACCCGTTCGAATGTAGTAGGCTGTAAGAATCTGAAAATGGAACTCGTAAGCAAAAAAAGTTTTGTTTGGCAGTACTTTCAACCAAAAGAAGGCGATTCAAGTCGAGCTTTATGTTCAATTTGCAATGCCAATTTGTCTCGTGGTGGCAAGGACCCTAAGCAGTACACAACATCGCCGATGTTAAAACTAAGGATGCGAGTAGGATTCGGTATTCGGTTTCGGATTCGGCCGAATCTTAAACAGTGGATTCGGTATTCGGCCGAACCCCAAAAATCTGGATTCGGTGCATCCCTAGTGGAGACTGAAAGAAACTCTGGGTTTAGTGAAGAAAACCTGCTCCCGACCACAGAGTAAGTTACCTCTCTTTCAGAAACAAGACTTTCCCGGGTTTGACAAACCTCCCACTTTGAGTTTCCCTCATTTCAGTGTTAACATACTCAGCGTTTTCATTTAACCTCCTTTCTGAAATGGGCCCCTGGATATAATGAAACACAATCAAACAGCAAGAGGAAGATAACCAAATATGGGCATGTCACACAAGGGAAAACTAGGTCAATGGGAGCACATGGGGAGCAAAACACACACAGACGGTCCATTTTGCTGACAATTTATTATCCAAGTACTAATTTTAAAACATTACAGTCACAGGTTTTGTAGTGAGAAGTATTACTTAAAGTCCGTGTAAAGTCAATATTAATTGTGTTCTGAGTTTGTCTCACCATAGAAAAATGTGTTATTAACCACCCAGCCAAATTTGAATGCTAAAACAAAAAGGCAAGTAAATACAATAAGGTATCAAAATCTTGAAAAAAGTAAGCAGTATTCTCTGCTCTCAAACAAAGTACCACAAGAGCGATTCGAAAGCATCAGGAGCGTGTGCTCTCTCTGTACCTCTCACTGAACTTTGATGTCTCCACAATTAAGTACAGTTTACAGTCTTTGTAACATGTTTCAGCAATGCATTTCTAATATTTATAATGTGTTTACAAACAATTCTTAGAATTGACTTTACACAGACTTTAATGTTTAGTAAGTACAAGCCAGTTTTAAAAATAAAATAAATAACAAATAAAATAAAAAAAAAAAATAGCAAAATCTGTGAGCCAGATTTAAATAAATATAAAAATGAAACTGTTCAGATAATATTTCTTCATATAAAATTGATATATTTTATATTATTTATTATTAATATTATTATTAATTACGCGGCTAACGGTACCAGACGTATTTAATCATTTTTGGAAGAAGGAACACGTCTCAGGTATGTAACGTAAAATCTATTTCATAAGTCTATGGATATATTAATACGGTGATCTGAGTGAGTGCTGATTGTGTCGTTTGGTATATTTCAGAGGTATATTTTCAGATTTCTCTTGAATCGTTATATCTAAACATCATCTCCTCGGCTCGCCTCTACTAACGTACTTGCTTGGAACCTCAACGGAAGTGAAACGGAAAAAGGTAACGTTAACAACATGCAAAACCACCACAATGTCGACAGCTCAAATAACGTTAGCATCATTAACGTAAGCCCATAGACTGTAAAAATAAGCATTACTCCGTTCAGCTTCCTTAGCTCAGGTTATTATTGCATTACACATGCTACCGGACAGGCTATTGTAAGGTTATTATGACTTCTGTTTTGCTGTCTTTTAATCGGGGGTCTTGTAGCTTGTAGATGTTACGGTCACTGAATGAACACAAGCAAACGTCAGCTGAAATATGGGCTTTACTTAAACGTCAGTGCTGGGATCTTCTTCACTACGTTTACATGGACATCAGTAATCTAATTATTTATCTTACTTTGAATAAGACAATATTTTGATTACGGTGTTTACATGAGTTGCTTTTAGAATAATCCTTTCATGTTCCCATTTTACATGTTATAGTAGATCGGTTAATGGCATGCGTCATTACGTCCCCACGTGACGCCATCCGACGTCCCCTCCAGAATTTCAGTATAAATATATATATAGTTCATCTTCATGATGATGCCATATACAGTATTGGGTGTTTCGTTTTTAATTTTATGAAAGCTTCAAAGTGCAGTTAATTATTTGTACGTGCATACAGACGACGGTGGTGTTGAAGCTCTTTTATTTGCCGTCAAACGGTTGACCTGCAGTGTGTGTATCCTGTCACAAAATGCGGCGTCCTACAAAATGGTAACAATGTGATTAAGGGGTTTACATGTCTGTACTGCACTTCAATTATGCGACTAAAATAGGAATACTCCACATCTTAATTCGATTTGTGTTTACTTCGATTATGACTTTAGCCGGACTAAGGTAATCAAAAATCTGTTTACATGGTAGAGTCTTAATCAGAGTATTGTCTTAATCGTATTAAAATCTGAGTATTGATCTGTAAGTTAGCCATAACTGTGAGCAGATGTTATAACGTTATTGTGCTTGGCGAACCAGGAAGGAAGAGCAGAGCATGTGTCAGGTAAGCTGTCTGTATCTAAAATAAACTGCACTTAAAGTCACACCAGAGGTGTTCAGCTGGGATCAGGACTTGGCTTTCTGCAGACCAGACAAGTTCTTCCACACTGACTGAATCAATCATGTCTTTTTGAACCGTGCCTTATACACAGAGACACTGTCATGTTAGAATAGAAAAGAGTCCTGTCCAAACTGTTGCTATAAAATTAGAAGCACACAATTCCGTAGAATATCATTATATGCTTAAACATTAAGATTTGTACTCATAGAAATTACTGAAGTAGTCAAACATGTTCATTAGAAGGCAATATAGTGTATATTAAAAACAGCCTTTTTTTTATTTTTTAATATTCAGTGTTGAGCGGACCATTTCTTTGTCTCAAAGCCAGACTGTATGGAATATTAAAGTAATAATAGATTTGTAATTGGTATTTGTTGTGTAATTGGTAATACATTTTGTAATGTTAATACGTTTTTTTTTTTTTATTATTCCCTAGCCCTCTGCCACAGCTGCTGATATCCAAAAAGAGACCCTACCCAGCACACCTTGCTTAATTGTGCAAGGTATGTTCTTCCCTTATTTGGTAAAGGTTTATTACAGGGCTTAAGGTTTTTTGGGCACTATGCCAGAACTCTAGGCTTAAATAGCAAGGCTTCCAGGGAGCGTTCCAACCCAGCCAGGAGCACTGAAAACTGTGTATCGCTGCACAAGGAGGCTACTATTTTATAGGCGCACTGAACTTGATTTTTTATTGCACCCTGAACATATTTCAGGCACAGAAAGTTTCCTTGTTTTAAGCCCTGGTAATAGTTGTTACATGGATATATGTGCCAAAAAAGAAAAGAAAGACTTCAATATAAGCCTATTGCATCCATAAAAAGCCTAGTCTAAATTACCAAAAACCATACCATAACTTCTCACAGCCGATATACCATAAGTCTCCCAGCTGATAAAATTGGTACTTTCGCACATCATGCCAACACCACCACTCGTGCACGCGTGTGTTTTTATGTAGTGCAGCTTTCTAGTGCTCTTTTAGTTATCATATTGTGTTAATGCATTGCATTTCAGGAGAGACATTAAGCACAGACAAGTGGATGATGTCCATGGAAGGAACGATTGTGATGGGGCCCCACAACAATCTTTTGAATGGAGCGGTAGCGACCTTTGCTGCTTACTATGTGTTCAACTTGCAGTATCCTAAAGACAGGCTTCCATCCAATTAAGTGCATTCGTAAAAATTTTACAAAAAAAATAAATAAATAAAATAAAAATAATAATATATATATATATATATATATATATATATAAAATTGGAGAGCGTTTCCATCAGCTCTGTTATGAGAATTAGAAATGGACAGGAGAGGAGTTGTGAACAGCTGTGGGATCAAAACGTAAGGGGCAACTTAAAACATCTGATAGAATTGCAACAAATGAGAATTTATGCGAATACATCCGTTCAACAAAATATCTAGTCAATTCACACAAAAGTTTTTGTTCACATTAGAATATTTTATGTGAATTTTAACCATAACCATTTTTAACCATTTTTTTTTTAATGGTTAATATGTGCATTAAAAAGCTGTTAAGTGTCTTTTCTACCTAGAGTTGGTATTCCCCTGCAGGACATTTATGTAAACACAGATGAGTCTGACAGACATCAGTTTAGCATTACGACTTTAATTAATTAATGATGTAATTCTTTTCTTAAGTATGGTTAAGGTATTTTGCAGATGCAGATCCAAAGCGACATACAATATAGTACATACATACAATGATATTATATATTTAAGAAAACAATGTAAAAGCCAATGTAATTCTAAATGTTGTTAATGTTAAATAAATACACCAAGGTCATTTATTTATATATGAAAACTTTTTTTCCACTCTCTCTGTTTTCAGAGCTTTTTGTGGAATCAACTCCCAGATGGGCAGCAAAGCAGAGAAGCGAAAAGGGCTCAACGCACCTGTCTGCACCCTCTTAAGAAAACTGCTGGACTTTGAGTTGATGGGCTAGTATTGATGCTAGCCCATGTAACTGTACATGAAACAAAATAAATAAAATATGTCTATTATGTTATTATTGAAATATCTAAAATGTGTGCTTGTAAAATGTTTTCTTATTTTAAAGCACTTTTACTCATTTTATAAATTTATTCATTTAATGGCCTA
Source organism: Barbus barbus (assembly GCF_936440315.1). NCBI lineage: Eukaryota > Metazoa > Chordata > Actinopteri > Cypriniformes > Cyprinidae > Barbus > Barbus barbus. Next base: position 10,901,689 of record NC_136737.1, read on the forward strand.
GGACCTAAATACATGGCAGATATGGTCACTGAATATAAACCGAACAGACCACTCAGATCATTAGGATCGAGTCAGTTAGAAATACCAAGGGTTCACACAAAACAAGGGGAGTCCGCTTTTAGCTATTATGCTGCCTGCAGTTGGAATCAGCTTCCAGAAGAGATCAGATGTGCTAAAACATTAGCCACATTTAAATCAAGACTCAACACTCATCTGTTTAGCTGTGCATTTGTTGAATGAGCACTGTGCTATATGTCCGAACTGACTGCACTGTATTTTATGTATAATCATTTTCTATTTTTAAGTGTTCTAAGTTCATTTTAAATCAATTTCTAAATCATTATAAAAGTTTATTATTTTTTTGATTATTTTACTTCCTTTTATGTATAGCACTTTGAATTACCATTATGTATGAAATGTACTATATAAATAAACTTGCCTTGCCTTGTTGTTGTTGCAGTCTCTGCTATTTTGTTGTTGTTGTTCCATCTCTTTGTTTCATTTTATACTCTGAAACAACGGCCCATGTTGCCACCTTGTAGACCATCTGATTACTGCAAAATAACTTCATATGCGACCTGCTCGTACAAAGTACGCACAGTCACAAAAATCAGGTGGAGCGCGTACAGTACAGTAGTCAACATTTGAAGTGGATCAAAACCTTTCAAAGTTGTCCTAAAACCTAAAATGCTTTGTTATCTTAGGACAACTTATGTATTTTTGGGATCCACTTAAAATGCTGACTACTGTATGTGCGTACTATTGTGATGACAACATTTGCATCATACACATTGTACGCTGTCCCTTGCGTACGCGTAAAAAGTGAAGCATACTTTGGGCTTTAGACTCCTAAGAGAAAGATAACGGTAGAGCATGAGGGGTGTTTTCTTTTTTTTCTTTTTTTAAATGTTACTTTTGCGCTGTTATTTATTTTTTTAATTCTTCAAAACAACAGTTGAAGACAATACTGGCTCATATTATTATTTTCTCTTTTTTTTACAGTATGTCTTTTCTTTTGCAATTTTTGATAGCATTAGTGACTTATGCACTGTTAATGCCTTTAACCACAAGTGCCAGTTTTATAAACTCAGGCACTAGTGCATCTTCGTTTTAAAATGCATAACTTTTGCTACAGTTGCGCCCAGTGGTCGAATTGTAAAAAAATTTCCGGGGGGATGGTGTGGTCGGAAGAGAAGAGGGGGGAGGGGGGTCCTGTGGTTAATTTTACACAATGATTACAAAATAGTTTTCTAAGGTTTCTATTTAATGAGAAAATAGCCTTATTAAACAAACTATTATTTATAAGTTTTTGTTTTTCTTCTAAGGCCTGAAATAGAGGAATTTTGGCCAATATTGATAACTAAACAATATTTTGCTGAATGTGTTTTTGTGGTGGCACCTTGGCTGGTTTAGGTCCGTCATGAATAAATATGACAATAAAACCGCCAGTAGGTGGCAGCAAATCCCTGTTTTTATAAATGACTTACTGCATCATTCAAATCAAATGATTCGTTCAAAACGGCTGATTCAACAGAAACGAAACAAGTGAGACCATCCCTGCGTCCCAATGTGCATACTATCCACCCTAAATAGTATTGAAAATTGCTAATATAACAAAAAATGTAAAAATAAAAACATTTGGATAGTATGCACATTGGGACAGAGCAGGCTATCTGAATGGACCGCTGAATCACTGGCTCACTCGATTCGTTCAAAAACTGATTAATTCATGGAATGAAACTCCACGTTGCTCTGCACTGTTGTATAAAACTAATAGCACATTCATCGCGCAGTGAATGCTTTTTGGACTCTCAAGATTTTTTTTTTCTTTTCTGAAAGTTGTATAATGTCAGCTCTCCTATCGTCTCTCAGTCACACATACATTATGTCAGGAGAATGTCTTTAAATTCTAATCAAGGAAAAATCATACCTTCCGTTTTCTTCTTTTTAAAGAACTTAAAAAGTTGCGCTTGAACCATTTTGCACAAAAAATTATGAAATTGCTTCCGCTTGTGCGCAGCTTGTTACAATAACAAGTTCTGATTGACCAATCACAAGGCTCTAGACTCATACTTCCCACTGGTCGCACTTGTGCGACTAACTTTTTCAGTTGGTCGCACAAACACATCATTGCAATTTTTTATTTATTTATTTGATACAACATTTGATTAATCAATGCATGCTGATAAACTTTTATCATAGTTTATAGTTATATGGTAACGAAAGTGTTCAACATTCAACCCGTTCTTTTTCATCAGTATTATTTGTGATGTAAATTTTGTGAACAGGAATTGCTTTTTTTTTACTTTCACTTTCACTTTCAAATTTGCGATCTTGGTGTCACGCTTTACAAGAAAAGATAATTGTCTGTTTTGCTTATATCTATACACCTTTCACTTTTTAAGACTAAAGCAAAATATGGATCTTGTTATTCTTAATTAAAAAGCACAACAAAAATAAAACAGTATGTTACAGGGATTAGACTGTTAGACAGGGATTAGACTGATTAGGCAGGGATTGTAGGTGGGGGGAGTGAATGTACAGCACTCTCTCCACCCTCAATACCACGACTGAGGTGCCCTTGAGCAAGGCACCGAACCCCCAACTGCTCCCCGGGCACCGCAGCATAAAATGGCTGCCCACTGCTCCGGGTGTGTGTTCACGGTGTGTGTGTGTGTGTGTGTTCGACCAGGGGGATGCCATCCCCCCTCAATTAGAGCCCTGGTTGTGCCTATCGTTTACACTACTCTGCCGTTTTCGAGGTCGAAAAAGGAGATTTTTGAAAACGCTGCACACCCCGTTTTAGTTTGAAAACTCCGGGGTTGCTTTCAGTGTAAACGGACCAAAACGGAGACTTTTGAAAACGATGCCCACATTCGCTCTGCATACCCTTGACGACCATGTAAACCAGTGGTTTCAAACTCAATTGCTGTAGGGCCGCAGCTCTGCAGAGTTTAGCTCCAACCAGCTCCAAATCACACCTGCTTGGAAGTTTGTAGTGATCCTGAAGACCTTGATTAGTTGGATCAGGTGTGTTAGATTAGGGTTGGAGTGAAACTATGCAGAGCTGTGGCCCTCCCGGAATTGAGTTTGAGACCAATGGTGTAAACAATAACATCATGCTCGTTATTGTACCCACAGATATGTAATTAGACACGTCCGCCATCTAAATAATAGGACTCTACCTATACATATCTGTGGTTGTATCTGCATGAATGGTCATGTGACATGCGGTTTCGGTTGTGTAGTTTAGACTGTTTCTGAAACACCAGTGTAGACGAGGATAGTTTTCGTTCTAAAACGCACAGATAGAAGAATATGCACCAACCTATTTCTTCTTCAGTATCTTCCTGCTTTATTCCGCAGGGTTCTGGATCAGTCATGTTTTCAGCTTTCTTTCATAAACTGTTGTGGGAGGAGCTGAACTGTTGGTGAATTCCTGTGTGGTTGGAGGAGCAGATATGCCAAAATCAAAAATAAATCAGTTATCAAATTGATGCTTTCATTAATTCACATACTTAAATCATGTCATGTTTATCCATCTATCAAAATGTAAAGTTATTTATTTTTTTAAATGAATTTACATATTTTGAGTACTATATCTTTCTAGTCTTTCTCACATTTGACATAAGTATACCACAAAATGTAAATTTTATGCTGAGGAAAACACTTGTCAGAGGCATTAACCAGCACACGCATCTGCCAAAGTACAACAGAGCAAGATGTGGTAAACGCTTATGCTTTTTTATTTGAAGTGCTTATAAATATAAAGCATTCTCATGTTTCAGACAACTTCAGCAAGATCAGCTACCGATCGCTATCTGCTGATAATTGCCTCTAATGATTGGATTGGTGATCTCTCAATTTGCCAATCTCAGAAACCATGTAAAAGATGCGCGCCTGCTGTGAGGGGTATGGCATGACATGCAGCAGTGCAGTCTCAGTCTGTTTTTTTTATACATTTGATTACTTGGTTTCTTATTCTTGTTTTATCTGCCTGTTTGCACAGCTTTAGTGAGCTTGAGTTGAGTAGCTTTATCTGTTCAGGGAAAACTGATCAAGGAAACATAGATCTAGATCACCTCCTAGTGGCCATTATACACAAAGAAACTTACACTTCATGCAATATTGCTTAATAACAGAATGTATTCTGATACGAGTTTTCCATTGTGGAAAAAAAAAACTGTACATGAAACAAAATAAATAAAATATATGTCTATTATATTATTATTGAAATATCTCAAATGTGTGCTTGTAAAATGTTTTCTTCAGCCAGTTGAAATGCGGTACCCAGGTCCTAAAAGTAACACTCGCCAAGCGCCAAATGAGAGTAAAAAATCGATGTTGGTGAGTATATGTAACAGTGTCAGTCGCCTATTGGCGGTTAAAACTTTTCTGAAACATAATGCAATGTAGTGAGAACAACAGCCAGTTTTAAAAGGGACTCGCTGTTTCTGACACAAGCGAATAAAATAATCACAAAGCCATTTTAGACATTGCACCAGTAGCATTTCAACAGACGAAAACACGCACAATTATGTCAAAATGCGGTTTTGGCGAGTTACCTCATAAGCGTAGTCTTAAATGACAGTAAAGAGTTTGGAGAAAATAGGACATCTGTGTCATGTGCATCAAGGTTTAAAGAGACAGCTGTCATTGATGTAAATCAAAGAACAAAAGAAAAAGAGAAATCACTGGACTGCTCTAGTCACTCATTAATAAAGATTAATCTGTATAGTTTATGCAGATACAATTTATAGTTGATGTGAAGATTGTTTTAAAATCACTTAATATTTCAGAGCCTATTAAATGTTAAAAATAATTGCTTTTAATTATAATGTATTGTTGAATGGCTAAAATTAATAGGGAAAATTGAGGGAAAATGCATTTAATAGACACCAGTAGCAGTATTGGTATCAATGCTTCATTAATAATAGGCTACTTAGTAAAAAGATGCCATTAAAACAAATTTTAAATATACTATCTTTATGTTGTTTCTACATTAATTTAGAGGTTCAATGTGAAATTATGACAATATAAATATGCGATTAATCATGATTAATCACAAAAATGTGATTTTTTTTTAATCAATTGACAGAAAGCACTAATGTTAACCTTTTATAGATTTTAGATGTCAATTTAATTTCTAATTTTATAGGTTCCCCCAGAAAGAGATCGAGATGGCCCCCACCCCCCTTCAAATTTTCAGTTTGATAATCCGGCCCTCAAATGAAGCTAATTGAATAGCCCTTCTCTAGTCCGTTAATATGGGTATACAGAAAGAAAAAGAAAACATGCAAAGGACAAGAATCTCATCGTTTTTTTAAAGACAAAAAATAAATAAATAAATAATAAGAAACAAAAGTTAAGTCAATAAAAGTGTTTGTTGATTTTTTATTTTTCTTGTAAGTAAAGTAAAGGACAAATTAAAAATATGTAAATATGTTTAGTCATTGTAGTAGCGATTACTGCCTGATTTTGCAAAAAGAGTTTCATGGCTGGTAAATTTTATCACATCACCGGCCATTGGCAAGTGTGGCAAAAAGTTAGTTTTACTACCCTTGTGTGTGTGCGCACATGAGCAGTATTTCACCACCTCCACCTTATTTTGAGCCAGAAAAACCCTGTTAACAATCATACAAACAAACATCAACAACACAAAAAGTCACTCAGGTCTTAATGAATTAAACGGTAGTTGAAAATAAGTGACACTCAAAATATTAGTACTGTACTGCTTAGCCCATGTACAATTAAATTCCAAAAATAATTAATTATTCAACAGTCCTGTTACAATAATTTGGGAGAGTGGTTTGTGAATTTAGTACAGCATACACCAATGCATAATAAATCTCATCAACCTCTGGCTGTGAAGCAGAGCGACCAGGATTCCGCTGGGTCTTAACGCCTTCAGCAAACCAAACAATGATGTGTCCAAAAATCTATTATTTTCAATTCAGAGTGTGTTATTCGTATTGCTCGGGTGGTCATGCGGCGTATACGGGACAATTCTGTAATTATTCGGAATGGTTAGCCCTGACTGCAAGGCTAAATGTTTATTTTAGTTAGCAGACGCCAGAAAGGCACACAAATAACGTTAGAGCTGTACCGCATTAAACCAATACATTAATGACCCTGTGAAATGTTGCTCTAACAAGCTGTATTTTCATAATTGTATAAATGATCAAATCATCTCACCTCAGAAGACTCAAAGCTGAGTTATGTGTCTAGGTAACTTCTTCTTCTTTTGTGTTTAATGTTGGTGGCAAGCCAGCTTTAGGTGTGTGATTCCGCCACCTACTGGGATGGAGTGTGAAGCCTCGACGAACAGAAGAAACAATCAAAACCATTTATATATCCTGTTCATTAAACCTGTATCTCTCAAACATCTTAGAAGGAAATCATACACCTTTAACTGTTTCTGTGCATTCTGAAATATAGTTTTAACTATTTAAATGACACTGATTTCCATATCTTATTTTTTTCAACAAGCTGGTTTCGTCCTTTTCTGAGCTTCACAGTGATGTTCGACTGTTTTTGTTATTAACTGCAGTTATCTGACCCACATTTTTTCTATAATGTGTGGGAATACTTGCGGTAACTACTTTTTTGTTCTAGTTTTAGAGCTACTGCACCTCTGAGAAATGGGCGTGCCGAAAGGTTTCTCATTGGTGAAAGGCCAGTCAGTCTTAACCATACATATAGGATGTGAAGCAAGTGAATGAAGGACACAAAACTGAGGCTGTCTTCCAAGGATCTTCAAAACGAGATGGCCTTCAGCGGCAGGGCCGGTGCATGCCTATAGGCAAACTATGACAGTACAGTGAGGCGAGTAAAAAAAAAAAAAGATATACGTTTTAATTAATGTCTTTATTTTTGGAGATTTATGGCATGCCCAACCATAGCTATGTGACATGACAAATTTAGCTACTTTTTATTGAAAGCAGTTGGCAACACTACAAACAGGAACAGAACAAAACCCAACTAAAACACAAATGAACTTCCAGAACTAAACAACCCTGACAAGATGATGGTTGAAGCACTTGAAGTGATACATATGCATAAAAAGAATACAGTTTATTAAATTTTACAATACAAAAATCATAGCATTATTAGATCTAGAACAAAATTCTACGTAATAAAACTTTGTAGATTTTGCTCTTTTGAGAGGAACATCGTATTTAAGTTGATCAGAATCTCATATTTGTATCTGCTAGTCTTAAAGATTAACTTTATTCACTGTATGTTTTGTCCTGTCTCTCATAACAGCTGTTTAAGGCAGATTTATATAAGAGATTGTATGTTGCATCGTGTCACATTTAGTGAGAACACTGTTGCACTTGAAAGTGCTGGATCTGAAGATGAGCTTACTATGATTTTAGACATTTGTTTCTTGTATGATTGAGTAAAGACGACGATGAAGCAAAACTTTTACCACATGGAGGGCAGTGATATGGCTTCTCTCTAGTGTGGACTTTCATGTGACCCTTAAGATGTCCTTTTCGGGCAAAACTCTTCCCACACTGATCACATGGGTACGGCTTCTCTCCAGTATGGACCCTCTCGTGTGTTTTCAGATGCTCTGACTGACTGAAACTCTTGTCACAGTGTGAACACTTGTAAGGTTTTTCTCCAGTGTGAGTTCTCTGGTGCCGTCTCAGTTGAGGACTATCAAAAAAGACATTCCCACAATCAAAGCACATATGATTCTTCACACCGCTGTGTCTTTTCTGGTGTTTTTTTAATGCTGCCAGCTCACTAAAACTCTTTCCACACAAAGAACAAATGTGAGGCTTCTCTTGTGTATGAACTTTCAGGTGGTTCTTCAGGGCATCTGACCTAAAAAAATCTTTACCGCACTGTTCACAGTTATATGGTCTTTTTCCAGAATGATAACGCAGATGTAATTTAAAGGTGTTTGCTTTACTGAAACTCTTCCCACACTGATCACATGAGTATGGCTTCTCTCCCGTGTGGATTTTCATGTGCTCCTTAAGGCCTGTTTTTTGTGTGAAACTTTTCCCACATTGATCACACGTGTTCAGCCTCTCTCCAGTGTGGATTTTCATGTGAACTTTTATTTGTTTGTGTGAGAAACTCTTTCCACACTGAGGGCAGGTTAAAGACTTTTGGACTCTTCTTCGAATCTTCTTCGATTTTTCACCAGTTTTGACATGATGTTTCTCCTTAGCTTCACTCTCCTCATTTTCTTCCATCAGGTCTAAAATTAAAGTAAGAATAGTGTCATTTTCAGTAAGTGTGACAAGACAAATATGGAAAGGACATCAAAATAAACCCTGGTGTAACAGCAGGAAGAATAAAACTGTACAATGACTATTTAGATTACTAATTAGATTTACCAATATTTTATATTGTCATATGTTTTGCAAACATCCAGTCTGTTTTATTTTTCATTAGCATGCAATTATATAGGAGGTGTTGACATTTATCTTTAGCACCTTGCATTCTTTCTTATCATGTAGACAACAGGTTAAGTGAAACTGTGAATATACAATATAATGCATATATTTAGCATAATGCTCTTCTTTATAGTTATTTTTCTAACTGACTAATGAGCTCATGGACGCCGAATGGCTACTCTGCGGTAAATGTATTGTTACATGGCATTGCTTACAAGCTTTACATGTTTTCTGCTGTTTGAAACACTGAATGAGCAATTGCATAACACATTTCAGTATGTTGTACTATATCTTAACCTTTGATGTTCATTCATATAGTAAAGAGAAAGATATGTGCTCACATGCCGCTTGAATTGAGGCGCTAAAGCGATCGCTCACGAGCATCAAAACTGTATTTTTTGTTTGAATTTATGAATTTGGCAGAATTTTAAAGCTGATACTTTATTAAAAAGGAACAGAGCACAAATTTTTTGCTATTATTATACAGCAAGTGCGCTACAAATAAAATGAAGTTCACAGCTGACAGCTTTACCTGTTTTGTACAAATTGTGCAAAGTAGAAACTGCTTTTCTGCACATTCATCTCGCACGTCTCCGTCATTTTTGCCGTCAGCGCTTGTGCTTCTTCACTAAAACTTTGACGCGCATCATCTCAGTTTATGTCAGCATTACAAAAGATGTGATGCAAAACAAGCAGCAAAAATGCATTATCAAATTTGATGTCATAATGTAAATTTATATATTATCCAGTGGTGATCTCAGGAAAAATATAGTACTTTTCCAAAAACTACTAGAACAATGTTATATTTTGTTGACTTGTGTACTTCCATTATGTTACATTATATCTTAAATGTCTCCAAGAATGTTTAAATCCAGAGAAATAAATAATTTTAACTAGTGCCCTGACCCTTGTCATTGAGTCACCTATCAATGAGGCCATACTCGCCTTGCCCTCGATTTCAGGTTGAAACACCAAAGATGCTTTATTACACTATGCATTTTATTAGGCAGGTGAGAAAGCGTTTGAATACATTTATTGACAGAAAACCAGTCAATATTATATAGCTCTACACTGTTAGTCTCATGGTTTAAATCTGGTTTTACTGATTTACCGGGAGTACAGTGTTTTTACCATGCCTCAGAGACAACATTATTTTGTCAAGTGGCTAAAATAGCATGCAACTTTATTTGCAGTAACAGTAATACATTTTCTCCATCATACTGTATATTTTAAAATTAATTAGCATTTATTAATATGATATTGTAAGGCCCTGTCCCAAATGGAACATTTCCTGTGCACTTTCGGTCTTGCGGACTTACAATGGCCGCTGCGTGCACGTGTCCGTTAAGTCCATGAGACCGTAAGGTGTCCCATTCGTCATTTTAGCATTCAAAAGTGTGCTCGCGAGTGCCCCGTTTGTGGCTGCTGTGCGCCCTCGATACGCACTTCTGCTGAGCCCCCACCGAGGCAAGCTCCGCAGCAGATTTATAGTCGACAGTCAAAGCGGCATTACATCATGAAAGTGCGGACTCAGAGGAAGACCGTGAGGGTTTAGAGTGCCATTTGGGACAGGACCTAATACCGATCTAGCTTGCTGCAGAGTGCAACAAGTGTCTCAGCAGCCGCCGAGCAAACACACAGAGTAGCATTATAACAGAACTTTCAACATACACAAATATATCTTGTAGTATCTAGCATTAACCCACATATGCTTGACCAGAAGAAGCAGAAGCGGTTGACTGCGGCATGATAAAAGCTCAGCGACTCTCGAGCAGTGTGTCATGCTCATCTCTCATTAGCAATCACTCCAGCTGCCTTGTTTAGCTCCCACAGCTTTCAGTTTCATACTGCAGTAACATTAATAAATCTTTAGTACATAAGCTTATCCATCGAATTCTTTTCCATCAGCTGGGAGATGGCTGTGATTCACTGTATAGCATTAATAGAAAGTCAGATAACAGGGTTGGGAAAATTAATCAATGCATTTCAAATTGCAGCCTCTTGTCATATAAGCGTTCTCAGCTGAAGTGGAAGTACATTTAACGCATGCTTGAATATGCATGCTTTAATGAACGCATTTGGTAAATTTTTATTCAAGCCTTAATGAATGCTTAAGCACTCTTCAGTGCTCTTCTTAAGCATTTGAGTGTGCGGTTAAAAACTAAGCTCAGAATCGATTCCAGAGAGAATCGCGATGCATTTAGAAAATATCAGAATCGATCTATGAATCGTGATACATCGATTTATTGTCCCAGTGTTGCCAGTAAGTTACTGTAAAAACCCTTTGAAATGTCTAACAGTGTGCACAAGTCACACTATCAGGTGCAAGCACCCCAGAGTTAATCACAAACTCCGAGTCGACAGAGTTTATATCGAGCTTTGTGAGCCTGCTGATCCTGATCTAAACCAGGGTGGATTTGTTTGGTTTTGTCAACTCTCAACCTAATCTGAAACTCTGAGTTTGTTCATCTCGCCCCTGAATTTAGATTCTCACCTCAGCTTGCTTTCCCAGAATGACTGACCTACAATAGATCTAGTCGGGGGAAATCGGCTCTGTCTGAGCACTCTTTGTTCAGTTTTTCAAGATGACCTCCCCAAGAGTTTTCCTCCCCTTTTTTTTCCCCCCCATTCACATTCTCACCTCTCACCATTGACATAAGTAATTTTAATGGACTGTTTTGGGGCAGACTGGACAACTATATCAGCCAACTGATGCCAGGGGGTGATCCAAGGTAGGCCTATGACTCAATATGTGGACTTGGCCCAACAGCTGTGTGGATCTCCTAACAGTTGGACAGGTAGAGGAGGAACCACCCCCTAAACTTTCCCCGACAGAGCTAGGACTCCAGCTGTCATAACCATCCCTGGATCCATCTTGGGTTGGAAACCACTAGTATCCATTGTGGAGGATCCTCTGCTGATGTCAGCATGAGCTGCCAGCCCGCAAGCCTCAGTGTTCTCAAGATTGCTGACAAAACCACACACAAAGGGATTTAAATGAATGAATGATGAATATTTTAGCCTCCTATGTGTTGTGAAATGCCCTTTTGTTTTTTCAGTTCTAAGCAATGTTGGTGCATTGATGACTTCTGAGTTTGGCAGAATACATGAAGAGGATAATAATTCAGTTTACTCAGTTTATTAAAAAAGGCATTTTCAAAAACTTGTGTGACAAGAGTGATTCTTGAGTGCAGTGATTTTATTTGTCAGTTAGAATGGGTCAAGTCAACATTTTAAACTCCAAAAGCCGAAAAATCAATAAAAGCTACTGATTAATCTGTGAAATTATAAAAATTTAGTTGATTAATAATCTCTGATTAATCATTTATCAAAACAATTACCTAAAGCAGCCCTACCTACCATCTATCATACCTGAAAGTACAGGATCAGAACTTGAACTACTTACTATAATTTCAGACACGCAGACATGTAATTTATGAGATATTAGAGAAGATAATTGAGTAAATCTCTTCCCACATGAATGGCAGTGATGCGGCTTCTCTCCAGTGTGGATCCTCTCATGCATTTCTAGATGTGTTGACCGTTTGAATGTCTTGTCACAGTGTGAACACTTGTAAGGTGTTTCTGTAGTGTGAACTGTCTGGTGCTGTTTCAGTTCACTATCAGTAAAAAAAGTCTTCCCACACTCAGAGCAAACATGATCCTTCACACCGCTGTGTCTTTTCTCGTGATAGTTTAAAGCAGCAAGCTCACTAAAACTCTTTCCACACAAAGAACACACATGAGGCCTTTCCTTTGTATGAACTTTCAAGTGCTTTTTCAGGGCACCTGTGCTTAAAAAATGTTTACCACACTGGTCACAGTCATATTGTCTTTTTCTAGAATGAGTACGCAGATGAACTTTAAAAACACTTGATTTTCTGAAAGTCTTCCCACAATGATCACATGTGTGTGACTTTTGTCCAGTGTGGATTTTCATGTGTTTGTTAAGGTTTCCTTTTTGTGCAAAATTCTTCCCACACTGATTGCATGTGTGTGGCTTTTCTCCAGTGTGGATTTTTATGTGATCGTTAAGGGTTCCTTTTAGTCTGAAGCTCTTCCCACATTGATCACATGAATGAGGCTTCTCTCCAGTGTGGATCCTCTCATGTATTCTCAGATATTCTGACCGTTTGAATCTCTTGTCACAGTGTGAACACTTGTAAGGGGTTTCTGTAGTGTGAACTGTCTTGTGCAGTTTCAGGTCACCATCTGTAAAAAAAGCCTTGCCACACTCAGAGCAAACATGATCCTTCACACCGCTGTGTCTCTTCTGATGTATTTTTAATGCAACCATCTGACTAAAACTCTTTCCACATAAATTACATACGTAAGGCCTCTCTTTTCTATGAAATTTTAGGTGGCCCTTATATTGTCTTTCTCCAGAATGAGTACTCAGATGTACTTTAAAAAAACTTGAATTTCTGAAACTCTTCCCACATTGTTCACATGTGTATGGCTGCACTCCAGTGTGGGTTTTCTTGTGTTGATAAAGGGTTCCTCTTTGTGTGAAACTCCTCCCACACTGATCACATATGTACGGCTTTTCTCCAGTGTGGATTTTCATGTGATCATTAAGGCCTTCTTTTCGTTTGAAACTCTTCCCACACTGATCACAGGTATAGGGCTTTTCTTCACTGTGGGTTTTCATGTGTTCATAAAGTGTTCCTCTTTGAGTGAAACTCCTCCCACACAGATCACATGTGTATGGCTTCTCTCCAGTGTGGATCCTCATGTGTTCTTTAAGGGTTGCCTTTTCTGCAAAACTCTTTCCACACTGATCACATGTGTGTGGCTTCACCCCAGTGTGTCTTTTCACATGTTTCATAAGGTTTCCTTTATGTGTGAAACTCTTCCCACACTGATCACATGAGTACGGCTTCTCTCCAGTGTGGACATTCATGTGCTCTTTAAGGTTTCCTTTTTCTAAGAAACCCTTCCCACACTGATCACATGTGTGTAGCTTCTCTCCAGTGTGGATTTTCATGTGTTTGTTAAGGTTTCCTTTTTGTGCAAAATTCTTCCCACAGTGATTGCATGTGTGCGGCTTCTCTCCATTGTGGATATTCATGTGTTGATTAAGCATTTCTCTTAGTCTAAAGCTCTTCCCACATTGATCACATGTATACGGCTTCTCTCCAGTATGGATCCTCTCATGTATTTGCAGATATGTTGACCGTTTGAATCTCTTGTCACAGTGTGAGCACTTATAAGGTGTTTCTGTAGTGTGAACTGTCTTGTGCACTTTCATTGCACCATATGTAACAAAAGTCTTTCCACACTCAGAGCAAACATAATCCTTCACACCGCTGTGTCTTTTCTGGTGTATCTTTAGTGCAACGATCTGACTAAAACTCTTTCCACATAAATAACATACATAAGGCCTCTCCTTTATATGAACTTTCAGGTGGTTCTTCCGGAAATCTGCTCTAAAAAATGTTTTACTGTTTAGGTCACAATTAGCTAGTCTTTCTCTAGAATGAATAAGCAGATGTTTTTTAAAGCCACTATATTTTCTGAAACATTTTCCACAATGATTACATGTGTATGGCTTCTCTCCAGTGTGGATCCTCATGTGATCGTTAAGGGGTTGCTTAAGTCTGAAACTCTTCCCACACTGATTACATGTGTGTGGCTTCTCTCCAGTGTGGATCCTCATGTGTACATTAAGGGCTCCTTTTTGTGTGAAACTCTTCCCACACTGATCACATGTGTACGGCTTCTCTCCAGTGTGGGTTTTTAGGTGTGCATCAAGGTATCCTTTTTGTCTGAAACTCTTCCCACACTGATCACATGTGTATGGCTTTTCTCCAGTGTGGATCCTTGTGTGTTCATTAAGGGTAGATTTTAATCTGAAGCTCTTCCCACATTGACCACATGTGTACGGCTTCTCTCCAGTGTGGATATTCATGTGTTGTTTAAGAGTTGCTTTTAATCTGAAGCTCCTTCCACATTGACTGCATGTGTACGGCTTCACCCCGGCGTGAATATTCATGTGCTTTTTAAGGGTTACTTTTAGTCTGAAGCTCTTTCCACATTGACTGCATGTGTATGGCTTCTCCCCAGTGTGAATATTCATGTGTTTCTTAAGGTTTCCTTTTATTGTGAAAGTTTTTTCACACTGATTACATGTGTACAGCTTCCCTTCAAGATGACATTTTATGTGAATATCAAGAGTTTGCTTGCATGAGAGACTCTTTGCAGACTGAGGCCATATTTTGTCTCCTTTTTTAAATGAGGAACTCCAGGATGTTTCTTCAGTTTTCAAATGATGGTTCTCCCCCTCTTCAATCAGTTCTTCAATCTCCTTGTTCTCTTCTATCAGGTCTAAAATTAAAGTAAAAAAGTTCAATAAAAAAATGCATTAAAAAAAGTCTCATTAAATTTTGAAAGAAAAAAAGTGAAAGGAAAAAGACGTGAAACCCGAGAAAACAGCAGAAAGTATAAATATGTTGATGATGCTTTCATTTGGGTAGATATATGATCCAATTATTGTTTTTAAAACATTGCAGGCACTGTAACATGCTGGTGCTGTAAAGAGCACATAACGAAGGAGAGAAATCCACAAAAGTCTTTTAATTATAAATCCAAGAGCAAACAAGGCAGGTGTAGCACAAACACAAACACAAGAATAACAAATAACCAGCAAAGGAACTGAACAAAGCACGGAGTATAAATAATGGGGTGAATGAAACAGAAACACCTGAGAGTAATAAGTAACCAAGGAAACTAATGAGGAGCTGATCAGAAATAAATTGTGTAGAAGAACAGGAACTGAAAATAACACAACAGAGAAGTTCATAACTTTGTGACAGGCACAGGCTTTGTAGTGAGAAACATTACTAAATGTTTGATTAACTACATTTTACAAAGTCAGAGTTGGAACATTTAAAAAAATATGGTTTCAAAAATTGTGAACTAGATATAAATAAATATAAAAATGCCACCATGCAGATATTTATTATTTTTTCTGACCTCCCGATGTTTGCAATCAGTATGAACGTTTCTCAAACCACCATTAAATAGTTGAAAACAACAAGAAAAAGAAAACTATACTGGTTACTAACATAACGCTGGTTCCCTGAGATAACGGGAATGAGCACTGCATTAGTTACTAAAGAAGGGAGGAAGAGCAGAGAGAGTTATAACTTGTGCTCTGAAAGGGGCTGAAAGCACCTTAGCCACATAGCCTATTCTCAGCAAAAGAACAAATTTACTGTTGTTAGGTCCAAACTCAAGGCAGGACGTGTCCACTGAAGAAGCCTGCAAGTTGCTCACTCACTTGACTGAAGCCAAAGCCAGCAGGAGGACAGTCTTTATCAAGAGAGACCAAAGGTTGGCCATTTTGAGCAGCTCAAATAAAGGCCCTCATAGAGCCTTAAGTACCATGGACAAACTCCAGGATGGAATAGACTGGAAGACTGTATATTGGTATGCCACCCTTTCAATCGTGAATCTCAAGAATGGTCTATGATGGGGGCTGTTTGAATATGAAATTATGCATCTTTCATATTCCCCAATAAAACCAATCCTCTGGGAGGATTTGCCAGAAGATTTGCTTCAAGTGAAAATATTTATGTAACAATGAAGTGGGCCTGCGACTGCCATCCTTCTTTGGAATAATGAAGTAGTGGCTGTAAAAGCTCGCTGTGGCCCATGGGGGCTCTCTCAACAGCACCCTTTGCTAGCAAGTTTTGGACTTTGGCTCGGAGGACGTTGCCATCGTTGTCCGAGACCAAAGTGAAAACCATGCCCCAAAGCGAGGGGTTTTGAGGATGCTCCTGCTTCAACGGAACAACCTCTGTGGTTTTGGAGCATCAGAGCTGCTGGGGCTACTCAGGGTCCGGCTCTAGTTTAGGGTGGGGCCTCTGGTGCTTCAGGAAGGGATAGCACTAGCTTGGTGCAGGCACTGACAATGGTTTAGAGTGCTACTGAGTCAAGATACTTTGGGGTGACTGGAAGCATCAGAAGAATTGGCTCACTTGGTTTGGAATGACACATCACCTGTGATGACTTCTGAGTCACCATGAAGCTGGGGCTGAGCAGGTGCCGATGCAGGCCTGGAGTGCTGCTGAGTAAATGACAGCTTAGGCTGACTTGAAACAGGAAAAGAACTAGCCATTAATGAAGGAAATGGTGCAGGACTTATGATGATTTCTAGCTGTGAAACATTCAGCAAAGCCATCCAAAACCAAACCAATAGTCTCGACGGAAAAAACGGGCAGTCGAGGATGGCCGACTTATTGGCATCCTTTTGGCGCTTTTTAAGTTAAATTCAGCCAAAGGTGTCACCGCCTAGAGCCTCACAGGCAGCACGCCGACATATGACACCGGTTGCACTCCAGGCATCTCGAAATCCCAAGTTCAAATCCCAGCTCACAGACCTTTCCTGATCCCACCCCCCTCTCTCCCACTCACTTTTGGTCAAATCTCCACTGTCCTATCACATAAAAGGTAAAAAAAAAAAAAAAAAATCACCCAGCTCCTTTGGCTGTAGGCACAGTCCTCCATGATGTCCAACTATTCCTCTACATAGAAGCTGTCAATAACAGTAGTTTTATTAGCAAAGTCCTCCTCGGAACCCTCAAAGAAACCAAACCGCATCCCCTTGCTCTAGGAAAAGTGAGGCTTGCTGTATATGGGACAGGGTGAGCTCAAGCAGTCCCGTTCATTCAGCCCAGCAACTCCACCGTTTCCTCATTTTAGACTCCTGAGAGAAAGAGAATGGTAAAGCACATGGGGCAGATCTGCTTTCCCTTAGAAAACGTGGGACACTTGAACACTTGTGGAGCAGGTTTTGAAACAATGTCACCAAAATTATGCTATTAGACTGAAATATGCTCTTGCAGTCTTAGCCGCAGTGCTGTTATCACAGTTAATCTGCTGCTGAGGCTTTTCCCCAGTGAGCAGAAAGACTTACTTTTTTAATTTTCTTCAGAGTCAGCATGGAGATGACCTTTGCACTTAAGGAGAAACATTTTGATGAAATGGGATTTTAGTGTGCTTTAATGGGCTTTCGCACCTGAGGAAACTTTTCACAGTTCCTAGAACTATTGGCCGAATTATCTGCTTTTTTGGCGTGTTCGCACCACAGGAACTAGGAACGATTTTAGTTCTAGGAACTCCATTTGGGGGAACTACATTAGCTCCTACTTCAGAGTAGGGTCTAATCCAGCACTATAGGAACTACCAGTGATGCAAGTGTACAGTGATTGGCCAAACGCACATGAAACACCGGCACCCAGCATTTTCTAAAAAACGTAAAAGACATTAACTCCACAAACATGAAAACAACTAGGAAAATGGCACTGTGGGAAAATCAGTCCTCTAGGAACTACCCTGCTAACAAGTTGCGAGAACTATGCGGTGAGAAAGCCCCTTTATGTAGGCTTTTTTTTGGTGGGCTGAAATGCCATTTTTCTGTGCAAGTGCACAGATGTGGACAAATCACGAAATCAGGCTTCAGTATTCAGAGAGAACAACGTTTTCAGATCGACGTGAGATCGATGTTAGATCGACGAGACAATATTATCATGCTAATTTATTGAATAATTTACTTAATTAGTTTCATAGCCGGAAAAAAGCAGCCTAATATTAGTGTAACTATTAACTACACATTGTATCTTTTAGTCAAGTAGCATATGGATGTCATTTCATAAAATATTTTGATAGAGCTAGTTTGTATTTAATATGATAATTTATATGATAATTTAAAAGGGTCATATGATGCTATTTTAAAGATTATTATTTTGTGTATTTGGTTTAACAGAATGTTGACATGCTTTACTGTTCATAAAACACATTATTTTTCAAATAGTGTACTTTATTGTAGTTCCTCTATGCCCCGCCTCTCTCAAACGCGTTGTTTTTTTTACAAAGCCCCTCTTTCCAACAAGTGCAGTCTGCTCTGATTGGGCAACTGACCCAGTGCATAGTGATTGGCCAAACACCACAAGCATGTGTCGGAAATGTAATGCTCCTTACCATAATCGCGAGCTTCAACTTTCAAGTTAGTTCTATCAGTCCAAGCCCGAAAGGGGAACAGAGTTGCGTGACAGACACAGTGATGATGCTCGTATGTATTTGCAGTACACAAGCCACGGTTAAGACAATTTCTGACGGGCTGTACACTCCGCTGTGATGTGACCCTGTTCCCCTCACACATACGATGCTTTACATGCAAAACTCCCTGATTCAGAAGCACCAGATTGTCATAGCAAAGTTGGAATTGCCCTTTGAGCACAGCCAACCTTGTACTCTCCTAGGTTCACAAAACTGTCATCCATAAAATGCGTTGCACAAATTCGAGCATTTGGGTTGTGTTGTTGTGTTGTAAATAAATATTAACCAATGATTCCTAATTGCATCTACTTTCGGAAGGCCAAATAAAGTGCTTTTGCTTTCGCATAGAAACACGCAGCATCTCCCTGACAAGGCTGCATCAACACTACTGCGGTTACTGAAACCACGCCTTCTTTCTTTGCGTGAACATTTTGGTGGTATTACACAAATATTTCCACATTGTGACGTAGACGTGGGGGCATGTTTAAATGAGCCGTTTTAGGGGGGCGTGGTCGAGTCTTTGGGTCAATATCTCTTTGGGTTTGAGACTTTAGTCTTTGCAACTTTAGGGATGTTATCTATGCACGAACAGCTTGTAACACTCCAAAGAGAAAAGAAAACTTGAAATCACATCATATGACCCCTTTAATAGAAGCATTGTAAGTTACTAATTATAATGCTTATGTTTCTTCAGTTACTCAAACAGCAGCTACAGAAAACAAGCAAAGAACATCTACAAGAACATCACTGACTTCACTCCAGTTATAATAATTGAAGTGCTGTCAAGTGATTAATCGAATCCAAAAAAAAGCTTTGCTTCCATAATATACGTGTGTACTGTGTATATTTATTATGTATATATAAATACACACACATGCATGTATATATTTAAGAAAAATGTTACATTTATATTAAATATATTTATATATGATTTAATTTATATAAATATATACATGTAAATATTTTCAAAATATATGCTGTGTGTATTTATGTATATATATATATATATATATATATATATAGGTCAGTACGTTTGACAACAGTACCTAGTAGTAGTAATATTATCTTTTCAGTATTATTGTTAGCTTTTTTTTTTTTTTTTTACAGAAAACTGAAATGACCAACAATGTCTCAAGCACCAGACCACCAGTTCTAAGTTCTGTTAAAATGACAAATAGGCATTCATCCATTTTCATTCATACACGATTACCACGTTTTAGTTCTAATTATTTAGGTTCTAGCATAAAAATGCTTGACTGACTGATGTTTAAAGGGGACTTTTTATGCAAAAATCACTTTTATAAGGTGTTTGAACACAGTTTTGTGGCCGCAGTGTGTGAAAACAACCAGCCTATAATGGTAAAAATCCACCCACTCATTTATTTATAAACTGATAAAATCATAAACAGTCTCTCAGAACAAGCTGTTTCAGATTGTCCCTCTATTCAATTCACCGAGGGGAGAAAGTTCCACCCATTTGTGACGCTGTCCTATAAACACAGACACAGCCCTGTAGCCAAGGCCGGATTTACCATTGGGCTTGAGTGGGCTCGAGCCCTTGGGCCCCGCCCAATAGGGGGCCCCGCCCGCTTCCGTTAATTTGATTTGTTTATTTTTCAATTAAGGTTAGTTTATTGGTCTGGCATTGGTGATAACGATGCGTTGGCTTTACGCTGATTGGTTATTGGTGATAACGAAGCGTTGGCTTTACACTGTTGTACCTAGCGGCCGCATTAATCAGTATAATGGCGGACAAGCGGTATCGGAGCGGCACGCTTAAAAGAAAACTAAAAAATGAAAGACAGCGACGTGAAAAGGAAGCACTCAGTAAACTGAAAACGATTACTGGATTTTTCACACCTGTGACACCACAGCCTGATGTACCTGTGGTAGCTGAGAGATGTGGGTGAGTCTGCAACACCTGAGGCTCACTTGTCAGGACGAGAAAAATTCTCATCTGGTGTGTTTTTATGGAGCGATTTTTGTGCCAATATTCATCAAACAAATCCAGTGTTTTGCAAATAAAAACAATCTGCTTTGCAAAGAAAAACTCGACTTTCAAACAAACGGAAAGTGATTTTCAAATACAAAACTCTTTGAGAGAAAATGCAGAGGTATGGACAAATATATGTATTGTGTGTTACAACTGTGAGACTCATTTGCCTTTTTATGAGGAAACTTGGCTTGATTTTCTCACAAATGCAACAGGCTGATTTTCTCACAAATGCAACAGGCTGATTTTCTCACAAATGCAACAGGCTGATTTTCTCACAAATGTGACAGGCTGATTTTCTCACACTACATGTGCAATTGAGCAACTTTCTTTTCCAAAAACAGCAGATGGCGCTGTTGGTCAATTTATGCTAGTCTCCCGAGACCTGAAACACCTCTTTACCTTTTCAGACCAATATGAGAGGGGAACAGATGAGTTTCTGTCTTACTGTCTCTATAATTAACCATTTAGATGTTTTCACAAAGCGACCCTACTACAGTGTCAGTGAAATTCACAACAAGTGCTGTAAAGTTGTTAACATGATTGATTAGTTTAAAAAATCAGAGGTGACCTGGCTAAACATTTAACTAGGCTGTCTTTCCCTATAAAATCTGATCCATTCTCTGTACCTCTTATCCTTTATTTTTGTTTGTTTTAATTTAGATGATTAGAGCCTTACAGCTCATGAAAGTCAAAAATCCAGAATCTCAAAATATTAGAATATTTCCTAAGATCAATCAAAATAAGTATTTTCAAAACAAAAGTTCAAGTTATGTAAAGTTGTGTTTAAAAGTATTTTCATTTATGCACTCAATACTCGGTCGGGGCTCCTTTAGCAGTGAGGAATGGCATGGAAGCGATCAGCCTGTGGCACTGCTGAGGCACTATTGAGCCTTCAGCTCATCTGTATTGTTGGATCGACTGTTTCTCATCTTTCTCTTGAAAATATCCCATAGATTCAATATGGGGTTCAGGTCAGGCATGTTGGCTGGCCAATCAAGCACAGTAATGTTATGGTCAGCAAACCCCTTTTTTTAGGTGGTTTTGGCAGTGTGGGCAGGTGCTAAAGTCCTGCTGAAAAAGGAAATCAGCATCTCCATAAAGCTTGTCAGCAGATGGAAGCATAAAGTGCTCCAAAATCTCCTGGTAGATGGCTGCACTGACTTTGGACTTGATAAAACACAATGGACCAACACCAGCAGACGTCACGGCACACCAGATCATCAGTGACTTCGGAAACTTCATATACCCCTTTTCCACCAAGGCAGTTCCAGTGCTGGTTCGGAGCCAGAGCTTAGTTTCAAACCAGTTCTTTGTCTTTTGACACCCAAAGAACCAGCTCCGAACCAGGAAAAGCGGTTCGAAAGTAGCACCAAAACATCACTGGGCTAGAAGGAAGAACCGCTTGCGAAACTTTTGACCTCCATATTTGAAATAGCAGCTAAACACGAATACGTTGGATTCGTCGTGTTTGGATGACGATGTAGGTTCGCAAAGCCATGAACATCAATAGCAACGCAACGTCCGCCATTGTTGATAGTTTGTTTAGGCTTGTTCGGGATGGATCAGTGCGAGGCATCGGGGTGCTGCGAGAGTGACTGGAAAGCAGACAGCTCTTTATGCTTTTGGTTCACTCTCGCAGTGCTATAGTGTGTTGTGTGCCGATCCATCGATCTGTCTGTGTGGCGCTCGAACAAGTCTGTTGTGTTTGGCGCTCCCGCACTAGTGAACCGAAACATGAAACGTATTCAGTGACGTAAGACCTGGCTCTGTATTGGCTCTCTAGCCTGTGGAAAAGCAACCGGTTCTTAAAGGGCTGGCCAGTCGAACCAATATATATACAAAAAAAATATATATACAAAAAAAACTTTTTAAATGTTTTACTTTATATGTATCGAATCTAGAATATATAAAAGTTTCCCTTTTGGAAATAAGTAGCAAGAAAAAAAAATTAACTTTTTCCACTATATTCTAATTTTTTTTAGATGCACCTGTATATCTGTGTGTGTTAGTCTGGCGAGTAAACTAAAAATGTACTAGCCAATGGTGATTCTATTGCCAAGCCGTGTATAGAGGGTTGCATTGCCTAACTTTTGTGATGTTATTTATGTTAAAACATAACATATTATGTCTCATATGTATGACTTTTCTTTTTGGAGGGGCAAGTTTTGATGGCATAAGCGAATGTTAATGCCTTTAACCACAGGTGCCAGTGTGCAACAATCTATCCTATTCATCCATGCTGAACAGCTGAGCCTCAACTCAATGTATTCATCAAAACAATGAACCACTGAAACTCGTAACTTCACATTTTCTGTACTGCAGCTTTAACTGTTATTTCACAGCTTTTATGATTTTTTTCTAACTGCAACCACTGAATCTGATGAACTGCTTGAAGTTTTATAACCTTATTGAAGAATTAAGAATATACACCAACCTATTTGTTGCTCAGTATCTTCCTGTTTTATTCTGCAGGTTTCTGGATCAGTCATGTTTTTGACTTTCTTCCATAAACTGTTGTGGGAGGAGCTGAAGTGTAGGTGAATTCCTGTGTGTTTGGAGGAGAAGCTGCCAAAATAAAATAAAAAATAAATCAGTTATTAATTCACACAATTAAATCATGTTGTTTGTCTTCATCAAAATATAAAGTTATTCAATTTATTTAAAATGCATTTATATATTCTACGTATTATGTCTTTCTATGCAAGTTGCAATGCCAAGAAAAACACTTGTCAGAGGCATTAAATAGCACATGCATCTGCTAAAGAAAATGCTTATGCTTTTTTTATTTGAATTGCTTATATACAACATATATTATTGCATGTGTCTGTGTGTGTGTGTGTGTGTGTGTATCTGAGGTTGCATTAGACTTTAACATTGTCCATCATTTTTATGGACAGGGTCGTTAAAATTCTGTAAAATAACAACATTTAATTGCTTGTATTTTTGTTCAGATTTCCATTTTTAATAATGAACCTACATTCATATAACTCTAAGAAAAAATAATTAGTTGTCAACTAACAATGAACTAATAGTTAATAAACTTTAAATTAAATAAAAAAAGATTAAATTAAAATGCTAATAATATATTTCTGCATGCAGGAGCATTACTTCAGTTCCTGTCACCACCACCTCAGGCAGATTCCCCAGTCCCTCCTCCTGACAGTGAAAATGGTAAGTTCAGTGTCAGATATAGTGTTACTTTCTATATCAATACATTTACTTACATTATCCAACTCTTCTATTAAATTTGTTAACGTAGCTAGTTGATAAACTAATAATAAATAATAAGTTAAGATGCTAACCATATATTTCTATAAATAGGAGCATTGCTCTTCGTCTGCTGCTAACACTTCCCATCACCGTTGCCTCTGGTGAGAGAGGTTTTTCAGCTTTAAAGCTGATAAAAACATACCTTAGGTCAACAATGAACCAAGAGAGATTGTCAGCACTGGCACTAATTTCAATTGAACGGAACATACAAAGGTCTTTGAATATGGAGGTCATAGTGACAGCATTTGCTGTAGCTAAGGCTCGTAAGCACCATTTTTAAGGTGACAATCCGTTACTGTAAATATGACGATTGTTCTGTATCTTCAAGATTGTATTGTATCTTCTGCCATAAAGATGAAGATTAAAATTTTGTTAAAGAATAAGCACTTTGTTTTAAAAAATAAACTATTTATGTTATATTATGTGTGGACCATGTTGTGCTTGCAAACACAAAGGCCTTGGACTAGTGCGTGTGTGGATACATGTATACTCACTCACATGTCTCTCTCTCTCTCTCTCTCTCTCACACACACACACACACACACACACACACACACACATCTATGCATACAAACTTTTGTGAGTATTACACCCATTTCATCCTACCCTGAACTGCATGCAATATGCTTTTATGAATCTGATATTTAGTGATAATGACAGATTTATAAGAAGTCGTTTGTGACAGGAGTCCGAACACAAGCAGGGTTAATAAATCTCATCAACCTCTCGCTGTGAAGCAGAGCGACCAGGATTCTGCTGGGTCTTAACGCCTTCAGCAAACCTTCGAAAACCAAACAATAATGTGTCCAAAAATGAATTTCAATTTATAGTTTGTTATTCGTATTGTTTGGGTTGTCATACAGCGTATGCTTGCGTATACGGGACAAAATTATGTCTCAAATACGGGACGATTCCGTATTATTTGGGAAGCCTGGCAACCCTGCTGCTAGGCTAAATGTTTATTTCAGTCAGCAGACCGCAACAACAGAATTGCACCAGATTAAAACAACACAGAAAGACCGTGTAAAATCTTGCTTTAACAAGCTGTATGTTTATAATTGTATAAAAATTGACAAAATAGCTCACCTCAGAAGACTCAAAGCTGTGTGATGATGCTATTGTAGCGGTGACTACTTTTCTTGTTTTAGAGACAGCTACTGCATGTCGGAGAAATGGGCGTGCAGAAAGGTTTCTCGTTGGTGAATGGCCAATCAGCCTTAACCATACATATACGTCATAACATTACATTACCTCTACAATGTTAAAACAAAAACGTACTAAAAAAATGCGGGTTTTTTTTGTCACAAATAATAACAAGTGAGATTTCAGTGATATTTTGCCCACTGAATTATGAAATATCCCTGGTTTCCAGAACTCTGGAGAGTCCTCCTGTAAAGAAATGGTCTAGTACAGGAGAGAGATGGTACTTCACTTTGTGTCAAAATGGTTGATTTATTACCCTCATAAAAATTTCACCCCCCTCCCATAACTGGACACCTGTTTGGACACCTGTTTTGTACACCCCTAGCCCCCACCGTCTCTAAGCGGCCATTTTATTGACCTTATGGTGAACTTAAGAATTTATGACTGTGTGTGTGTGTATGTGTGTGTGTGTGGGGCCGATGTTATGTGGTTTAAACTTTAAATGATGAATTTGTGTTAAATGGGGTAAAGGGAAGTTTTTATTAAAGTGTTTTCACATACACATCAAGAAAAAAAAAACATCAAACATGTACGTAAAACGTACAAAGACTGTTTATTTCCCTACAAGTGTAGACTTAAAACAGGAAAAACGTAGAAAATAAAACAAAAAAGCATTAGATACACTATCTTAAAACTAGTTGTTTGACAAAGTTAAATAGAAGAAGTGAGCGCGTTCGTTTAAACCTATTTTGCGGTTTTAAAAAGTTGTGACTTTAAAACAGATACAAAGTTAAATAATATAGATTCGTTTTTATCTTACGATGGTACGTGTGTTTTTCCCTTACAAGTGGACACTAGTCTTGTTAAAACAGTTTTAGGAAAAACTAAAACAAATAAAAAAGCATTAGATACGCTATTTTTCCTATCATTAGAATTTAAAACTAGATCGTTTGACAAAGTTAAATAAATAGAAGAGTTGCGAGCGCGTTCGTTTATCTATAACAAAAAAGAATCGGATGCGTTAGTTAAAACAATAAGATATTTATCAAAAAAACTATGTCTTGCTTTAAAAAAAATAGTTTGACTTTATAACAGACATAAAGTTAAATAATATAGAGACGAGTTCTCTTACCGTGAAGTGAAATAAAAAATATCAGACCGTTAAAACACCAGCATAAGATAGCTGTAAAAATCTTCTCACATTACAATTGAAAACCTAGTCTTTGTCCCAACTTAGAAAAGTTAAACAAATGTCTATCTTACGCAGCGTCCGTTTACACAACCTCACGCTTCTGTGTCAAAACTGAGAATGAGCTGCGGGCCGCTGTCAGGACACACCCACAGCACCGCCCTCTAACGCTGTAAGGAGAGTCTGAAGATTTGCATGTTAAAGAAATTAAAGTAATGTTTTAACATTAGAACAAAGTTATTTTATAAATATTTTACATTTCTCAATTAATGAAACCGTTCACCATTCATCATAAAACTTTTCACTTTAAAAGGTTACATAACCTTCTTGTAAACAAACGCCCCACAGTGGAAAAATGTTGTTTGTTTGTCTTATTTTATTTTAGTTATTCACACTTAACACCTTTTATTTATTTACTCTTTGATATTGTCAATCTTAAAACTTCTAGTGTGCTGCGTCGGTTAAAATACACGTGCGGGAAGAAACTGAAATGATAGCAAATGTTTTGGATTTTCAGTCATAATTAGAGGGGTGGTAAACTTTTTTTTTTTTTTTCTACAACATCTTACGAATGTAAATGTATGTCTCACGCAGAGCGACCGAATGAGAAAGTGTGCTGCGCGTCTGGTCGCACGGGCACTGAAACGGCGTTATCTGATCAACGTTGTAAAATAGCTAAAGTTTCTGGGGATTCAACTCATTTGCAATCTAATGAGTTTTTGAGGGGATCTGGCGTCGTAAACTTTGTTAGAACACGGTCCATTGATTAAAACAGACGGTGTTTCTAACATGTTCAGCGATCAAAGCATCTCTATGGCATCTATTTTACGATGTGCACCTATGCGCGTGTGTCTGTGCGTCTCTGTCGAAGGTTTAGACAAAACTTCCCAACCCGGTCAAAGGAAGTGTAGTTGAGAATTGAGTATTTATAATGTATTTATAATCTATTCGAATGGTGGGGTTTAAATTAACGTTCAGGAAGTGATGAGATAGAAAAAGAAGGCGATAACCACAAACTTAAATAAATACAGGTCCCCAAAGATGACGATTTTAATAAGACGGTCTATAGGAAAACATTCTTTAATTTACTTCATTTACCTATTATTTCTTTGTTTCACTCATATATTTTTCAACTGTCAACACAAACACACACACACACACACACACACACACAAACATTCAACATATCTACACGTAAACATCCACATAAACAACCATACAGTTAAATATTTAAACTTATGATGTCTCATACAAACCTTTTTTAAAGAACGTTTAGAATCACACTGGGTATCTTTACAAGGTGATGAAAAGCAGCATGATTAAACAATGATACAACTTTTGTTTTAACAAATAAGTTTAACCTAAACTTATAACAAACCTAAAATCATGATCCTTTAGACCAGAGCAAGGATTAGAAGCAGTCAAACGATCCTCTGAGTAAAGCAAGACTCTTACAGAGATTTTTCTTTAGGAATTGGACCTATATTAGACTGAAAATTACTTAAGGTTGTCTGCAACAAAAGTATAAGGTCCCACAAATGCTTCTCAGGATCTTTACAACAGATTAGACTTTCTTTCTCACCTTAAAAACGGTATTATTAACCGCAGAGTTTAAATGTAGCATTTGTTCACAGTATAATGTTCTATTAAAATAAAAACAACTGGTCTATATAGGTTTATTTGACTAAGATTTGATCAAATAACTGATATAAGAAACATGCAAATATTTGATAAGTCCATCTTATCACACCACAACCTGACGTGTCTGATGGTTTATGATAAGATCTTACTGATACAGATGTGTTAAGTGTCTGTAAAATAGTTTAAAAAGTCATCTTTTTAGCTTCCACGTAGGATTTGTGTCCACGCTCGAGTGGTTTTTGTGTAACAGAATCCTGAGACAAATGAAAACAGAATGTGTGAAAGGCTTTACTCTTTAAGATATTTGTAATGACAGACTAAAAGCTTTATAAAACAATCGTGCGTATGCATTTCTCTCGTACATGTATACAGTAACCGATGAATACACAAAACACCATTAATACATAACCTTCCTGACTCCATTGTCAGGAAGGCCCAGCAGAGGCTGTACTTTCTTCGCCAGCTGAGGAAGTTCAACCTGCCACAGGACTTACAGAAACAGTTCTACTCTGCCATCATTGAATCCATCCTCTGCACCTCAATAACTGTCTGGTTCAGTTCATACCAAATCTGACCTCAGAAGACTACGGAGGGTAGTCCGCACTGCTGAGCGAATCATTGGTACAACCCTCCCCACTCTCCAAGAGCTGTACTTATCCAGAGTGAGCAAAAAGGCTGCTAAAATCACTCTGGACCCCTCACATCCAGCACACTCCCTCTTTGAACTTTTACCATCTGGTCGACGCTACAGAGCTCTGAGCACCAGAACGACCAGACACAGGAACAGTTTCTTCCCTCAGTCAATACATCTCATGAACACTCAATAAATAAACGTAGAACACACAACTAATACATTAGCCATTCACCAAACTCACTTATTTTATTTTCTCATTTCTAATTGCACATACTTGACCTGTACATACATAGTCGCCTATATTATATATTATATATTGTGTTATTTATTTATTTTTTTTTGCTGCTTTGTACACTGGTTATTGGCTATTTCCTGTTATTTTGTTTCATTACCTGTGTCCTGTCCTGTTACTGTCCTTCTGTTGCACTGTGGAGCTTCTGTCACTACAACAAATTCCTTGTATGTGTAAACATACTTGCCCAATAAAACTCATTCTGATTCTGATAAATTCAGTGTGATTCTATCATATCAATCAATAATAAAAGATTTAATTTATATACCATATCTGACTTTCTCTTCAAAACACAATAAACTTTCTTACGACTTTTTAAAACGTGTTGAACAACCGGTTTTGGGGGAAAACCGTATAGTGTTGTGTTTCTAATTTAGGATGGTTGTAGTTAATCACGTCTTTATCTAAAACATTTTTTATTCAAACTCTCTTACGCGCGCACACACACACACACACACACACACAGAGCTTTCCCGGACAGCTGCAAATTGGCAACAAATTATTTTCTTTGTTTTATCATTCAGCTGTAGCTAAAACCCTATAACGGAGTTATACTATAGATGCTGAAAGTGCTCATTAACCTGTTTAACTCTAAAAATGTGAACAATGTCGCTCACGAGTAGTTTAACAAACAAGGGTACGCTCATAAAACAAGTCTGGAAGCGATTTGAAGTATTCTAACAACAAGTACAACCGCTTCAGAAAATAGCACCGCAGTAGGCTAAACTCTGGATGTGATATCGACCGACTTATCAGATGTTCAACATATTATTACAAGGTCTTGCTTATAGTTTATGATGAAGCTAGAAAAATATAAGAACACAACCAAATCCTAACGCTATTTCACGAAATAACGCAACAACGGGTGCTCCGTTTCAACATATACACGTCAAATCTGTTTTACCCTAAGTATATCCTATTCTTCTTATATATATCTATCTATATATATATATATAGATATATATATATATTTGTTTACGCTAAATAGCTACGTTTTAACAATTCTTTTTGTTTTTACAAAGATGTTATATTGAACGCGTGTAACTAATACCTCCTTCAAACGTTGCGGCCTTTCAGGTCAGCGAACCACAATACCCAGCATACACCTCAGACTACAAACGTGGCCGTCGGGGATCCATATGCCAAAATGCTCGTGCGTGACAGCGCTCTAAACCATAGGACTTCTGATTATACGGGTGCACAGATATAAAAAGACACGCATTTCCACACTTTTGTGAAGTACACGCACCTTTCCGTGTTGTGATGATGTAAACCCTTTTTGTGGTCTCTGTTAGCGACGTGAAGTCCAATTCATTTCTGCGAAACGATTCTTTCCCACAGTTCGGTTCAGTGATTCGGTTCAAATAACCAATTCTTTGTCTCATTAAGTCGTCTCGCTGTAATCAAAATGGGTGTGAAAGGTGGGATAACATATTAACGTGATGTTTTGGTACGTGTCTTACACAACTGTGCGTTACTTAACGTTTTTATTAAGTTTTAATATAAAAGGTAATAGTCTGTTAACAATTTTGATGCTTTTATTATGAAATCGTACAAAGAACCACTAAAGTACGCACTGTTTGTTAACACGGAATACTCAAAATAATAACCTACTACGAGGTTTATTTACAGCATGCCGAATGTAATACAGTTAAACAGAAACATTACAACATTTCAAACTTGTTAAACAACAGCTTCAATACATTCCTCTTATGAAAACGATTAAAATCGAATGCTGTCAAACAGAATGTTGTCTGCAAGTTCCCGACGTGTAAATTACCAACAAGTTCTCAATATTCTCAATATGAAAATATGTTCAAAACGCATAAACATCCATCACGCATATAGTTTGTGCGTCGATTTAACACGTTCTGTACATACGATCAAAAACACGACCGACAGACAGACAAACCCTCAACGATAGCTGAGATGGATCAGGAGGGAGGACAAAATTATTATTATTCGTCACAATAACATACCGGGTCCGAGAAATTTGATACCCTTACTACAGATTTTGCGACATTCTTTAATCTAGTTGTTATTTTCCTCTTATTCAATCATAAACCTGCAAGAGTTAAATTAATTGATAACATTTGAACAAATTCTCTAAGTGAAAAAATGAAATCCTGTGTTTTACGTTCAGATTTGTCTGATCGTTTTGCGATATTGCATCATTCTGTAATTCGGGTTAACGGGGTTAAATTCTCAAAAGAAATACAACAACGATTAAATGACAGTCCTTCTACATGACACCGCTTAAGACTAAACAACACTAAAGGACATCTTTCTGGTCTGTCTACGATGTGTACGTTCACAAGACAGACCTCCACTTCAAATTATTTCCCTTGAGGCGTTTGTCCACTGAATCTTTTTCAACACAACGACATTAAACATTAAAGAGTGTTATCGGTCACTATCGCCATCTTCTGTGAGTCAAATAAAGCAACATCTCTGGCGTACCTAAGCATCTACAATGCGTGCATGCGGTAAACATCTTTGTTTCTCCACTTCTGTCATTTTTGTTAGATGTAATGCAAACAATATTTTGAGAACTATGATGTTCCACGCTTTGTAAAGGTTATAGAAAGAATTCAAACATAATTTTTACATAGGAATTATCTTTGCGCAAAGCCGATCGACTAAAAATCATTGAATTACAAAATGCAAAACTGTATACACCATTTAAGAAAAATTGCTCTAATGCCTACAGAATACAGAAATCCGCCTCTTGATCTATTGCGACTGGCATTTTACTAAGTCAGACGATCGGCATTACGGATGACGCGGCTCACATTTTGTTTGCTGGACTACATATGCCATTACGCTGTACTGTAGGTGAGACCCTCCCTCTGAGAACCATCAGCATTCGGTGTTTATAGAAATAAATGAAAATTAAGAAAAATGTATTGTGAGTGTTTGACTAAGTCGGTATTTCTTTTTTAGGACAATTATACATCTATTTGATGTGAGACTTCATTAAGGCGTACTGTTTTACACTTACAGCTGCAACGTATCTCACCATCGTACTCAAAGTTACACATTCAGTAAAGTCTGAAGTTGTACGCGATCTTGAAAAGGCTACAGACACAAAATATTAAGGATTTTTTATGCTTCCTATGTAACTCAAGAGTCCGAGTCACTAAGAAAATTATCATATGAATACAGAAAACCCACTCATGATCATCTGGGTTTATTTTTGTAAATGTTGTTTTAAATTACTTTTTTCTTATAACAAACAACTAATACTGAAATCCTCTCTTCTAAATATATTGATACCACTCTATACTTTTTCATTGTTTTTTAGATGAAGACTATTCTCTGAATTCGGTCAATCATGTCGCGACTGCTTGCCGGAAAACATGAACAAATGCATTATAAGATAATAAAAGAATAATCCTTGTACAAGAGTTTGTTTAAACCGAGATTGTGATGTACTGCAGATCTTTTTCTGCTCTGTCTACAAAGCGGCCATCAGACACAAGCATCCCCCGATCTTACCGTTTCTCCGTTACATGTACATCTATGTCATTTAGAACACAAAGTTGCACATTACAAATTGAAGATGGTGTGGAAACACTATTTTCTTTGTACGCGTCTCTAAACAGGTCTTTAATAAATAAATCACAGACGTCATGTAGTTGAATTCATTGAAAGGTGCGCATTTTTGGCCGTTTTAGACGGTCTGCTCCAGCACACAGACGCGTTTTAGGTATTCATCTGACCAAAAGGTTTGATCCTGGGGAAACACGCACAACAGCGGCTGTGTTTTGTCACGATTGTCTTCATAATTGATCCGCTTTTATTAAAACAATGCAGTGCGAAGTTACTGTATTCAACAGCACGGTCCCTTGAAATATTTTAGTATATTTTTTCCCCCCTTCTAAATATCTTAACATGTATTTAGCTTAAATATTGTTTGTTAAGCGTTTACAAAGTTGTCATGCCTGTCGTTGAATTTTATAACATATATTTCACCAAACCTAAAGGACAGAAAATTAGGTTTAGCATAAGTCCGCGTTTCAGCTAAAACGCAAGAGAACTGAGATTTCTTCACTGAGATAATCTACAGAATGTGAAACAAACTCATTAGAGTTACATTAGAGTTTTGGATTCTAGCGCATGTCGAATATTGTTTGTTACTGTTTCACAGGTATAACACCTCATTATTTGAAGACTCATAGGCTGCTGTATAAATCACAAAGTTTTCCACTGTAGTAGGGCGACTCTGAAACCAGACCAAAAATAAATAAATTAGCTTGAGACTTAGTCGTAGCAGTATGACAATTGTTGTTTTTATCTTTCTATGATTTGTTTGTGTTGTTCCGAACCACGGTTTCATTTTACCTATTGTATCGTCATGTGTGATTGTAAAAGTTTTGTCTGTGAGTGTCTTGTTTTTTTTTTACAAACAGTACTGCTGTAATGTTAGCGAACTCTTTGCGTTCGTCAATATTTATGCAAATTTGCTTGATGAAATAAATATACCCTCTTCATTCACAATATTGTATCAGGTATAAGATACAAGATCCTTTCTTATTACATTGATAACAAACAAACAAAAAACTTACTATCTGTACCGCTTAAATAGTTACCTTTAAACGTTTTAAATAATGACATTTTTATGAAGTCAGAGAACAGAACAAGGAGTTGTGACAACCTTTTATTTCAACAATATATCGTTGAGTATACAATCATACATTGAAGTAGTGACAAATTTACAAAGAAGCGGTAGTAACGACATTATACCGGTGGTCTAGCCAGAAAAGAAAATCTCTGCAGACAAACATGTTTTGCTCAAATATAAAATCAACCAGCGATTCAACAATTTCACACGTTATAGAATCACAATTTTTTGCAGCCAACGACGTGCATAAATCTGTTATGCACGTACACAGACAGAGAACCTCGTTAATGTCCATTTCATCCTCACATTCGGACGTTACATCCAGAATTTTTCTGGTTATTAAAAAGGCAGACTCTTTGCCGGTGAGAAACATGCTACTCAAATCAGGCCATGGGTTATTTTTCAGGCTTCTTACAATATCCATTTCGTTCTTGAGATTTTTTACACGCTCTGTATCCCCCGCACAATCGTGATTCGGATCGCAAGCATGGTCGATGACCGTTTGCATCAGTTTGATCATCTGTCCTCGGTAATGCGGTTTAACAGCGGGGTCTATGACGTCTTTTACAAGACACGTTTTTCCAGTACCGTAGTCGGACTCCAGTCGCACATCCGCGACATCTCCAGAACTCCGGTCACGATCCATTAGCTTTTGCACAGCGTCAGACGATTTTTCAGAATTCGATTCTTTCCAAGAGATACGTTTTGTCCCCTAACCGATATAGAACGTTGTCCCCGTTTCCTAAAATCTTGATTGACCGTTTTAATCCGCGATGGTCCTGTGGAATTTCGCTTTCAGTTTCCGGTTTATGGTTCAGATCCGCCGAGGCGTTATCAGTAGAAACATTGCGGGGGGCGTCAGGCTCAGATGAATTGGATTCTTGAAGCTGATTCTGTCGATCCATGTATATAACGTTTTGATTGTTTTTGGTAGCTCCGCCGTCTGCACTTTCAAACCTGGTAACAACGCCGTAACTGAGTTTGTCAGGCCAGTCATCGACGGTTTTAGATTTCGGAACCGCCCTCAACCTGTTGGCTGGTGTACAGGGTGGGTGGGGTTGTCGCCAGGAATTCCTAAACATCGGTCACGGCTAAGATAAGTTTTTTGTTTGTTTGTTATCAATGTAATAAGAAAGGATCTTGTATCTTATACCTGATACAATATTGTGAATGAAGAGGGTATATTTATTTCATCAAGCAAATTTGCATAAATATTGACGAACGCAAAGAGTTCGCTAACATTACAGCAGTACTGTTTGTAAAAAAAAAACAAGACACTCACAGACAAAACTTTTACAATCACACATGACGATACAATAGGTAAAATGAAACCGTGGTTCGGAACAACACAAACAAATCATAGAAAGATAAAAACAACAATTGTCATACTGCTACGACTAAGTCTCAAGCTAATTTATTTATTTTTGGTCTGGTTTCAGAGTCGCCCTACTACAGTGGAAAACTTTGTGATTTATACAGCAGCCTATGAGTCTTCAAATAATGAGGTGTTATACCTGTGAAACAGTAACAAACAATATTCGACATGCGCTAGAATCCAAAACTCTAATGTAACTCTAATGAGTTTGTTTCACATTCTGTAGATTATCTCAGTGAAGAAATCTCAGTTCTCTTGCGTTTTAGCTGAAACGCGGACTTATGCTAAACCTAATTTTCTGTCCTTTAGGTTTGGTGAAATATATGTTATAAAATTCAACGACAGGCATGACAACTTTGTAAACGCTTAACAAACAATATTTAAGCTAAATACATGTTAAGATATTTAGAAGGGGGGAAAAAATATACTAAAATATTTCAAGGGACCGTGCTGTTGAATACAGTAACTTCGCACTGCATTGTTTTAATAAAAGCGGATCAATTATGAAGACAATCGTGACAAAACACAGCCGCTGTTGTGCGTGTTTCCCCAGGATCAAACCTTTTGGTCAGATGAATACCTAAAACGCGTCTGTGTGCTGGAGCAGACCGTCTAAAACGGCCAAAAATGCGCACCTTTCAATGAATTCAACTACATGACGTCTGTGATTTATTTATTAAAGACCTGTTTAGAGACGCGTACAAAGAAAATAGTGTTTCCACACCATCTTCAATTTGTAATGTGCAACTTTGTGTTCTAAATGACATAGATGTACATGTAACGGAGAAACGGTAAGATCGGGGGATGCTTGTGTCTGATGGCCGCTTTGTAGACAGAGCAGAAAAAGATCTGCAGTACATCACAATCTCGGTTTAAACAAACTCTTGTACAAGGATTATTCTTTTATTATCTTATAATGCATTTGTTCATGTTTTCCGGCAAGCAGTCGCGACATGATTGACCGAATTCAGAGAATAGTCTTCATCTAAAAAACAATGAAAAAGTATAGAGTGGTATCAATATATTTAGAAGAGAGGATTTCAGTATTAGTTGTTTGTTATAAGAAAAAAGTAATTTAAAACAACATTTACAAAAATAAACCCAGATGATCATGAGTGGGTTTTCTGTATTCATATGATAATTTTCTTAGTGACTCGGACTCTTGAGTTACATAGGAAGCATAAAAAATCCTTAATATTTTGTGTCTGTACCCAGCAGGCACCGGACGTCAATATGACGTCAGGTTGACGTTGGACCCCAACGTCGGAGAGACGTTGTATTTTGGTTGAAAGTGAAAATCGGGTTGACGTCAGAAACCAACGTCAGATTGACGTCAGAAACCAACGTCAGATTGACGGCAGAACCCAACGTCAGATTGACGGCAGAACCCAACGTCAGATTGACGGCAGAACCCAACGTCAGATTGACGTCAATCTCCGACGTTGGACAGACGTTGCATTTTGGTTGAAAATGAAAATCGGGTTGACGTCAGAACCCAACGTCATATTGACGTCAGAACCCAACGTCAGATTGACGTCAATCTCCAACGTTGGACAGACGTTGTATTTTGGTTGAAAATGAAAATCGGGTTGACGTCAGAACCCAACGTCATATTGACGTCAGAACCCAACGTCAGATTGACGTCAATCTCCAACGTTGGACAGACGTTGTATTTTGGTTGAAAATGAAAATCGGGTTGACGTCAGAACCCAACGTCAGGCTGATGTCAGAACCCAACGTCAGATTGACGTCAATCTCCGACGTTGGACAGACGTTGTATTTTGGT
This sequence comes from Barbus barbus, assembly GCF_936440315.1. Taxonomy (NCBI): domain Eukaryota; kingdom Metazoa; phylum Chordata; class Actinopteri; order Cypriniformes; family Cyprinidae; genus Barbus; species Barbus barbus. Next base: position 10,938,118 of record NC_136737.1, read on the forward strand.
TGAAAATGAAAATCGGGTTGACGTCAGAACCCAACGTCAGATTGACGTCAATCTCCGACGTTGGACAGACGTTGTATTTTGGTTGAAAATGAAAATCGGGTTGACGTCAGAACCCAACGTCAGATTGACGTCAATCTCCGACGTTGGACAGACGTTGTATTTTGGTTGAAAATGAAAATCGGGTTGACGTCAGAACCCAACGTCAGATTGACGTCAGAACCCAACGTTGGACAGACGTTGTATTTTGGTTGAAAATGAAAATCGGGTTGACGTCAGAACCCAACGTCAGATTGACGTCAGAATCCAACATTGGACAGACGTTGTATTTTGGTTGAAAATGAAAATCGGGTTGACGTCAGAACCCAACGTCAGGCTGATGTCAGAACCCAACGTCAGATTGACGTCAATTTCCGACGTTGGACAGACGTTGTATTTTGGTTGAAAATGAAAATCGGGTTGACGTCAGAACCCAACGTCAGGCTGATGTCAGAACCCAACGTCAGATTGACGTCAATCTCCGACGTTGGACAGACGTTGTATTTTGGTTGAAAATGAAAATCAGGTTGACGTCAGAACCCAACGTCAGATTGACGTCAATCTCCGACGTTGGACAGACGTTGTATTTTGGTTGAAAATGAAAATCGGGTTGACGTCAGAACCCAACGTCAGATTGACGTCAATCTCCGACGTTGGACAGACGTTGTATTTTGGTTGAAAATGAAAATCGGGTTGACGTCAGAACCCAACGTCAGATTGACGTCAATCTCCGACGTTGGACAGACGTTGTATTTTGGTTGAAAATGAAAATCGGGTTGACGTCAGAACCCAACGTCAGATTGACGTCAGAACCCAACGTTGGACAGACGTTGTATTTTGGTTGAAAATGAAAATCGGGTTGACGTCAGAACCCAACGTCAGATTGACGTCAGAATCCAACATTGGACAGACGTTGTATTTTGGTTGAAAATGAAAATCGGGTTGACGTCAGAACCCAACGTCAGGCTGATGTCAGAACCCAACGTCAGATTGACGTCAATTTCCGACGTTGGACAGACGTTGTATTTTGGTTGAAAATGAAAATCGGGTTGACGTCAGAACCCAACGTCAGGCTGATGTCAGAACCCAACGTCAGATTGACGTCAATCTCCGACGTTGGACAGACGTTGTATTTTGGTTGAAAATGAAAATCAGGTTGACGTCAGAACCCAACGTAAGATTGACGTCAATCTCCGACGTTGGACAGACGTTGTATTTTGGTTGAAAATGAAAATCGGGTTGACGTCAGAACCCAACGTCAGATTGACGTCAATCTCCGACGTTGGACAGACGTTGTATTTTGGTTGAAAATGAAAATCGGGTTGACGTCAGAACCCAACGCCAGATTGACGTCAGAACCCAACGTTGGACAGACGTTGTATTTTGGTTGAAAATGAAAATCGGGTTGACGTCAGAACCCAACGTCAGATTGACGTCAGAATCCAACATTGGACAGACGTTGTATTTTGGTTGAAAATGAAAATCGGGTTGACGTCAGAACCCAACGTCAGATTGACGTCAGAACCCAACGTTGGACAGACGTTGTATTTTGGTTGAAAATGAAAATCGGGTTGACGTCAGAACCCAACGTCAGATTGACGTCAGAACCCAACGTTGGACAGATGTTGTATTTTGGTTGAAAATGAAAAATGCAACATCTATCCAACATTAGAGGTTGACGTCAATCTTACATTAAGTTCTGATGTCAACCTGATTTTTGTCAGCCTCCAACGGTGGACAAACATTGCATTACATCCCTATAGAAACTGGCCATTACTACATTTGTTATCAACCTGTGAATACAAAAGGAAGAGGAGTTAAATGTCCAAATAATTAATTATACATAACACATTATGAACCGCTTGTTATAGTTTGTGTTAGGTTTGTCATATCTAATGTAGATGTCACATTGGTTCTACTGTGGTGCTAGATGGAAGATCATGGGCCCACCCAAATTGCTATGCTTTTATCTTCTGAAGACAAAACTGATATTGCACAATTTTGTGTTAATTCTAAAAGGCAGTGAGGAAAAATCTCTAAACATTTACTTGGGTCTGTTGTATGTACACAAAAGTGAGAGAACAAACAACTGACTGAGCAAATTATGACTCTTATATGGTACCAAAAGCAATGTTTTGGGATATTTCACACTATGAGTTCAGTAATATCAGCAGTCTGTCATTATTTTGTAAGTTGGCAATATTAGCACATATTTGCAAACAAGGCTTGACATTAACATAGAATCATCCCGTATTTAAGGCATATGAATGGTATTCCACATTACATCAATATGAGCGTGGTTTGTCCCATTTTTTATTTACTTCAGTTTTATGGTTTTTGTTTGGCAGCCGTTACTGCCAGTCATTTGACCGTTTCTTTATTTTTTTAACAGTGTAAAACTGTTATTTTATGGATTTTTTACTGACCAATTAAAAAAAGTGATATCACTGAACAGTGTACAGAGGAACACTGTCCTTTCACAGATTTTTCCTAGATTATGATGAAACGCATTCAATAAAGTGCTAAAAGTAAAATACTATCCTAAAAGTTCTACAGAGAAACACTTATTTTACAGGTTATTAAAAAACAAAAAATTATAGTGTTAAAGGATGCTGACAATTGTAAATTAAAAGTTTTATTTTGAAAGACAAAATACAAAGTCTCTACATATACTGTACAAAAATGAAAATACATTTCAAATACATTTCAACATTTAAAATACTGTACCAATTAACAGAACAGTTTGATGAGAAGATAATGAGTTGAATTAAATATTCTCAGCACAAGAAATACAAAACATCTACAAATTTCAAACGACTATTAATTCTAAAGGCTGGATTACACTACATGACTTTTCAAATCTGAACAGATTTTTAAAACACTAGGCATCATACATACAGTCAGGTCCATAAATATTGGGACATCGATACAATTCTAAAATTTTTGGCTCTATACACCACCACAATGGATTTCAAATGAAACGAACAAGATGTGCTTTAACTGCAGACTGTCAGCTTTAATTTGAGGTGATCAAATCAGGTGAACGGTGTAGGAATTACAACAGTTTGCATATGTGCCTCCCACTTGTTAAGGGACCAAAAGTAATGGGACAATTGGCTTCTCAGCTGTTCCATGGTGTGTGTTACTCCCTCACTATCCCAATTACAATGAGCAGATAAAAGGTCCAGAGTTCATTTCAAGTGTGCTATTTGCATTTGGAATCTGTTGCTGTCAACTGTCAAGATGAGATCCAAAGAGCTGTCACTATCAGTGAAGCAAGCCATCATTAGGCTGAAAAAATAAAACAACCCCATCAAAGAGATAGCAAAAACATTAGGCGCGGCCAAAACAACTGTTTGGAGCATTCTTAAAAAGAAGGAACGCACCGGTGAGCTCAGCAACACCAAAAGACCCGGAAGACCACGGAAAACAACTGTGGTGGATGACCGAAGAATTCTGTCCCTGGTGAAGAAAACACCCTTCACAACAGTTGGCCAGATCAAGAACACTCTCCAGGAGGTAGGTGTATGTGTGTCAAAGTCAACCATCAAGAGAAGACTTCACCAGAGTGACTACAGAGGGTTCACCACAAGATGTAAACCATTGGTGAGCCTCAAAAACAGGAAGGCCAGATTAGAGTTTGCCAAACGACATCTAAAAAAGCCTTCACAGTTCTGGAACAAAATCCTATGGACAGATGAGACCAAGATCAACTTGTACCAGAGTGATGGGAAGAGAAGAGTATGGAGAAGGAAAGGAACTGCTCATGATCCTAAGCATACCACCTCATCAGTGAAGCATGGTGGTGGTAGTGTCATGGCGTGGGCATGTATGGCTGCCAGTGGAACTGGTTCTCTTGTATTCATTGATGATGTGACTGCTGACAAAAGCAGCAGGATGAATTCTGAAGTGTTTCGGGCAATATTATCTGCTCATATTCAGCCAAATGCTTCAGAACTCACTGGACGGCGCTTCACAGTGCAGATGGACAATGACCCAAAGCATACTGCAAAAGCAACCAAAGAGTTTTTGAAGGGAAAGAAGTGGACTGTTATGCAATGGCCAAGTCAATCACCTGACCTGAATCCGATTGAGCATTCATTTCACTTGCTGAAGACAAAACTGAACAAGCAGGAACTGAAGACGGTTGCAGTAGAGGCCTGGCAGAGCATCACCAAAAGTTTGATTTATGATTATTATTCTGTCCCATTACTTTTGGTCCCTTAACAAGTGGGAGGCACATATGCAAACTGTTGTAATTCCTACACCGTTCACCTGATTTGGATGTAAATACCCTCAAATTAAAGCTGACAGTCTGCAGTTAAAGCACATCTTGTTCATTTCATTTGAAATCCATTGTGGTGCTGTATAGAGCCAAAAATGTTAGAATTGTGTCGATGTCCCAATATTTATGGACCTGGCTGTATACTGACTTTGTAAATCGTGACAAAGGAAAACTGGGCATCATACACTACATGACCGAGGATCATACACTACCAGACTTTAAAGTTGTTCCGAGCACAACAAACTCACTCAGAAACATGAGCCTTGGAGACGCGTGACAAATGGAAACAATATGCGTTCTAAAATCGGCTGAAAATATCAAACATTTTTGATATCCTCCAACTGGATAGAATCGGAGTCTGAAGCTAAAAAACCGGAGTCTGTGACTATCATACACTATGCGATTTTCTGTTGAATCGGTCAACTATCAAATCTGCAGACTGGCTCTGACTTTCGACAACTAGTGTCAACTTCTCCAGACTGTAAATTGGCGGAAAATCAGGACAAAAAACGTGTAGTGTACTCCAGGCCTAATTATATATGATGCCCAGCTTTCCTTTGTCATTATTTACAAAATCGGTAAGTGTATGATGCCTGGTGTTTTAAAAATCTGTTCAGATTTTTAAAAGTCGTGTAGTGTATTCCAGGCTTAAAGGGATACTCCACCCCAAAATGAAAATTGTCATTAATCACTTACCCCATGTCGTTCCAAGCCTGTAAAAGCTTAATTCATCTTCGGAACACAATTTAAGATATTTTGGATGAAACCCGGGAGGCTTGTGTCTGTCCCATTGACTGCCAAGTAAATTACACTGTCAAGGTCCAGAAAAGTATGAAACACATTGTCAGAATATGTTATGTAATGTTATGAAGCGATGAGAATACTTTTTTATATAGAAATACAACAAAAATAATGACTTTATTCAACAATTAGGCACCGTAACGTCTCCTCTGCATCAGCACAGCGCCATTTTGGAGATTATGCCCTGGACGCAAAACACATACACTCTTCTGTATCAGCCTTGACACAGGGATGCGCTGTTTGCGTTCAAATCAAAGCATAAATCAACGCAGAAGACGCATTCCTGTGTCGAGGCTGATACAGAAGAGTGTACACATTTTGTGTCCAGGGCATAATCTCCAAAATGGCGCTACGTTGACACAAACAGTATTCTCGTCACTTTATAACATAATGATTGAACCACTGATGGCAGACGGAGTATTCTGGCGATGTGTTTCATACTTTTCTGGACCTTGACTGTGTAATGTACTTGGCAGTCAATGGGACATTGACAAGCCTCCCGGTTTTCATCCAAAATATCTTAAATTGTGTTCAGAAGACGAACAAAGCTTTTATGGGTTTGGAACCACATGGTGGTAATTGATTAATGACAACATTTTCATTTTGGGGTGGAGTATCTCTTTAAAACGGTTTCATTATTCAGATGTAAATTTGTGTAAACAAATTTCCTGAAGAGGAATTCTTGAGAAGCAATTGAAAAATTTAGGGTTAGTATCAATTTTTTTCTTTGTGCAGGGAACTGTACTTTAGCTTGTATTATCCCAATCAGGTTTATAGTGTTTTTATCAATATTTGATTGACCCTTTTGGGCTCCAATATAGCTCTGATAATATATGTGGAAAAAAATTACATTGTATTTTAATCCTGAATACTAGCTACACAAGTGTAATAAAAAGTAAAATCAAAACATACAAATAAAGGTCCATGATTCTGCACCAGAAGTGACAGACACAGTAGATAAAGAGCAGTCCTCCAAATCTGAAGTAATCAGCTGGATCCTTGCTGCATCTGGGGGTAAAAAAAAAAAGACAGATTTATTGAAAAGTCCTTAAAAAGGAAGATTCCATTTGTGTACCTTTTCTTTAAACAACATTTGACATTATGAGATATTCTGACTAATTTAATTATTTAGCTGTGACCTAATGGTTAGAGAGGCAGACTCGTAGCCTGAAGGTCATGGGTTCGAGTCTCAGTCCTGGCAGGAAACCCACTAGTGTAAACAGGGCTTGAGTTACCCTTGAGCAAGTTACAAGTTAACCCTACTTGTAATTATAAATACATTTACATTTAGCAGACACTTATCCAAAGCGGCTTACATTGCTTTCAAGTTACAGTTTCTACATTTTATCAGCTCTTGCTTTCCCTGGGAATCGAACCCATGATCTTGGCGTTGCTAGCGCCATGCTCTATTTGAGCTACAGGAAATGCAAATAAAGAAATGAGTATTCACAACAAATAACAACTTTTCCCAGATGTAAAAAATGGCAATTAGTACACTAAAAAAATAAAAATATAATATTTTTATCAATTGCTAAAATGCTAATATCTGTATATTTATAACTAATAAAATTATTAATCTGTTTACACTGCTTTTCTATCACACGTCGGTGATGTCTAACAAATGTACTTGAGGAGATCATTAAATTACTCAAGTATCTTCATACTTCATCCACCTTATTCCTAAACGCAGAAGTAAGCCAATGGGCGAGACTTCAAGTTCATTAGCCTTAAATAACAATAACAACATGCAGTAAATAGTAAAACTGTTTGTATTACAAACCAGTGTGTTCATAATTAAGATAATACACTAAAATAATATGGTATGACAAACCAATTTGCAATATCAAGCAGCAAAACGAGCAGTTCTGTATAGCTAAAAAAGTAAAAATATCTGGAAGCAAGACCCATAAAATCTATAAATGGGCCATTTTTATGTGAAGAATAAGGTGGATATGATGTCATCATTTACTCACTTATGTCTTTTCCAACCTGCATAACTGACTTTTTTTTTCTGTGGAACACAAAAGAAGATTAAAAAAGACATGAGGGTTAGAAAATGATGAGGGAGTTTTGATTTTGAGTGAGCTAAACTCAAGAATTAAGTTTGAATCAGAGTGGTGTCTTGGTGCAGAGTTTGCCTGCTTTGCCCATGTTCACATATAACAGCACATGATCATTAAAGTATTATGAATACTCACTTTTACAGAAGATCATATGGCAGAAGATTTTCAATCCCAAAACCTCTGGGCCATGAGAGGGGAAACACACACACACACACACACACACACACGAATATTTAACAGGTTTAATAAAACAATAGTAATTGACAGGCTAACAAAAAGTTTGGCTACTCACCAGCTTTATACAAACACTTAGCAGTAAATTGGATCCGAAAGCATGGTAGTATTCTTCAGGTGGTTTCATGATCTCTCTGTTGAACACATGTCAGTTGTTCATGTTCCAGAGTGAGACATTTTATTTTACAATAAAATAACAATATCGTTATTTTTACTATTTCATTCTGTTATTAAAAATAAGATCAGCAAAAGGCGGCCTTCAGTACTTAACTCATATTAAGGTCCAGCTCCCGCTATTTATTCTGTCATTCATGTATATGTATCTATTACATAAACCTCCAGAACTTGTAGTACTAACGCTACGCGGATATATTTACATTTCGTGATATAAAAACAACAACAACGAGTCACTTTTAATCATGCCCAAGACATCGTCACACAGCCTTATCTGGACAGTATTAAAACATAATCACAAAACACAGTAACAGATTATGTCATCGCGATTATCATATCACTTTAACAGTAACAAAAAACAATTATAAAAGGTACTTACCTTCTGCCGTTTCCATTATGTGTCCATAGCCATTGTGTCTGTGTTCTCAATCGACACCGCATAACTCAAAATCGGTCAAAATAATAACTCATCTGTCAGATATGAGACAATCATGTAAAATCCATTCCTAGAGCACTGAACGGAGCAGGACTGCAGATAAACAGAGCTGCTGTAACGACTGAGCTCAATATTCAAATCTGAGCGGGAGCAGGCGTGCCCTGCTGTCATTGGTCAGATTCCTGGATGACATTCAGATTAACCAATCACGAACAAAGCAACATAGAGAGATGTCAAACAACATTGTAACTGTAGAAATTTTTTTTTTAAACAAAAGATAGCAAATATGTATTGATTTTTATTTTTTAGGCTGTTACATGTAAGTAATTGGTAAAATTGTGTTTTCACTTATGCTCATAACCAGGGTCAGGCACATCTGTGCCATTCACTATTCACCTATAATTTCCATACGAATTTATAGTTAAAATAAGGTTAGGTTTAGGAGTACAGAGAAGGTGTGTACATGTCTGGCTATACTTGTAAATTACAGTTTCATTCACATGACCAATAATGACCCTTTTGAACTTTAACAAATACCTTGCCTCAACTGTATAACCACTCTTATGCCTAAATGCAGCTGTGCCTAACTGTGGCATTTTCTATATCTGACCCTTTGCTGTAAGTGTTACACCACCTGTTGGTTTAGGTTTATTCCTTTGTCCACAGTAACACTTACTACAAACACTGTCATAATTGCAACATTTGTCTACAGATTACACTGTTGACTGCAGTGGCAATGCTGTTACAGCATTCGTGGTGTGGGAAAATGTAAACTGTAAATGTTGATGTGCGACTAATTCAACAATAATTGAGGCCTTTGATAATGAATGTACTCTTATTCATTTCATCACTGTATTGCTTGCAACAGTACTCCGTGGTTATGCAGTCACCTCACAGCAAGGTGTTTCCATAACGCAGACATGCACATTTGGCAAATTGAGGATTCTAAATTTTCTATATTTGAATGTATGTTTTCTACACATTGAATGGAATGTATGCATTCCAGTCCTCTCAGACCCTTTTCTCTATGCTCTTGTTTTTTTCTCATTTCAAATTTCTCAGTAGGTATGGGTTTCTCTCACACAAATAACAAATGCATACTCTGATCAGATAACATACCAATATTTTACGATGGCTGTATGACGTGTTTGTGAAGTCAATGTTTTTTTGTTTGTTTTTGTTTGAGCTTTTAAAGATTATGCATACTTTTCTCAATTTGTTCACAATTTCCATTGCAAAGCAATTTGGATCAGCTGGTGTGTGGACAGAGGCTTGAAAGTTTCAACCTGGAGAGTAGTGCAGCTTTAAAAAACAGACTATGCATATTTTGATGTAATGAAATAAGTCAGCTATATTTGTGTTCAGAATTGCAGAGTTTAAATGTAAAAACACCTAAATATAAAACTGATATGATGTGCTTTAAAATTACAAAGAAAAATGCTAAACAGCTATGGACATAAACCTTTAATGAGCTACATATTACAGATTATTTGTGTGAATTTACATTAATTTATATGCAATTTAAGACAACAGAAAAAAATAGAGTATAAATAATACAACCATTTTCCTGTCTTAAAAAATGAGAACTACTATAATTTGTGATTAATAACATTATAGCTACTTAAAATAACATTTGTTAATTTATAGAAGTTGTTCTAAAGAATTTTGCTAATAATTTCAAATAACTGTAACAACAGCATTAAATGTACAGTTCTCTTGTGAAAATTGTTGTTGTTTTTTTTACCTCATGACTATATCAGTATTTGACATCAATATGACATCGGCTTAAGACGTTGGCTCGACGTTGGACAAAAGATCAACGTCTAATGATGTAAGAATTTGACGTTGTGTGTACATTACCATTATAACATCTACGTGACGTTGGGTTTTGGTTGCCATACCTAACAACTGAATGTCAGTAACTGACATGAATATGACGTTGGCTTGAGAGGTTGACTCGACTTTGGATTTTAGTTAGTTAATACCGCAAACTAAAAATAACAAAAGACCAACATCTAATGATGTTAGAGTTTGACACTGAGTGGGCATTACCAACATGACGTCTAGGAGACGTTGGGTTTTGGTTGCCATACCTGACGACTGTATATCATTATTTGACGTCAATATGACGTTGGCTTAAGACGTTGGCTCGACGTTGGATTTTGGTTAGTTAATGCCACAACCTAAAAACAACGTCAAATGATGTTAGAATCTGACGTTGTGTGGACGTTACCATTATGACGTCTAGGCGACGTTGGGTTTTGGTTGCCGTACCTGACGACTGTATATCAGTATTTGACGTCAATATGACGTTGGCTTAAGACGTTGGCTCGACGTTGGATTTTGGTTGCCATACCTGACGACTGTATATCAGTATTTGACGTCAATATGACGTCGGCTTAAGACGTTGGCTCGACGTTGGATTTTGGTTAGTTAATGCCACAACCTAAAAACAACGTCAAATGATGTTAGAATCTGACGTTGTGTGGACGTTACCATTATGACGTCTAGGCGACGTTGGGTTTTGGTTGCCATACCTGACGACTGTATATCAGTATTTGACGTCAATATGACGTCGGCTTAAGACGTTGGCTCGACGTTGGATTTTGGTTAGTTAATGCCACAACCTAAAAACAACGTCAAATGATGTTAGAATCTGACGTTGTGTGGACATTACCATTATGACGTCTAGGCGACGTTGGGTTTTGGTTGCCATACCTGACAACGGTATATCAGTATTTGACGTCAATATGACGTTGGCTTAAGACGTTGGCTCGACGTTGGATTTTGGTTAGTTAATGCCACAACCTAAAAACAACGTCAAATGATGTTAGATTCTGACGTTGTGTGGACGTTACCATTATGACGTCTAGTCGACGTTGGGTTTTGGTTGCCATACCCGACGACTGTATATCAGTATTTGACGTCAATATGACGTTGGCTTTAGACGTTGGCTCGACGTTGGATTTTGGTTAGTTAATGCCACAACCTAAAAACAACGTCAAATGATGTTAGAATCTGACGTTGTGTGGACGTTACCATTATGACGTCTAGGCGACGTTGGGTTTTGGTTGCCATACCTGACCACTGTATATCAGTATTTGACGTCAATATGACGTTGGCTTTAGACGTTGGCTCGACGTTGGATTTTGGTTAGTTAATGCCACAACCTAAAAACAACGTCAAATGATGTTAGAATCTGACGTTGTGTGGACGTTACCATTATGACGTCTAGGCGACGTTGGGTTTTGGTTGCCATACCTGACCACTGTATATCAGTATTTGACGTCAATATGACGTTGGCTTTAGACGTTGGCTCGACGTTGGATTTTGGTTAGTTAATGCCACAACCTAAAAACAACGTCAAATGATGTTAGAATCTGACGTTGTGTGGACGTTACCATTATGACGTCTAGGCGACGTTGGGTTTTGGTTGCCATACCTGACCACTGTATATCAGTATTTGACGTCAATATGACGTTGGCTTTAGACGTTGGCTCGACGTTGGATTTTGGTTAGTTAATGCCACAACCTAAAAACAACGTCAAATGATGTTAGAATCTGACGTTGTGTGGACGTTACCATTATGACGTCTAGGCGACGTTGGGTTTTGGTTGCCATACCTGACCACTGTATATCAGTATTTGACGTCAATATGACGTTGGCTTTAGACGTTGGCTCGACGTTGGATTTTGGTTAGTTAATGCCACAACCTAAAAACAACGTCAAATGATGTTAGAATCTGACGTTGTGTGGACGTTACCATTATGACATCTAGGCGACGTTGGGTTTTGGTTGCCATACCCGACGACTGTATATCAGTATTTGACGTCAATATGACGTTGGCTTAAGACGTTGGCTCGACGTTGGATTTTGGTTAGTTAATGCCACAACCTAAAAACAACGTCAAATGATGTTAGAATCTGACGTTGTGTGGACGTTACCATTATGACGTCTAGGCGACGTTGGGTTTTGGTTGCCATACCTGACCACTGTATATCAGTATTTGACGTCAATATGACGTTGGCTTTAGACGTTGGCTCGACGTTGGATTTTGGTTAGTTAATGCCACAACCTAAAAACAACGTCAAATGATGTTAGAATCTGACGTTGTGTGGACGTTACCATTATGACGTCTAGGCGACGTTGGGTTTTGGTTGCCATACCCGACGACTGTATATCAGTATTTGACGTCAATATGACGTTGGCTTAAGACGTTGGCTCGACGTTGGATTTTGGCTAGTTAATGCCACAACCTAAAAACAACGTCAAATGATGTTAGAATCTGACGTTGTGTGGACGTTACCATTATGACGTCTAGGCGACGTTGGGTTTTGGTTGCCATACCTGACCACTGTATATCAGTATTTGACGTCAATATGACGTTGGCTTTAGACGTTGGCTCGATGTTGGATTTTGGTTAGTTAATGCCACAACCTAAAAACAACGTCAAATGATGTTAGAATCTGACGTTGTGTGGACGTTACCATTATGACGTCTAGGCGACGTTGGGTTTTGGTTGCCATACCCGACGACTGTATATCAGTATTTGACGTCAATATGACGTTGGCTTTAGACGTTGGCTCGACGTTGGATTTTGGTTACTTCCCAACACAACCTGAAAACAACTAAATATCAACGTCAATTGACGTCGGTTTTGGACGTCAAATCAACGTTGTCATTAGACGTTGGCTTGACATTGAATTTTGGTCACCTGACGTCGCGACCTAAATCCAACCTAATATTAACGTCATATGACGTTGTGTGCCTGCTGGGTAGCCTTTTCAAGATCGCGTACAACTTCAGACTTTACTGAATGTGTAACTTTGAGTACGATGGTGAGATACGTTGCAGCTGTAAGTGTAAAACAGTACGCCTTAATGAAGTCTCACATCAAATAGATGTATAATTGTCCTAAAAAAGAAATACCGACTTAGTCAAACACTCACAATACATTTTTCTTAATTTTCATTTATTTCTATAAACACCGAATGCTGATGGTTCTCAGAGGGAGGGTCTCACCTACAGTACAGCGTAATGGCATATGTAGTCCAGCAAACAAAATGTGAGCCGCGTCATCCGTAATGCCGATCGTCTGACTTAGTAAAATGCCAGTCGCAATAGATCAAGAGGCGGATTTCTGTATTCTGTAGGCATTAGAGCAATTTTTCTTAAATGGTGTATACAGTTTTGCATTTTGTAATTCAATGATTTTTAGTCGATCGGCTTTGCGCAAAGATAATTCCTATGTAAAAATTATGTTTGAATTCTTTCTATAACCTTTACAAAGCGTGGAACATCATAGTTCTCAAAATATTGTTTGCATTACATCTAACAAAAATGACAGAAGTGGAGAAACAAAGATGTTTACCGCATGCACGCATTGTAGATGCTTAGGTACGCCAGAGATGTTGCTTTATTTGACTCACAGAAGATGGCGATAGTGACCGATAACACTCTTTAATGTTTAATGTCGTTGTGTTGAAAAAGATTCAGTGGACAAACGCCTCAAGGGAAATAATTTGAAGTGGAGGTCTGTCTTGTGAACGTACACATCGTAGACAGACCAGAAAGATGTCCTTTAGTGTTGTTTAGTCTTAAGCGGTGTCATGTAGAAGGACTGTCATTTAATCGTTGTTGTATTTCTTTTGAGAATTTAACCCCGTTAACCCGAATTACAGAATGATGCAATATCGCAAAACGATCAGACAAATCTGAACGTAAAACACAGGATTTCATTTTTTCACTTAGAGAATTTGTTCAAATGTTATCAATTAATTTAACTCTTGCAGGTTTATGATTGAATAAGAGGAAAATAACAACTAGATTAAAGAATGTCGCAAAATCTGTAGTAAGGGTATCAAATTTCTCGGACCCGGTATGTTATTGTGACGAATAATAATAATTTTGTCCTCCCTCCTGATCCATCTCAGCTATCGTTGAGGGTTTGTCTGTCTGTCGGTCGTGTTTTTGATCGTATGTACAGAACGTGTTAAATCGACGCACAAACTATATGCGTGATGGATGTTTATGCGTTTTGAACATATTTTCATATTGAGAATATTGAGAACTTGTTGGTAATTTACACGTCGGGAACTTGCAGACAACATTCTGTTTGACAGCATTCGATTTTAATCGTTTTCATAAGAGGAATGTATTGAAGCTGTTGTTTAACAAGTTTGAAATGTTGTAATGTTTCTGTTTAACTGTATTACATTCGGCATGCTGTAAATAAACCTCGTAGTAGGTTATTATTTTGAGTATTCCGTGTTAACAAACAGTGCGTACTTTAGTGGTTCTTTGTACGATTTCATAATAAAAGCATCAAAATTGTTAACAGACTATTACCTTTTATATTAAAACTTAATAAAAACGTTAAGTAACGCACAGTTGTGTAAGACACGTACCAAAACATCACGTTAATATGTTATCCCACCTTTCACACCCATTTTGATTACAGCGAGACGACTTAATGAGACAAAGAATTGGTTATTTGAACCGAATCACTGAACCGAACTGTGGGAAAGAATCGTTTCGCAGAAATGAATTGGACTTCACGTCGCTAACAGAGACCACAAAAAGGGTTTACATCATCACAACACGGAAAGGTGCGTGTACTTCACAAAAGTGTGGAAATGCGTGTCTTTTTATATCTGTGCACCCGTATAATCAGAAGTCCTATGGTTTAGAGCGCTGTCACGCACGAGCATTTTGGCATATGGATCCCCGACGGCCACGTTTGTAGTCTGAGGTGTATGCTGGGTATTGTGGTTCGCTGACCTGAAAGGCCGCAACGTTTGAAGGAGGTATTAGTTACACGCGTTCAATATAACATCTTTGTAAAAACAAAAAGAATTGTTAAAACGTAGCTATTTAGCGTAAACAAATATATATATATATCTATATATATATATATAGATAGATATATATAAGAAGAATAGGATATACTTAGGGTAAAACAGATTTGACGTGTATATGTTGAAACGGAGCACCCGTTGTTGCGTTATTTCGTGAAATAGCGTTAGGATTTGGTTGTGTTCTTATATTTTTCTAGCTTCATCATAAACTATAAGCAAGACCTTGTAATAATATGTTGAACATCTGATAAGTCGGTCGATATCACATCCAGAGTTTAGCCTACTGCGGTGCTATTTTCTGAAGCGGTTGTACTTGTTGTTAGAATACTTCAAATCGCTTCCAGACTTGTTTTATGAGCGTACCCTTGTTTGTTAAACTACTCGTGAGCGACATTGTTCACATTTTTAGAGTTAAACAGGTTAATGAGCACTTTCAGCATCTATAGTATAACTCCGTTATAGGGTTTTAGCTACAGCTGAATGATAAAACAAAGAAAATAATTTGTTGCCAATTTGCAGCTGTCCGGGAAAGCTCTGTGTGTGTGTGTGTGTGTGTGTGTGCGCGCGTAAGAGAGTTTGAATAAAAAATGTTTTAGATAAAGACGTGATTAACTACAACCATCCTAAATTAGAAACACAACACTATACGGTTTTCCCCCAAAACCGGTTGTTCAACACGTTTTAAAAAGTCGTAAGAAAGTTTATTGTGTTTTGAAGAGAAAGTCAGATATGGTATATAAATTAAATCTTTTATTATTGATTGATATGATAGAATCACACTGAATTTATCAGAATCAGAATGAGTTTTATTGGGCAAGTATGTTTACACATACAAGGAATTTGTTGTAGTGACAGAAGCTCCACAGTGCAACAGAAGGACAGTAACAGGACAGGACACAGGTAATGAAACAAAATAACAGGAAATAGCCAATAACCAGTGTACAAAGCAGCAAAAAAAAATAAATAAATAACACAATATATAATATATAATATAGGCGACTATGTATGTACAGGTCAAGTATGTGCAATTAGAAATGAGAAAATAAAATAAGTGAGTTTGGTGAATGGCTAATGTATTAGTTGTGTGTTCTACGTTTATTTATTGAGTGTTCATGAGATGTATTGACTGAGGGAAGAAACTGTTCCTGTGTCTGGTCGTTCTGGTGCTCAGAGCTCTGTAGCGTCGACCAGATGGTAAAAGTTCAAAGAGGGAGTGTGCTGGATGTGAGGGGTCCAGAGTGATTTTAGCAGCCTTTTTGCTCACTCTGGATAAGTACAGCTCTTGGAGAGTGGGGAGGGTTGTACCAATGATTCGCTCAGCAGTGCGGACTACCCTCCGTAGTCTTCTGAGGTCAGATTTGGTATGAACTGAACCAGACAGTTATTGAGGTGCAGAGGATGGATTCAATGATGGCAGAGTAGAACTGTTTCTGTAAGTCCTGTGGCAGGTTGAACTTCCTCAGCTGGCGAAGAAAGTACAGCCTCTGCTGGGCCTTCCTGACAATGGAGTCAGGAAGGTTATGTATTAATGGTGTTTTGTGTATTCATCGGTTACTGTATACATGTACGAGAGAAATGCATACGCACGATTGTTTTATAAAGCTTTTAGTCTGTCATTACAAATATCTTAAAGAGTAAAGCCTTTCACACATTCTGTTTTCATTTGTCTCAGGATTCTGTTACACAAAAACCACTCGAGCGTGGACACAAATCCTACGTGGAAGCTAAAAAGATGACTTTTTAAACTATTTTACAGACACTTAACACATCTGTATCAGTAAGATCTTATCATAAACCATCAGACACGTCAGGTTGTGGTGTGATAAGATGGACTTATCAAATATTTGCATGTTTCTTATATCAGTTATTTGATCAAATCTTAGTCAAATAAACCTATATAGACCAGTTGTTTTTATTTTAATAGAACATTATACTGTGAACAAATGCTACATTTAAACTCTGCGGTTAATAATACCGTTTTTAAGGTGAGAAAGAAAGTCTAATCTGTTGTAAAGATCCTGAGAAGCATTTGTGGGACCTTATACTTTTGTTGCAGACAACCTTAAGTAATTTTCAGTCTAATATAGGTCCAATTCCTAAAGAAAAATCTCTGTAAGAGTCTTGCTTTACTCAGAGGATCGTTTGACTGCTTCTAATCCTTGCTCTGGTCTAAAGGATCATGATTTTAGGTTTGTTATAAGTTTAGGTTAAACTTATTTGTTAAAACAAAAGTTGTATCATTGTTTAATCATGCTGCTTTTCATCACCTTGTAAAGATACCCAGTGTGATTCTAAACGTTCTTTAAAAAAGGTTTGTATGAGACATCATAAGTTTAAATATTTAACTGTATGGTTGTTTATGTGGATGTTTACGTGTAGATATGTTGAATGTTTGTGTGTGTGTGTGT
Source organism: Barbus barbus (assembly GCF_936440315.1). Lineage (NCBI taxonomy): Eukaryota > Metazoa > Chordata > Actinopteri > Cypriniformes > Cyprinidae > Barbus > Barbus barbus. The sequence continues at coordinate 10,955,412 of NC_136737.1, forward strand.
GTGTGTGTGTGTGTTTGTGTTGACAGTTGAAAAATATATGAGTGAAACAAAGAAATAATAGGTAAATGAAGTAAATTAAAGAATGTTTTCCTATAGACCGTCTTATTAAAATCGTCATCTTTGGGGACCTGTATTTATTTAAGTTTGTGGTTATCGCCTTCTTTTTCTATCTCATCACTTCCTGAACGTTAATTTAAACCCCACCATTCGAATAGATTATAAATACATTATAAATACTCAATTCTCAACTACACTTCCTTTGACCGGGTTGGGAAGTTTTGTCTAAACCTTCGACAGAGACGCACAGACACACGCGCATAGGTGCACATCGTAAAATAGATGCCATAGAGATGCTTTGATCGCTGAACATGTTAGAAACACCGTCTGTTTTAATCAATGGACCGTGTTCTAACAAAGTTTACGACGCCAGATCCCCTCAAAAACTCATTAGATTGCAAATGAGTTGAATCCCCAGAAACTTTAGCTATTTTACAACGTTGATCAGATAACGCCGTTTCAGTGCCCGTGCGACCAGACGCGCAGCACACTTTCTCATTCGGTCGCTCTGCGTGAGACATACATTTACATTCGTAAGATGTTGTAGAAAAAAAAAAAAAAAGTTTACCACCCCTCTAATTATGACTGAAAATCCAAAACATTTGCTATCATTTCAGTTTCTTCCCGCACGTGTATTTTAACCGACGCAGCACACTAGAAGTTTTAAGATTGACAATATCAAAGAGTAAATAAATAAAAGGTGTTAAGTGTGAATAACTAAAATAAAATAAGACAAACAAACAACATTTTTCCACTGTGGGGCGTTTGTTTACAAGAAGGTTATGTAACCTTTTAAAGTGAAAAGTTTTATGATGAATGGTGAACGGTTTCATTAATTGAGAAATGTAAAATATTTATAAAATAACTTTGTTCTAATGTTAAAACATTACTTTAATTTCTTTAACATGCAAATCTTCAGACTCTCCTTACAGCGTTAGAGGGCGGTGCTGTGGGTGTGTCCTGACAGCGGCCCGCAGCTCATTCTCAGTTTTGACACAGAAGCGTGAGGTTGTGTAAACGGACGCTGCGTAAGATAGACATTTGTTTAACTTTTCTAAGTTGGGACAAAGACTAGGTTTTCAATTGTAATGTGAGAAGATTTTTACAGCTATCTTATGCTGGTGTTTTAACGGTCTGATATTTTTTATTTCACTTCACGGTAAGAGAACTCGTCTCTATATTATTTAACTTTATGTCTGTTATAAAGTCAAACTATTTTTTTTAAAGCAAGACATAGTTTTTTTGATAAATATCTTATTGTTTTAACTAACGCATCCGATTCTTTTTTGTTATAGATAAACGAACGCGCTCGCAACTCTTCTATTTATTTAACTTTGTCAAACGATCTAGTTTTAAATTCTAATGATAGGAAAAATAGCGTATCTAATGCTTTTTTATTTGTTTTAGTTTTTCCTAAAACTGTTTTAACAAGACTAGTGTCCACTTGTAAGGGAAAAACACACGTACCATCGTAAGATAAAAACGAATCTATATTATTTAACTTTGTATCTGTTTTAAAGTCACAACTTTTTAAAACCGCAAAATAGGTTTAAACGAACGCGCTCACTTCTTCTATTTAACTTTGTCAAACAACTAGTTTTAAGATAGTGTATCTAATGCTTTTTTGTTTTATTTTCTACGTTTTTCCTGTTTTAAGTCTACACTTGTAGGGAAATAAACAGTCTTTGTACGTTTTACGTACATGTTTGATGTTTTTTTTTTCTTGATGTGTATGTGAAAACACTTTAATAAAAACTTCCCTTTACCCCATTTAACACAAATTCATCATTTAAAGTTTAAACCACATAACATCGGCCCCACACACACACACATACACACACACACAGTCATAAATTCTTAAGTTCACCATAAGGTCAATAAAATGGCCGCTTAGAGACGGTGGGGGCTAGGGGTGTACAAAACAGGTGTCCAAACAGGTGTCCAGTTATGGGAGGGGGGTGAAATTTTTATGAGGGTAATAAATCAACCATTTTGACACAAAGTGAAGTACCATCTCTCTTACAGGGGATCTCAAACCTGTCCTTGGGCACTTTCCCACTGAGAATGGGTAACACATTTCTTTCTGAATACTTTAGATCGGTCGTGGGTTCTGTGTCTCACCTGGTTGCCCGTTGATGGCAATATTAACTAAAGCCGCCCAGCAACTCATCAGCCTCATCTAGTTATAGATATACGAATTGTGCAGGGCTTGGGGTCCTCCAGGACAGGTTTGAGAACCATTGGCCTAGTGCACATGAATTCCCACCCCCATGGTCATGGCATGAAAATACCATTAATACTATTATAACTTAATTTTGGAAAAACACTTTTTTATGTAAAAATCTTTACATTAACTGGCTTTCTATTAATGCAGTACAATGAATGGCAACTGTCTGTGGTCTCCCAGTGGCCACAATATTGGCATTTAGTGACAAAACATATATGCCTTCATCTCTGAAAAACATTTTTGTCTTACATTTTATAATTAACTCAGAAAAGTTCAGTGCTGACCCGTTTTCTTTCAGTTTCTTCAGTTCAACATGAGATAAATGAAGGACGCAAAACTAAGGCTGTTTTCCAAGGATCCTTCAAAATTAGGCCGCTGCATGCCTATAGGCAAACTAGGTAGCCGTCTAGGTTGGCCGTACCGTAAGGCCAGCTAGAAAAAGATTACATTTTTAATGAATGTATTTATTTTTGGAGATGCATGTGGAATTATTACATGTATATACACAAATGACCATCAACCAATTTTTGTTTAAGTTCTAAGCAAAGTTGGTTTATTGATGACTTCTGGACAATTCAATTTACTCAAAGTTTATTAAAAAAACATTTTCAAGTGATTTCCTTATTTAATTTATTAGTTAGAATGGCTATAACATTTGAACTAACTATAAAAGCCGAATAATCAATAAAAGCTACTGATACATCTGAAATAATCACCAATCAGTCAATCAATCATTTTAATCTAATTCATCTCAATTAATTGATTATCAAAATAATCACTTGATGTGACTCTACACAGCATCACACCTGGAAGTACAGATCAACATTTGAATTACTGTAATTTCAGACATGCATCTTTTTTTTATGATAGGTTAGAGAATAGAATTGAGTGAAACTCTTCCCACATTGATCACATGTATACGGCTTCTCTCCGGTGTGGATCCTCTCATGTGTTCTCAGATATACTAACCGTTTGAATCTTTTGTCACAGTGTGAACACTTGTAAGGTGTTTCTGTAGCGTGAGTTTCCTTGTGCTTTTTCACTTCAGCATCTGTAAAAAAAGCCTTCCCACACTCAGAGCAAATATGATCCTTCACACCGCTGTGTCTTTTCTGGTGTATTTTTAAAGCATCCCGCTCACTAAAACTCTTTCCACACAAAGAACACACATGAGGCCTTTCCTTTGTGTGGACTTTTTGATGCCTCTTTAGGGCACTTGTCCTGAAAAAATCTTTACCACATTGGTCACAGTTATAGAGTTTTTCACTAGAATGAATAAGCAGATGACCTCTAAAAACACTTGATATTCTGAAACTCTTCCCACACTGATCGCATGTATACGGCTTCTCTCCAGTATGGATTGTCATGTGAACATTAAGGAGGTCTTTTTGTGTGAAACCCCTCCCACAATGATCACATTTGTGCGGCTTCACTCCAGTGTGGATTGTCAAGTGTTTGTTAAGATGTCCTTTTCGTCCGAAACTCTTCCCACAATGACCACATGTATACGGCTTCTCTCCAGTGTGGATCCTCTCATGTCTTTTCACATATATTGACCGTTTGAATCTCTTGTCACAGTGTGAACACTTGTAAGGTGTTTCTGTAGTGTGAACTATCTGATGCACTTTCAGTGCAAAATCTGTAAAAAAAGCCTTCCCACACTCAGAGCAAACATGATCCTTCACACCGCTGTGTCTTTTCTGGTGTTTTTTTAATGTACCCATCTGAATAAAACTCTTCCCACATAAATAACATACGTAAGGCCTCTCCTTTGTATGAACTTTCAGGTGGTCCTTCAGGTCATCTGAAAACCCTTCAAGATGACATTTTATGTGAACATCAAGATTTTGCTTGCTTGAGAAACCCTTTCCACACTGAGTGCAAGTGAAACATATTTCATCTCTTCTTTTCAATGAGGAACTCCAGGATGTTTCTTCAGTTTTGACATGATGTTTCTCTTCCACTTCAGTCAGTTCTTCAATCTTCTTGTTCTCTTCTATCAGGTCTAAAATTAAAAGTAAAAGAGTTCATTATAATAAGTTTTCAGTATAGAAAATAAACTAATGTGAAAGGAAAAAGACATTTGAACCCTTAGGTAACAGTAGAAAATAAACATTTTGATTAATTCATTTGAATTAAGTACATTTATTATCCAATTATTATTTTAAAACATTACAGGCACAGGTTTTGTAGTGAGAAATATTACTAAAATTTTGATTTAACTACTAATATAAAGTATAAAGTAAAAAAAAGTAAATATAAAGTAAATATGTATAGTACAGATATAAAAATCACCCCCCAGGAATGAAATTGTGGACCAAATAACTTTTCCTTAGGTTAAGGTGACCAGACGTGCCATTTCCCAGGGACACATCCTGGCTAGGATTTATGAATTTCCTAAAATAACCAGGTTTTGGTTATCTGCGCTGCACAGATCAACGTATGACATCTAAGTACAGTGACAGCTATAGAGAGTGGAGCAGACGGCTGCTTTAAGCTTACCAATCACTCTCGTGCAACGCCGCTTTAAGTTGAACACACCTGATATGCACGTGCATTGCTTTGACCATTCTCTATAGATCCCACCTTCTTTCACGGCCCGATTGGTACACTACGTACTATGTATAACATGCATTGTACTATATACAATGCATGTTATGTTATTGGTCAAACAACTTTTAGACTACTACCAAAACAGGAAAACAAAGCCAAAACCTGGATACTTTAGGCAATATAGAAATCCTGGCCAAACTGTAAACCATGCCCCAAAGCGAGGGGGTTTGCGGGTGGTCCAGACTTGGCAGAATTGAACCTCCTCTGTCTTGAAGCATCAAAGCTGCTGGGGCTGTTGAGGGTCCAGCTCTAGCTTCTTAGCTGTGCAGAAGCCTCGTTTCACTTCAGGTTCCACCTCTGGCTTTCTGTTTTCTTTTTAAACAACCATTTTCAAAACAACAGTTGAAGTCAATACCAACCCATAATATTCTTTTAATTTTTTACAGTATGTCTTGTCTTTTTGTAGGGGTGTGTTTTGATGGCATTAGTGACTTATGCACAGTTAATGCCTTTAACCACAGGTGCCAGTATACCACAATCCATCATATTTATCCACGCTGAATAGATGAGCCTCAACACAATGTAAAAATCCCCAAAAATTAACCACTGTAATTTGTAACCATGTCTTTTCAGTACTGCAGTTTTAACTCCTATTTTTAAGCGTTTATGATTATGATTAACAGCAACTACTGAATCTGACGAACTGCTTTAGAAGTTTTATAAACTTAGTGAAGAATAAAGAACATACGCCAACCTATTTGTTCTTCAGTATCTTCCTGTTTTATTCTGCAGGGTTCTGGATCAGTCATGTTTTCGACTTTCATAAATTCTTTCATAAACTGTTGTGGGAGGAGCTGAACTGTTGGTGAATTCCTGTGTGGTTGGAGGAGCAGATCTGTCAAAATCAAAAATAAATCAGTTATCAAATTGATGCTTTCAGAAATTCACACACTTAAATCATTTTGTATGTGTTCATCCATCTATCAAAATGTAAAGTTATTCAATTTGTTTTAAATCTATTTTACAGATAAATATATAACCATAAAATGCAAATTACATGCTGAGGAAAACACCTGTCGGAGACATTAACCAGCACACGCATCTGCCAAAGTACAACAGAGCAAGATGTGGTAAACGCTTATGCTTTTTTATTTGAAGTGCTTATAATATAAAGCATTCTCATGTATAGGACAACATGAACATACCTTTCCCACAGCAGATCAGCTACTATCAGATAATTGCTTCTAATGATTTGATCAGCGATCTCTCAATTTGCCCATCTCAGAAGTAACAGATGCATGCCTGCTGTGAGAGATATGGCATGGCATGCAGCAGTGCAGTCTGAATTTTTTTAAATATTTTTTTATATACATTTGATTACTTTGAACAATTTGTTTGTAATTATGCTTGAGTTGTGTTTTTTTAGGCTGTTATTTGTTTTTTTATGATGCTAGCTGTGCTTCCATTCAGCTATTTTTATGTGCATTTTGGAATATCGCATAAAACACTGGATGGAAACGCCAAGATGCGCATAAATTCTAAAAAAATGCGCATAAAAAACTCATTGAAAAAATCATGTGACTTTGTGTTATGAGACGGGATAACTTGACTAGCAGTAGACCAGTCTTGTTCACAGCATCTGTGTGCTGTTATGGTCATTCTGAAATGTCTGAGGAGAGTCTGTCATCAAAGTATTTCTGTATAATTGTTTTACACGACTGTGTTCCCAAACAGCTGGCATCCACCTCCGAAAGCAATGACTGCATTTATTGTGTTTCATCTGCTTGCTCTGAGGCACAAGTATTTAATCATATATGAAAATTATTATATTCAGTGGCTTCTCCTAGTTTTCTTAGTGATATTTAGTGCCAGTTTACCGGGAAGTGATGATTTTGTTCTATTTGACTCTTTGGATGGAAACGGTGCTTTATTCGCAAATGTTTTATGCAATATTCCAGTTTTGCGCATAAGTTTAATTCATATTTTTGGATGGAAACATAGCTACTAGTATTGGTAACAAGAATTATTTTTATGATATCAAAAATGTGGCAAAAACACCTATATTGTGACATATAATTGTCGTGATCAATCTCGTCATATTACCCCCCCCCCCCATCTTTTCATCCAAAAACGAAGAACCACTTAACACTCATTAATAATAGGGAGTGCCACAATTAACAGCTACTGAAAAGCCTCTTCATGTGAAAAACAAATAATGTTAAAAACAGATTGAGCCACAGACTAAATATAAATACATAGCATAAGTGAAAACAAATTAAGGTTGATTCCCATTAATTCCCCTTTACAACATCACTACCAGTAAAGAGCTTGTACCCTAAAACTTGATGGTCTGGAACGAAGTGGAGACTTGGGACATTCTGTGAGAGTACACAATAGTGATGCGTGTATTGTGGTTTTATCCACGGGTCAGGGCGGGCCAAGTAATAAAAAAATATGTTCCAGTTAATTGTGGGTGGATCATGAATGGATGAGCGATAAATACTTAATATATTGATTTTAATAAAGACACCTGACTCTCATTTCACAGCAAAACACAACAAACATGCATATATCTCTTCAGGGAAAACATACATCCAGAGAGCATCTAGTGGCCATTATATAACACACAAAGGAACCTACCCAAAACAGATCAAAGAGAAAATTTGGCTTAATTGGATTCATTTTTTTATTGCACAATGTAAATGTAATGTAGACTGAGATACTACAACAAATACATGGTTAAGTCCTATTAAAGGTGCCGTATGTAAGATGACAGCTAGCGGTTGAAATGGGTACTACAAAAACAAAGGCATTCCACCCCAGAACGCACATTTCAGAGCAGAATTACTAACATAACATGTTTCCTAAATATCTACAAACACATTATGTTATTTTTTTGGCTTAAGAAGAGTCAAAAACTTACATCACCTTTAAGGTTCAGGGACAAGTCAATGCACTTTTGTTTTACATTCAATTTGCACAATGAAAATGGGTTATAGCTCTTCATTTAGAACTGTAAAAGTGCACCAGATTAATGAATTTATCTTTAACATTTTCCAAAATTTCTTCAAGGGGGTCATAAATATTTGTATTTGTACAAATATTTGTACTGTATGACACAGTGCATTTCATTGTCTGCATGTGTATAAAGTTAGATTGGTTCTTAAGACACAATCATATTGCTTATTCTATTTATGTACTATTTAAGTAAAAAAAAGTACAAATTTAATTCTAAAAGGAATCTGCACCCGTCGTGTATTAGTAACTTAGGAATGAGCCTGTAAAATGTTGCTTTAACAAGCTGTATAAATATAGGAAGAATTACCTCACCTCAGAAGACTCAAAGCTGTGAAGGCACATTTCTTCTTCTGGAGTTTAATGGCGGTTGGCAGACCAACTTAAAAGACGCATTCCCGCCACCTACTGGAAAGGAGTATGGTAGGGAAATTTGAAACAACGACTTAAAAAAAAACTAAATTCTATTAATCCATCCTGTTTCTTTCAAAATAAATAATTCACTATAAATTATACATTGTTTTGGCCCATCTCCTAACAAGAGTCTAGAGTGACAAATAAATTCCAAAATAGAATTAAATCTTACTCTTTCATAAGCATCACATTTAGTGTTCTACTGTTTCTGCTTGACACATTTGTTACAATTTTCGGTTTCATGTTTCCCTGTTCTATGCAGAACTATAATTTCATGAATTTTCATGTCCAATACACATTCTGGAGATTAAGACACCCTCTTTTCTGTTTCCAAACCACCTTCTTTCTGGACCATTTCTTTCTTGTATGCAATGCAATTACTACTTCTTTTCTTAGAAACAGCTGCTGCAGGTCAAAGAAATGGGTGTGCTGAAAGGTTTCTCAACTGCAAATCAGCCTTAACCATGCACAGCCTATATATCATTACTTTAGACCAAAAGAAGATAGTGGCATGCTGTATAGATCATAGGTATGTATATTAAAGTTAGGTGAGGTTAATTATGGAAATACGGCGTTAAAATGATGAATGCATTTAATGCACTCAAACCTGGCTCAGACCTGTTTGTCATCTTTACATTCCATACAATTGCTTAGTGACAAATATTACAAACAATTACACAAGAAACAAATACATTTACAGAAAGCACATATTTTGTGCTCAAAATGAGCCTAAAATGCTAAATAATTAGCTTAATTTGCAGATAAGATATTTCCAAAAGTACAAACATAAACATTTCAAAATATAAAAGACTTGTGATTATTATTATTATACATTATAGGCTATATTCACAGAAAATGAAAATCACATGAAAATGCTTTTAAAAATCAAATTTAGAAAAATACTTCTTAATAAAAAAATTTAGATTGTCTGACTCTGTATTACCACAGTATAGTAAATGATTGTTTGCATCATGGGCAGTTAAGGTTTTAAATCTGTGTATTTTTGTGTTTTTGCAAAATTCCCTTTAGGGGCTCCGTAAAATCTCCAAATTTATTTTTGTCATTTGGTAATGAAATTGGATCGACTGACACCTAATTTAGGGAATTAGATTGTTAGAATGCTTATATCCCTTGTGTTTAAATAGCTCTTGTGTTTCTCTTGTGTTTTGTCAGTCATTGTCTGGTGTTAGGAGTTCTCACAACTTTCTTTATTGTTTTCCTGTCTCTTTATTAAAATTCTCCAACAATTAGATCCTTGCCACAAGTTGTTGTTTCCATTCCTGTTACAGCTTTATGATGTGGCAGACAAGATAGGGCCCAATGAAATTCATTTTATTGAAGAATATATAAAATATTTATTTGTATTGTAATAAATATTTGAATAGTATTTGTAATTCTATACAAAAAATGAGTTTGTAGATTAATATTTATATCTCCTATGTGTTCTGAAATATATGCCCTTTTGTTTTCTGAGCAAAACAGGTGTATTGATGACTTTTGATGAGGACAGAAAACTCGAAGATCAATTCAGTTTACTCAAAGTTTATTAAAAAGACACTTGAACTACTTACTGTAATTTCAGATGTGCATCTTTTTTTTTATGACAGATTAGAGAAGACAATTGAGTGAACCTCTTGCCACATAAATGACAGTGATACGGCTTCTCTCCAGTGTGGATCCTCTCATGTACTTTAAGATATACTAACCGTTTGAATGTCTTGTCACAGTGTGAACACTTATAAGGTGTTTCTCTAGTGTGAATTCTCTGGTGCATTTTCACTTCAGCATCTGTAAAAAAAGCCTTCCCACACTCAGAGCAAATATGATCCTTCACACCGCTGTGTCTTTTCTGGTGTATTTTTAAAGCATCCCGCTCACTAAAACTCTTTCCACACAAAGAACACACATGAGGCTTCTCTTGTGTATGAACATTCAGATGCCTCTTCAGGGCACTTGTCCTTAAAAAATGTTTACCACACTGGTCACAGTTATATTGTCTTTCACTAGAATGAGTACGCAGATGCATTTTAAAAACACTTGATATTCTGAAACTCTTCCCACAATGTTCACATGTGTATGGCTTCTCTCCAGTATGGATTGTCATGTGATCGTTAAGGAGTGTTTTTTGTGTAAAACTCTTCCCACACTGATCGCATGTGTGTGGCTTCTCTCCGGTATGGATTTTCATGTGTGTGTTAAGATTTCCTTTTCGTGCAAAACTCTTCCCACAATGATCACATGTGTGCGGCTTCTCTCCGGTATGGATTTTCATGTGTTTGTTAAGATTTCCTTTTAGTCTGAAGCTCTTCCTACATTGATCACATGAATGAGGCTTCTCTCCAGTGTGGATCCTCTCATGTATTCTCAGATTTTCGGACCGTTTGAATCTCTTGTCACAGTGTGAGCACTTGTAAGGTGTTTCTGTAGTGTGAACTATCAGGTGCACTTTCAGTGCACCATCTGTAAAAAAAGTCTTCCCACACTCAGAGCAAGCATGATCATTTACACCACTGTGTCTTTTCTGGTGTATCTTTAATGCACCCATTTGACTAAAACTCTTTCCACATAAATAACATACGTAAGGCTTCTCTTTTGAATGAACTTTTAGGTGGCCCTTCAGGAAATCTGCCCTGATTATTTTTGTACTGTACTGGTCAGAGTTATTTTGTTTTTCTCTAGAATGAGTACGCAGATTTATTTTACAAGTTAAACTCTTCCCGCACTGATCGTATGTGTGCGGCTTCTTTCCAGTGTGGATTTTCATGTGATCATTAAGGGATTTTTTTCGTGTGTAACTCTTCCCACACTGATCACAGGTATGCGGCTTCTCCCCAATATGGCTTTGCATGTGTTTTTTAAGGTTTCCTTTATGTCTGAAACTCTTCCCACACTGATCACATGTGTGCATCTTCTCTCCAGTGTGGATTTTAATGTGCTCTTTAAGGTTTCCTTTTTGTGAAAAACTCTTCCCACACTGATCACATGTGTGCAGCTTCTCTCCAGTGTGGACTTTCATGTGTTTGCTAACGTTTGCTTTTTGTGCGAAAGTCTTCCCACACTGATCACATGTATGCGGCTTCTCTCCAGTGTGGATATTCATGTGATCATTAAGAAGTCCTTTTAGTCTGAAGCTCTTCCCACACTGATTACATGTGTGTGGCTTCAGTCCTGTATGGATTTTCATGTGTTCTTTAAGATTTCCTTTTTGTGCAAAACCTTTTCCACATTGATCACATGTGTGCGACTTCTCTCCAGTGTGGATTTTCATGTGATCATTAAGGATTCCTTTTAGCCTGAAGCTCTTCCCACATTGATCACATGGATATGGCTTCTCTCCAGTGTGGATCCTCTCATGTCTTTTCATATATATTGACCGTTTGAATCTCTTGTCACAGTGTGAACACTTGTAAGGTGTTTCTGTAGTGTGAACTGTCTGGTGCACTTTCATCGCACCATCTGTAAAAAAAGTCTTCCCACACTCAGAGCAAGCATGATCCTTCACACCGCTGTGTCTTATCTGGTGCATTGTAAATACATTAATCTGACTAAAACTCTTTCCACATAAATTACATACATAAGGCTTATCCTTTGTATAACATTTCAGGTGGTCTTTCAGGTCATTTGAAAGCCCTTCAAGATGAAATTTTATGTGAATATCAAGACTTTGCTTGCTTGAGAAACTCTTTCCACACTGAGGGCAAGTGAAACATATTTCATCTCTTCTTTTCAATGAGGGACTTGAGGATGTTTCTTCAGTTTTTACAAGATGTTTCTCTTCCAATTCAGTCAGTTCTTCAATCTCCTTGTTCTCTTCTATCAGGTCTAAAATGAATGTAAAAAAAAACCTTCAAAATATTTCCAGCAAAGCATAAAAGAAAACCATTAAAGAGACAAATCTGAAATGAAAAAGACATGTAAACCCTGACATAATAGTAGAAAGTATGAACATTTGAATTGTGTGCATCTACCATCCAATTATTATTTTTAAATATTACAGGCACAAATTGCAATTTACATTAACCAACTTAAATGTATTTTTTTGTAAACAAACAAGTGTTGATGGCTGCAACACTCACAAAAATGTTGGGACAAGAGGCATAATAAAAGTGAAAAGATTATAGAATATCCAAGTTAAACTGTTTTGAAACAGTCCACAATAACCAGTTGAATTGGTAATAGGTGAGGGTATTGTGATTGAATGTAAAAGGGGCATTTTTTATTTGCCAGCACAGATGGGTCATGGTCAAAGTTTTATTGAGAGAATTGTCAGACCACTTCTGAGTGCTAAATTTAGATCTTTCACCATCTACCATGCATAATATTGTGAAAAGATTCAGGGAAAGAAAAAATAACTGGTAATAATTGAGGGGATCGTGATTGGGTGTAAAGGGGGATCTCAGTCGTTGCAAGCATGGGTCGTGGCTCATTATTTTGTGCCAAATTCCATGAGTGAATTGTCAGACAAATTAGAAATCTAATTTCTCAATGCAAAACTGCAAATAATTCAGGTATTTCACCATCTACCATGAATAATATTGTGAATAGATTCAGGGAACCCAGATAAATCTCAGTCTGTATAGGGAAAGGCAAGAAACCTCAATTGAATGTGTCCTCAGATGGCATTGCATGTGAAACTGTCATGCTGCGGTGTTAAATATAGCCACATGGGTTTGGGAGTACTATGGAAAACCAGTGTCACTTAACATAGTCAATCACTGCATGAAAGAGATCTCTGTTACACAAGAAGAAATCTATACATCAATTCTATGCAGACGCCAACGAGCGTCATTTCAGATCTCATCTCATCTCAGATGAGTCCATTATCAGAAAAATTTTGGATATTTTTTAAAGTGCAGTTAAATCAAAAATGTGATTTTTTTCAATTCTATTTAACCTTTATAAACTGAAGCACAAAGAAAATATTTTCAATGTTTTCACTGATTAACTTAATTGAATATAAACAAATTTTAATTTTGATGGCTGCAACACAATCCAAAAATGTTTAGACAGTGGCATGTTTACCAGTGTGTCACATCATCTTGTCCGATTCTTCTTTTCATGATGGGCTACACATTCCAATAGGAGACAGATCTGCTGGCCAGTCAGTCAAATCCTCATGTGTCTCCGAAACCATGCTGTTGTAGCACATGCAGAATGAGACCTGGCATTATTTTCCTCTAATATCCATGGACTTCCAGTGAAATATGTCATTTTGTAGGAAAATATGTATGTAAACAATCCCATTATATGCCTCTATGTCAATGGTGCTATGACACATATGAGTCACCTATGCATTTTGCATTGATGCACCCCCATACCATGGCAGACGTTTGCTTTTGCACGTCACTGATGAAAGTCTGGATGGTTCTCTTTCATCTTTAGGATTTTGATGTCCATTTTCCCCAAAAACAAGCTGAAATGTGGACTCATCTGACCACAACACACATTTCCACTGTCTTTTGGACTATTTAAGATGTCCAATTATGAAAAAATTGAGAACTCCCAGAGAACTCTTAGCATCCCTGCATAGAAGTGATGTATAGATTTCTTCTTGTGTAACAGAGATTGCATTAATTGCACGCAGCAGAGTATGTTAAGTGACGCTGATTTTCCACATTACTCCTGAGCCGATGTAGCTATATTTAACAAAGCAGCATGACAGTTTCTCATGCAATGCCATTTGAATGAATGAATGAATGAATCAGGCATTTATATAGTGCTTTATTGTGTATTGCTGTACACCCAAAGTGCTTTACACTCATATGGAGAGCTCTCTCCTCAACAACCACCACCAGTGTGCAGCATCCACCTGGATGACGCGACAGCAGCCACAGTACAACGGCACCAGTGCGCTCACCACACACCAGTCAAAGGTGGAGAGGAGAGAAAGTAATAGAGCCAATTCAGTGGATGGGGATTATTAGGATGCCATGATTGACAAGGGCCAGTGAAGGGAATTTGGCCAGAACACCGGGGTTACACCCCTACTCTTAACGAGAAGTGCCATGGGATTTTTAATGACCACAGAGAGTCAGAACCTCGGTTTAACGTCTCATCCAAAGGACAGTGCTTGCTGACAGTATAGTGTCCCCGTCACTATACTGGGGCATTAAGACCCACACAGACCACAGAGTCAACACCCCCTGCTGGCCTCACTAACAACACTTCCAGCAGCAACCTAGTTTTCCAGGAGGTCTCCCATCCAGGTACTGACCAGGCTCAACCCTGCTTAGCTTCAGTGGGTAACCAGTCTTGGGCTCAAGGGTGATATGGCTGTGCCTGACGGCTCAAAGTTCAGGCACATTCAACTGAGGTGTCCTGCTTGACCTACACATAGACCTACCAAGATTTATCTTTCCCTGAATCTTTTCACAATATTATGCATGGTAGATGGTGAAATATCAAAATTTTGCACTCAGAAGTGGTCTGACAATTCTCTCATAAAATTTGGACCATGACCCATCTGTGCTGGCAAAGACTGAGGCACCCCTTTTACATTCAATCACAATACCCTCACCTATTACCAATTCAACTGGTTATTGTGGACTGTTTCAAAACAGCTAAACTTGGATATTCTTTAATCTATGTTTCTTTCTTTTTTAAATTTTAGGTTAAAAAACGTAAAAATTATGAATGAATATGAATGGTTGGAATGTCAGCATTACCTAACTTTTGTGATGTTATTTTTAAACAACTGTTTTCAAAAAAAAACTATTGAAGATATTACTGGATCATTTTTTTTTTCTTTTTTTTTTTTACAGTATTTCCATTTAGGAGGGGTGAGTTGTGATAGGGTTAGTGACATATGCTAAAAAAACAAAAAACAGAATGAAAATAAAAAACAATGCCTTTAACCACATGCACCAGTGCGCCTCAATCCATCATATTCTTCCATGCTAAATCTGCTGAATAGCTGAGCCTCAACTCAATGTAATCAACAAAACAATGTACCACTGTAACTTGTCATTTTTTCTGTACTGCAGATTTAACTGTTATTTCACAGCTTTATGATTTTTCTAACTGCAGCTACTGAATCTGATGAACTGCTTTAATTTTTATAACTTTATTGAAGAATCAAGAACATACACCAACCTATTTTTTCTTCACTATCTTCCTGTTTTATACTGCAGGTTTCTGGATCAGTCATGTTTTCCACTTTCTTTATAAAGTCTGTCGTCACTCGTAGGCTGATGAAGATATTCCAGCATTTATCGCTGTGAGAGGAGCTGAACTGTTGGTGAATTGCTGTGTGGTTGGAGGAGCAGATCTGCCAAAATCAAAAACATAACAGTGATCAAATGCATGCTTAATTCACACACTTCAAGCATGTCTTTTGTGTTTTTCTATCCAACTATCAAAATTTAAAGTTAGGCTATTTAATTCGTTTTAAAACAAATTTACATATTTTAAGTATTTATCTTTTGTCAGTGGAATAATCTTAACATTATTAGTTTTGACATGCAGAGGCTTTTCTGACACTCCCTTTTATTAAGTCTTATCAGGGAGTAAATTTTTCATTAACCCACGGTCAAATAACTACCACACACCAGCATATGATATGAAAGTACATTTTACAACCACAGTCACTGTATTAAAAAAAAAAGATACTCAACTTGCTGTCTTTTCTAGGGACAGAAAATGCTCTTTCTTTAAAATGAAAGGGCACAACAAAGCAATATTTTAAAAATGAACAAAAGCGATCATTTAAAAACATTCTTGGGAAGATTTGAGATAATGTAAATCCACAAGTCAACTAAATATATAACACTGTTCTAGTGATTTTGGGATATTTTATTAACATATTATGCCATTACAGTTACATATGCCATATGCAGTTTACAGTGATCTGCAGACATCAGCATAAGGGGAAAATATTGCCTTGGAATAACAGAGACAGCCCTAAACCAAGCCTTACGTCATGATCATCTGAAGAAGTCTGTATTGTACACAGGCAGATTATGAGTCAAAATTATGTTACAAGAGAAGAAAGGCACTGCTGGACATGCTCTCCCCTCACAGACTACACTGGTTGTGACATAATCACCCCAAAATATCGAAACGACGATTCACACCAACCTAGAAAAACAATAAAATCCGCTCAATGATTTTCACATTAGCTTCTCCCTTACATTGCTGCTAAGCTAATGTTTATTTCCGTCAGCAGACCCCAGAAAAGACACTCAAATAACAGCAACGAGACACCTAATAAAATGCTATTTATATTCTGTTATAAATCAGTGAATGTACAAAACACCGTGAACTCACTTCACTGAGGGCCGAGTCCACGCTTTGGGGGCCTAGAAAAAGTAAGCTTTGAAAACGGGTTTAAAAGCGCAAGGTACCGTTATCATTTCCTGAAAATAAGAGACGTCATTTTGTAAACAGTGACGTCTTACGAATGCGTATTACGTGTTCTTTACAGTGACGACTGACGAGACGAGATATACATTTATTATATTTAGATATTTATTTACTTATTTTATTCCTTTCTTTTGAGTTTTGAGAAAATTTTGTTTATTTGTAATCTGTCTTTATTTGCAATTATTTCAATGATGACTGCCTGTTGATGTTAAACAAGTCATTATGATGAGCTGCATCCAATAAAATAAAATAATAATAATAATAAAAAGTATATATATATATATATATATATATATATATATATATATATATATATATATATATGTTACAGGCAGCATATCTAGGAGGAAAAAAGAACAGGCGGTCCTTAAAGGGGCAGTACACAATTAGTGCTATTTCATCTTCTAGTTCTAGTTCTGTTATCTTATATACAAACAAGCCTTTATTGAGGGTAAATTTCGTGTTCATTTTATAACTTTCAAACATATGTCATATAATTTTGCTTGATGTTGTCCATGTAAGGATATAGTAAATTTGAAAAGATGCTATGAAGCATGTTACTGTTGATTGTATAATTTTATTTTTATTTTTTTGGACTGGTATTTTCATGTTATTGATAATAACTGATTTGTGTGCAAAACAATTAGTATGGATGTACAATATGTAATCACAAATATGTAGAATTGATAAACAATAAAATAAATAAATAAATAAAACACTTAGCAGCAAATATGATAATTGTATTTGTTTAGTTTAACGTCATGTGACCATGAACATCAGAGAACCAAACATAGCTAACATCCCTGCTTTAACATGTGAGGCATGAATGCAAAGATCAAATTAAACTAGAAACTGCTACTTTGTGAAGACTATGGAAGCTCGATTACTTTCTGCCACTGAATAAAAAAAAAATAATCAAAATAAAAAAGTAAAGGTAAAAAGGCAAGTTTTTTTATCTCACAATTCTGTTTTGTTTTGTTTTTTTCTCAGAACTTGTTCATTTATATCTCACAATTCTAAATTTATAACACAAAATTGTGTGTTCACATAGCTATCTTGCAGTTCTGAGGAAAAGAGAATTACAAGATTAAAAAAACTAACAAATCTGAGAAAAAGTCAGAGCATGCAGCCTATTTCATGCAGTTATGTTGATGTTTAATGCAGTGTTGCTCAAATAAAAATTATTTTGTCATGACAAAGTTTCTAAGAAGAATCTTTCATAGTTTACTAAATGTTTCAGTGCAAACAAGTTCAAGTCATATTCTAAATATGCCACTATGTATAATGCATAATAGTAATTTGACTGATATATAACTGAGCTTGACCCTGCATTACTTTCACCTGTGAAATACAATTTTAGGCTTGTTTTACCCTGCGTTCCATTCGGAAGGGCTCATCCCTATGCCCTAATCCCTTCAAAGGGTTTACCCTCCGGAGTGAGAGCTTCGAAGGGTTGAAGGGTGTAGGGGACCAAACAACTGTTTCTTGAAGTGCCCTTCCGTGTCATTATATGGACGCGTCATCATGCAAAGAATCAGCGCGAAGGATCATGGGGGCCCGAAGTGTCCATCAGTTGTACCCTTCAAAATCCTTCATTCTGAAGGGCCCTTTGAAGTGGCTAATTCTGAGCACTTTGGTTTGGAACGACAATTTAATATGGCAGCCATGATTGTTTTCACTCCGAAGTGCCCTTCGGAGGACGATACATCCCATTTGGAACACACCGTCAGGCTTGTATTAGCTCATCTAGTAGGTAATGTGTTACAGACACCAGAGGGAGCCACAAAATAGCTAATTTCAAGCGTAGACAGGGTAGATTTATCAAATTAAATGGATAGTTTGATAATAATAGATTCTTTGCAAGTCTTTGTCTCCTAATGTTCTTTGATGCAGCTTTATTTTTCAATATTTAACTGAATTGCAGTGTGTATGTGTGTGTGAGTGTGGAAATGTTATTGAAGTCATTAACCTAGGGGTCTTAGTTCAACGTGGCTTATTCTCCTGTGTAATAGCACATGAGAAATTGTGCACTGTATGTAAAGCTGAATGTTATAATGAGAACAGCTGTGTGAACGATCAGCATGAATTTCGGATGTTCTAATGTGATTTTCTGAAGTTTCTCTCATCTTTGTCTGTTCCTGTTTGTCCTGAATGGTATTTAACTGATAATTGCATTTATTTGTAGTTAATTAAAGAGAAGAACATCATGATGACATGTGAAGTGGGACATTTAAGCTAAGTGTTAGTATTTGAAATTGAAATTTGAAAAAATGGCTGTAGTAGTGCCCTATTTGAAGGTATAGGGGCCAATTTCGGAGACAGCCTCTGTTGTCTGAATCTGTGATCCGATTGGGCGTCTTTGCTGTGGTGGGCGTGGCTATTGTTGCTGCAGTAGTTATAACATCACATCTGGGTAAGTTCAGTAAAACAAGACATAAAAAGACACCAGGGGGCGATGTTTTCAAATCTACCAAAAAGACATTAAAGAGATAGTTCACCCAAAAATGAAAATTCTCACCCTCATGTTGTTCTACTTTTGTATATTGTAAATAATATGTTATGACTAAATAATAATAAATAATTAATAAATAATAAAACAATAAATAATATGTGAATAAACAACGTCTCATTGCAAAAATATTCAGCAGCTCACAGATATTTTCCCTTTACCTTCACTTTTATTTTCCCTCCTGACTGCAATACACAATGCACAGAGTCCATCTTATGAAATTTAGACTGTAGGAGCCTCATCACTCCCTCACAGATTTGTTTTAAATTTGTTTAAATTTAAATATGGTTTTCTCCCTTAACAAGGACTGTAATACTTCCCTGGGCACCTATCTGATATTAGCACGAAGAGTACTTTGGTCTCTTGTGCATTATTCTTATTTGAACTGTAATTTTAGATGTTCTGGGAAATACCCTGCCCCCACAGACCATCTGTTTGTACTGTACACAAACAGCAGGTGGGCCATTGTATTGTATTGTGTTTGATTTTATATATATATAAATTAAGACGAAAAAGAGATTGGAGTTTGAAGAAAATGTGAATAATAAAATGCCACTTCTAAGAAATTTAAAATTATTTATTTTTACTCATTTTGATTTCAGAAGTTAAGCTTTAGTGCAAGATCTAAAAGTGTGTAAAATATTTCATCTTTTAAATTTAAAACCAACAGTTTCCCTATGATTTGATTTCATTGGTGTCAGCAGTGTTAAAATTGAGTTAAAGTTGTGAAATGTTCATTTTTGGAGAATGATTAAATTATGTGATGGCATTATGTTTTTATGTTTTTTTTTTTTTTTTTTGGTTGACGTGACATGACTTGACCAGAATTGTTAAAAGAGTTGGTTTCAGCGGATGTGGGGTGTAAACAAGCGAAAGGGGCGATGCAAACACTCTCACAACCCACAGACATGGGTTTTCCATTCTCATAAAGAAAAGCAATGCTTATTCACATTCACTACGAATCAAGCATCATATCATTTAGATGTCTTTGTTATTTTATATACAAATATAATACCTTGGAAAGTACCTAAGTTAAATTATAGACTTAATAATGAGTAAACAGACAGGAAAGAAAAATGTAAATATACAGAGATGGTAGTGAGAAAGACTATGTACCACTGTTGATGCGTCAGACTGTTTTAAAAATTCAACATGAAATGCAGGAAACATGCTATTCCAGATCATGTTTCATCAGCAGAGACTCACTGGCTGCTTCATGATCTGAGTCTTATGACACTTTATGTGTCAGCAGATTTATATGCAATTAACCCTCAGCTTTAGAATAATCATATGCATCAAAAATAGACACTGCACAATTTACTGTAAACTGTTATGCATTTATGGTGATGTGGACAAAATAGTTTATCTGTTTATATCAGCATGGAGCCATGTTACTGGTATTAAGATGCTTTTCTCGGACATTCATCTGTTAATAAACATTCCAAACGTCAGAGTTATATTTTCAAAGAGACCAGTGAGAGTAATATTAATATATGTTTATCTTATTTTTTAATATTTGATTTATAGATAATATTCACTAACTATGCTGTTCATTTTTGCTTGTAGATTAGTTGCTCATCAGTACATGCTGATCTTTCATATGGCTGCAACAAATAAGAATAAACTAGTTTTAAAGAGGCAAAGCAGTGTGATGAAATCAACACACCTTCATGCAAATAAAGTTCATAGTAGAAATGCAAATGCTTTGAAAATGCAAATACTCTCATGTCTATTATGGAAAGTTGGACAGTTTTTATTGCATATATGTAATGCTGTTGTTCTGCACAGAACCTGAGTTCTGAGTTTTTGCTTTGCTTTGCTTTGTTTTGGAAAGCACATGAGGTTGGTTTTGCACTGTGACACACTTTCCAGTTCTGTTTATGAGTAAAAGCAAGATGCGTTGTGGTCTGTGAAGGCTATTGGCTAAAGTCTATTGATTGCATGTGGTAGGTGTGTTGCAAGCTCTTGCGTGTGTGTGGGTGGGTGGGTTGGTGGTTTGGGTGAAGGGCATCTTGTCCCTTAACGTCACCTTACAGCAAACAAACGTTTCGAGTTCAAATATAACAGTCATCTGAGGCCAAATCAGTTTTGTAGGTCATGATGTTCATCTTTAACGCAGAATTAACTGAAATGGTTTCATTTTGTTCAAACCCTCATTAAAGCACTAAATACTATTACATTAACTTAACCAGAAACAAGAAATGCAACAAGGGGAATTTTTAAAAAGCTTAAGGAAATTTATATCTATATTTTTCCTCTGGACCACTGTTCTCCACATATTTTATTATTATTATTATTATATATTTTTTTTTTAGTTAATTGATTTATATCTAGTTATCTTCTATATCTCAAAATGATTTAGAATAAACATCAGATACATCATGAGGTACGTGATTAAGGCTATAACTTTAATCTGAGTTTCATGAATTTAAAATTTTCAATATGTCATGATTATAGCAAAGAGGAGTAAAGCTGCAGAAGATATCAGCTTAAATCAATTAGGCTACCAAGTATGTGAAAAAAAAGCCTTGTGTGTTTGTAAAGGTATGAGATTCACAATATCCAACATATTTGCATATGTTGGCTTAATGCAAAGAAAAGAATAAGGAGGTTAGTTCACAGATAATGTTTTGCATATAAACCCTTTCCCTTGGAAAATAAACTTGTTAAGCAACTTTTCACTCCATATCCAGCACTGTGTCAATTTCCACCATATCTAAAATATTTTTTTTTTTGTGATTAATAGCATTTGTGGTGGCTGACTCCAACATTAATAGGCCTATTAACTGGAGTTAGCCAATACACACATTTTCGTATTCTTTTTTATTTTACAATGTCGGGGACACAAAAACCATATATTCTGTTCTTGTTGATATTCTGCTCTTCATTTTATTAAAATAGTTATATTTACCTCACCTTTTTTTTGTTACACACACCACACTTTCTCATGTTTCATCTTAACGTTTACACGCACACCAAAAAACCGGAAAAACAGGAATGCTGCGTTCTTGGATTTCTAACTTTAATTTCTCAAATAACTATTTCTTCTAATCGCGTAATAAACACGGCGTTCGCGTTTAAAGATGTGTCAGAACGCGCCTTTCCTCAGAAACCTTAGAATAAAACGCAGGACTTCAAAAACAAACAAAAATTCACTGCAAACGCAAATGATGATTGTGTATAAGCAAGCATTGTGCTGAGCTTCCATTAAACGTAGGCTATTAAATGAAAAAAGCCAAGGCAAATAGTCTGGCTATGTGATACCTATTTAATTATTTCTCAGACTAGAACTGCCAACCCACAATCAACGGAGCATTGAGACACCGCCTTTTGTAGTAGCTATAGGTTTCGTCTAGAAGAGCCCTCTGAATATTATGTTCAGAAATGTCTCGTTTTATGGTTTCGGACTGTTTTGGCTTTTAACGAATATGGTGTTTCATGCATTTTTCTGTTTTTGTCTGTGGCTTTTGGGAGGTAAGTTATGTTTATATTGCTTCACTTCTTCCCCTAAACAATCAAACTATTCCAGCATGTTCTAACAGTTTGAATAGAAACATGAAGCTTGTTAAAATATGTAAACTAAAACGTCATCTTCTGTGAATGTTCGCCTATAGGGATTGAAAACTCAAAACCCAGGAATGTTAAAATAATAAATCTAATGTGCAGTTCACAGCATTTTAAAAGATGTAGGCTACAGTTTGTCAAAATAGGCTGTAGGCTATTAAACTAAATCTACAGCCTACATACGATTTACTCACTTAGTTTTTAGCTATTTGCTCTCCGTCATGTGTTTCCAAACCTGTATGACTTGTATGTGGAATAGATAGCAAAACAAGGTATTTTGCTGTTTCCTCTTTTTTTAAAACATTCGCAAACATGAAAAATACAGTAGCACAAAAGAGAATAAACCCATATTTGGCAACTAGTGAAAAGCTTCATCATTTATTCACCTGTATGTTCTTTATCTGCGGAAACACAAAGAAGATATTCTGAAGAACAGTAGGGTCCAAACAACAAGTGACTTTCACTGTATTGACAAAGAAAACACAGATTATCTTCTTTGGTGCTCCACAGATGGAAATCAGTCATACAGGTTTGGAATGACATGAGGGTGAGTAAACGATGACAGAAGCTTTATTTTAGCAGAACTGTCCCTATCCCCAAGCTTGATATTTTTGTTCTATTTTTTTCATACTTATAAATTTGTATGTTACAGACATTGTGATGGAGTTTTTCTTTTCTTTTTTTTTTCAAATAAACTCTGAAAGATACCTAAAATTATAATCTGTGCTGATTCTTTTCTTCCAGGTGTGTCTGATGCTTATACAGATGAAACAGTGATGATATCAGTGATGGAGGGAGATTCTGTCGTTTTAAACACTGATGTTACTGAAATACAGAAAGATGATCATATACTGTGGTCATTTAGACTTAACAGTTCAGAGACTCGTATCGCTGAAATCTATAAACAGATCATCTCTATATATGATAATAAAGAGAATGAGAGATTCAGAGACAGACTACAGATAGATGAGCAGACAGGATCTCTGACCATCACAAACATCAACAAATTACACTCTGGACTTTATAAACTGCAGATCATCAGTGGAGTGATCAAACACATGAGCTTCAGTATTTCTGTCTATGGTGAGTAAACTGAATAAATCATACAGAAAGAGTTTTTAATTTTAAAGTAAATGCAAAACTGACCATCTGGAAGTGCACCGATATTTATTGATCTATGAGGACTGACAGTCTTTATAGACAACATTTTTGCAGGAACTGATTTTTCCTGACATGTTTTTCTTTAATGTTTTTTTTAGGTAGCCTGCCTGCTCCTTTCATTATCAGAGATTCTTTACAAAATTCAGAGTCCAGATGTTCATTGTTGTGTTCAGTGTTGAATGTGAGTGATGTGACTCTCTCCTGGTTCAAAGGAAACAGTTTATTGTCCAGCATCAGTGTGTCTGATCTCAGCATCAGTCTCTCTCTACCTCTGGAGGTGGAATATCAGGATAAAAACACTTACAGCTGTGTGCTCAACAATCCCATCAGAAACCAGACCACACATCTGGACATCAGTCAACTCTGTCAGACAAGTCCAGGTATGTCAGTATTATATTCACACTGGGCATATTTGCTGTTGTCCGAATCTGATCGTTCCTGGCCATCCCTTTACATATATTTCTTGAAAATTATGTTGTTAATGGATGAAACACACGCGCGTTACTTTACTTCCTGAACAAGTATAGTAAAGTGGTGTGCTTTTTTCATGCTTCTTCGAACTAAACTGCCAGTATTAACCCCCCTCCCCAGAGCTTATCACTGAATGCGTTGACCATGTTAATAATGTCATCCTGGTTTATTTCTAAAATGTTTTATAGTAGCTGAACTCACTGCTTTTAGGGGATTTTGAGACTGGTTTACCCAAGCATATCATGTTCATTTGATTGTTGACAGTTTGGAGGAGAACACTAAACAATATTTAGAATAACGTTTTGTTTAATCTAGTTAATCATAGAAATGTTTGACAGATTAATGAAAACAATTGGTAATTGCATTCAGTAAGATATTTATACCGTTTTTCATCTTTGTTGAGACTCTCATACTGTAGTGTAATGACTTTGTGTTTTATTCATTGCAGAATCCAACCAAACTTTAGTTCTCATTGTTGTATTTCTGCTGCTGTTGCTCCTTGTGGTCACAGTTGCAGTCGTGTTGATGTTTTGTCGCCGAAGAAAATACACAGAAGCAAAACAAGATGGCAAGTATTACGTTAAATATATTTTGTGCAAATGTAGTGCTCAGAAGTGCCTGCAAATCTTGTAAACACCATTTAAGTTTCATAACTTTTTTTTTATTTATTTTACAAATTATTATCAAACAGCTCAGGACAATGAAGAAGAGGTTGAGTATACAGATGCAATCTTTATTCCACACAAAGCTCTGGATGCTGTAAGATACTTTTGTTATTCTCTGTACTGTATCTCGTTGCTTATAGAAACCTTGCTAAGTTTGTATGTTTTTTGTGTGTCTACTTATGGCTGTTTATAAATACATAAATTAACACTCACAGTGACATTGCACTTTTTTATTATAGATATTATTTGTTACTTTGATTCTCTGAATTTGTTCTTTAAGCATGTGTACAATCAGCTCTGTTCTCGACTTCCTGATTCATGTCTGTTTCCGTGCAGGAGCCTAATGGATGCGATCAGACGGTGTATTCAGAAGTGGCTTTGAGATGATGATCATATAGACTGCATTATCATACATCTCAGTTTGTTACAGGACAGAGCATGTTGAGGTGTATGCTCCTCAAAACCTCAAAACTACTGATTCTAGCTAAGTTTGAACTGAAGTGACTGAATTTCAGCATTTTATTTTAAGTCATTTCTAAACAATTTGATCTTTATTAACAAAGAGCTCATATCTGGAACACACACAACTGATAAAAGGATATACCACTTCTTTCAGGGATTTTCAGGGACTCATATATGTACAATAAGACCTCATGTGTTCAGTACTGTAGGATGCTTGCATAGTCACTGTGCTAATGGCTCCCTCTGCTGACTCTTTATGAGACTTTCAGGAATCAATGTTATAACGGGTTTGGCTCTTTGCTGTTAGATAACCAACTTTGGGACAAAAATCATCTTTCAAAACTATGGAATAAGTGCCTTTGTATCTGGGAACACTCCTGCTCTCAAGATAAGACCATTATCACAAGTCATTTTTAATTTATTGCTGCTTGCCAGTATTTGTAAAATATCAGTTCAAGATAGTAATCTCAGATTCTTTAGATTATTAATGTCATTTATCAATATAGTGTAATCTGTGTAACAATTTACACATTAAATATTGTAATTTAATGTAATCGACAAGCAAGAAGTTTCTACTATGTGTATTCAGCAAGTAGTGAATGCTTCAGTCCAGGTACTAAATGTGATGCATTTGAAGTTTTTATTTTTCTGAAGAAAGGTGTCACAATGTAAAACATAGTAAATAGGGCACTATTCAACAAAATATGTTTTGCAATTGTTATCAGTATTATCCATGTCTGTGTAATGTGTTTGATTTATGGACACCAGGTGCAGCTCTTGACAAAATGTCAGTAATATTTGAATGAATATCTCTAGTTTTGGAGTCAATGTAATCCGACAAACGCCAGTTTAGGTGATTTAATGTGACTGATGATTTAAGCTTCATCTTTATTCAAATTGTTTGAATGTAGTAAACTTAGAAATGCACTGAAGTCTATAGCTGCCTGTTACCTTTTTTCTTTTTCTTTTTTTGCTTCGCTTAAGCAGGTTATTCTTTTTCGCTTAAGCAGGTTATTCTTTTGTACTTGATATTTTTAGGCTGTAGAAGTGGTTTGTGTATTTACTGAACAAGCATTATTAAACATTATCGCTGCACTGATCATGTTTGTCTCTTTGTCAGATGTAGAGGATTGCCCAGTGCTATGTTCAATGAAATTCATGTAAGCTTATATTGTTTTCAATCATAATATTGAATTTTGTTGTTTGTATCTTACACTACTGACAGTGTGGTTAACGCTATAGGTTTCACAGGATGTGAATTGTGTTTGTAAGTGAGATATGGGGGAGAGCATTGCATGTGCGAAACATCATAATCCTAACATCATAAATAAGTTTTTAATGGACTTCCTCTCTTAGCTCAATGTACAATATGTGGTTCTGCGAGTAAAACTGATAAGAAAATACTTATAATTTATATATATATTGTGCTCATATGTTAAGAAAAATAAGTGTGTAGATAGATATTTTAGAAAATAGATAAAAAACGAAATTATAAAATTGTTATGCATATATATATTAGAATGGTTCCGTTTGATTAAACATGTTAAGAAAAATGTTTTAAAATTTAAATGTGTTTTTATTTGAGTGGTTAACTGATTGAACAATCTATTCATGAATTCATTCATGAATATCAGTTAGACATTACGCAACTGAATTGCGATGTCTGGTTTTAAAGATGTGAAATGCCTTGGTGGAAAATGTTGAACTCTTAATGAGGTCAGCTCAGTGCGTGTGGTTATTGCACTGGGTAAATGCACAAAGCATAATTCAGTGTGTTTGTGGGGGTGTTAAATATGCGGTTTTGTCACATCCACAAGTGAATGTTATAAAGTGCATCCAGCCATCATAAAAGTAGCCCACTCCACATGGCTTGATGAAGGCTTTCTGAAGTGACTCGAAGTGTTTGTGTAAGAAAAATATCCATATTTAAAAGTTTATAAACCATAATCTCTTGCTTCCGCTATATCTATCGTATGCATGTTCACACAACACAAACGCAAAATGATGATTGTGTATAAGCAAGTGTTTTTCTGGGCTTCACTTAAACACATTAAACAGAGGGTAGAACTGTATGTGCCTTTTATTTCAGTCAAATATTTTATTCAGTCAAATATCTAATTCATTATTTGGTATTTGTGCCAGCTTCCTACTGAAGAAGTAGTTTAATAATAATTAAAAAAAAGTCAATTGAGTCAATTCTTTTTGTGAATAACTTTTTATACTTAATTTCTTTTTGTGATGACAGTCCATACTTAAACTCATCATAGTAAAATGGTGTTTATTGTGTGTGTGTCTGTGTGTATTTATTTTCAGACTAGTTGGTGCTAATATTTTGGCTGTTAGCTGTAAGGTGAGCTAGTTCATGGCTCTGGGTTAGCTGTAACAGCAAGACTCAGGGTTAGCTTTAACATCAATGAAACATCTGATCATATAACTAACTCCAAGCACATTTTTTTTGTTTTATTCATATGTTTTCTTTGAATTTCAATATGCCTGCGTGTCTCTCAATGTTTAAGTGATCAAGTTCAATTTTATTATGGCCAGTTACTATGACTGACACTAACAAACATGATTAAACACATATGCATGTTAATCAGTTTTATTATCACAGACACACACACACACACACACACACACACACATATGTTGGTTTTTGTGGTTTATGGGGACTCTCCATAGGCGTAATGGTTTTTATACTGAACGAACTGTGTGTGCTATTGCCCTACACCAACCCTACACCTAAACTTAGCCCTCACAGGAGACTTTGTGCATTTTTAGATTTCAAAAAAGCACCATTTAGTATGTTTTTTTTAAGCCTTTTGAATTACGGGGACATAGGCAGTGTCCTCATAAACCTCCTTCATATTATAATACCTCTGTCATACCCATGTCATTATACAAATTAGTGTCCTCGTAAACCACATAAACACACACACACACACACACACACACACACACACTAATCCTAACCAATTATGTTGAAAAGTCAAAATTAATTTTTTGGTCATTATCCCTATTGCATAATGTTACATCACCCCAGGGCATGTTACAACTAACCAGACTATGTGGTGAATGATAACAGCTATGCCATTTAATAGCAGACACTTAACTAGTTTGAATCACATTTTGAACGCACTGGCTTAAAAGAACTCCAAGATACAAACAGAAATGTCAAAAATGTTACAACCAGTCCCCAGTCTTCCGCTAAAAAAAAAAAAAAACCATTCATGCAACAGCACCAAAGAGACCCATATTTAACCAAGAAACCCATATTTAACAACTAATGAAATGATGACTGGATATAAGGGTGAAGTCAAGTTTTCCAGTGAAAAAAGGTCTCAATTTACCCAAATTCTCCCATATTTTTAATATTAGTTGTGATATATATATATATATATTTCAATTAAACTGAACTGAGCTGGATGGTAACATCGCTGTTTTCTACAGAACTGCTTTATAGATGAATTTAACTCATTTCATAATTGATGAAATTCACACAGTTATTAAACTGAAGTGATTTAACAATGAACTGACTTTAACTGAAACTGTCTACTGTCCTCGTCTAGAGCTTGGTAGAAATCTCATTGGGCCCTCTCTCTTTCGACGAGCTCATGGAATCGTCCTAACCTTCTACCTTCATTCAACACCCCTGCTGACACGCCAGTAACTTTAATCAAGCACTCCTTCACTGAATCCATACTTGCAACAGTCCCAACAGTCCTGAATCCATCCTTGAATCAGATCTAAAGCCCACCAGCTAGTAAGTGTGAAGTCTGCATCTATAAGGAAATCTTTTCTGTCATCATTTATTCACCCTCATGTCATTCATGCGACGTTCTTCTTATGCGAATCACAAAAGCAGACATTTAGAAGAATATTGTGGTCCAAACAACACTGAATTTTACTGTGATTTTTTGGACTGAAGCTGCCAACCCACAGTCAGTGAAAGTGCATCAGCGAATGAGACACCGCCTCTTTGTAGAAGGTTTTCACAACGTGAAACGCTTTTTGATTGTTACTTTCAGACATGTGGCGGGTGTTTCATGCTTTTCTCTGTTTTTGGCTCTTAGATGGTAAGTTATACATATATTTTTTATATTTCTTGTAATACAGGCAGACTATTCCAGTATCTAACAGTCTTAATGGAAACAGGAATGCTTATAAAAGCGTAAAAGGTGCTTCATCTTTATTGAATTTCTGAATAGGGTTTGAAAAATTTGATCCTGGAATATTAAAGGACCAGTTCGCACAATGAAATTACTTAAGTGCAGTTTACAGTATTTTAAAATAAAAAGATGTACATTTTGCCAAATTATATAAACCTTAATGGAATATCCGATCAATTTAAAAGTATAATTTTTAGCCAAAAATGTAAATTGTCATCATGTACTCTCCCTCGTGTGTTTCCAAACCTGAATGACTTGTTTGTGGAATACAAAAGAACATGTTTTGCACTTCCATGTTTTTTAACATGTAACAAAAGTGATACAGTAGAACCAAAAAATAATATCCATATTCAACAATGAGGGTGAAAAAAACAATTGTAAGTGTGAGTTCTTTAGTTTTGGTATAGTTAAAAAAATCATTAATTCACCCTCACGTCTTTTATGTTGTGATGAACTTTTTTCTGCGGAACACAGATATTCTGAGTGGCGTCTAAACAACATTGACTCACAAAAATAAAATTAAAATTAAAATGTATCCTCGTGTGTGCTCCACAGAATAAAGACAGTCATACAAGTTTGGAATAAAATGTGGGTGATAAAATGATGACAGAAGCTTCATTTTAGGTGAACGAACCCTTAAAATGATTTTTTTATTATGGTGCTGCTTATTGTGTAAACCAGTTATGTAATAATGCAGCTTGATACTTTTGCTCTATATTTAGATTTTTTTGTACATAAAGTCTAACATTTTTAAAATTCTAAAAGTTTTATTTTTTCAGATAAACTCCGAAAGATACCTAAGATGATAATCTGTGCTGATTCTTTTCTTCCAGGTGTGTCTGATGTTTATACAGATGAAACAGTGATGATATCAGTGATGGAGGGAGATTCTGTCATTTTAAACACTGATGTTACTGAACTACAGAGAGATGATCATATACTGTGGTCATTTAGACTTAACAGTTCAGAGACTCGTATCGCTGAAATCTATAAACAGATCATCTCTATATATGATAATAAAGAGAATGAGAGATTCAGAGACAGACTACAGATAGATGAGCAGACAGGATCTCTGACCATCACAAACATCAACAAATTACACTCTGGACTTTATAAACTACAGATCATCAATAGAGTGATCAAACACATGAGCTTCAGTATTGCTGTCTATGGTGAGTAAACTGAATAAATCATACTAAAAGAGTTTTTAATTTTAAAGTAAATGCAAAACTGACCATCTGGAAGCACATTGTTATTGATCTATGATGATAGACAATCTTTAAAGACATCTTTATCAATAATTAACTGTTCCTGTTTTTCTTTCATGATTTTAGGCATTCTGCCTGTTCCTGTCATTATCAGAGAATCCTCACAAACTTTTTCATCATTATCAGGATCTTCAGTGTCCAGATGTTCACTGCTGTGTTCAGTGTTGAATGTGAGTCATGTGACTCTCTCCTGGTACAAAGGAAACAGTTTATTGTCCAGCATCAGTGTGTCTGATCTCAGCATCAGTCTCTCTCTTCCTCTGGAGGTGGAATATCAGGATAAAAACACCTACAGCTGTGTGCTCAACAATCCCATCAGAAACCAGACCAAACATCTGGACATCACTCAACTTTGTCAGACACCTTCAGGTATGTCAGTATTATATTCACACTGAATCTGTCTGAATCTGATTGTTCCCTGCAGTGCCCCTTCAATTTCAATGATCAGTTTGGTGGTATAATGTGCAGCAGTAGCTTAATGACTCTTTATGTTTTATCCGTTACAGAATCTATATTTCTCTTTGTTGTATTTCTCTTGTTGATGCTGCTGGTCACAGTTGTAGTCGTGTTAATATTCTGTCACAGTAGAAACTACACACAAGCAAAACAAGATGGCAAGTATTACGAATAACCAAAAA
Organism: Barbus barbus; assembly: GCF_936440315.1. Lineage (NCBI taxonomy): Eukaryota > Metazoa > Chordata > Actinopteri > Cypriniformes > Cyprinidae > Barbus > Barbus barbus. The sequence goes on from NC_136737.1 coordinate 10,986,943, forward strand.
AAAAAAAAAAAAAGAAGAAAAAAATATATACAAATGTATAATTTTATAATTGTTTATTTATTTAATTGTATAAATTGTTATCAAACAGCTCAGGCTAATGAAGAAGAGGTTGATTATACGGAAGCAACATTAATTCCTCACAGAACTCCGGATGCTGTAAGATATGTTTGTTATTCTCTGCACTAAATCTCATTGCTTACAGAAACCCTGCTAAGCTAAGTATTGTTTTTTGTGTGTCTGCTTATGGACATTTTTATATACATAAGTTAGCACTCAGACATCATTCACAATTTTTAAAAAGTCTGGATTTAATAGTTAAAGTGCTTATTTATTAATTCATTCTTAAAGATGCATGTATTTACATGATCATTAAGTTCTCATGACTAGATTCTTACATTTACATTTGTGCATTTAGCAGACGCTTTTATCCAAAGCGACTTACATTGCATTCAAGTTACAGTTTACACATTTTTAACAGCTCTTGCTTTCCCTGGGAATCGAACCCATGATCTTGGCGTTGCTAGCACCATGCTCTACCATTTGAGCTATAGGAAAGCGTTCTTATGAAACCTATGGGACTCTGAATATGTGCTTTCAGCATGTGTAGAATCAGCTCTGTTCTTGACTTACTGATGTGCATCTCTTTTCTAACAGGAGGTTAATGGACGGGATCAGATGGTGTATTCAGAAGTTGTGTTAAGATGATAGTATCTCAATGATAACAGGATATTCCACTTTTTCAGGTGATTTTCAGGGGCTCATACATGTACAACTAGATCAAATGCGCTCAGTAGCCTACTATAATGTAAAAAATGATAACCTGCAAAACGTTACCTTATAGAGTCTATAAAATTGTTTGGTTGCACAATGTATATGACTTTTTGTTGAAAAGCCATATACAGCCCAATGTACTGGTAATATGAAGGAATTTTCTGTATTTTACCCGTTTTGAATTTTGCATTGAAATGCCTGTAAATTGACGAGAAAATGGAGGCCTACTTGTAATTTTCTGCCTTGTAATCTGGTTTTCCACTGTTTTTTTTTTTTTTTTTTTAAGTGAAAAGTAAAGTGACGTTTGGCCAAGTATGGTGACCCATACTGAGACATTTTGCTCTGCATTTAACTCATCCATGCACTCACACACACACTCACACACACACACACATACACATATACACACACACACACACACACACACACATGTTGGTTTTTGCGGTTTAACTTTGTGCATTTTTAGATTTTCAAAAAAGCACCATTTAGTATGTTTTTTAAGCCTTTTGAATTACGGGGACATAGGCAGTGTCCTCATAAACCACCTTCATATTGTAATACCTCTGTGATACCCATGTCATTATACAAATTTGTGTCCTCATAAACCACATAAACATGCACACACACACACACACACACACACACACACACACACATCATGAACACACATCCGGAGCAGTGGGCAGCCATAGTGCTGCGGCGCCCAGGGAGCAGTTGGGGGTACTGTGCCTTGCTCATATGGTCTCACCTCAGTTGTGGTACTGAAGGTGGAAGAGAGCGCTAGTTATTCATTATTTTAAGTTACGTTTAACTGCTCTTCAGTAAACAAAGAAGACTTTGGTTCATAAATTATAAATGAATTCAAAATGGGCTTTAATTTTGTTCAGTGTATAATAGAACAAGTCTATTAGTCCACTTTTAATTTACACATACATTACATACATTCATGTATGTTGGTTTATCAGATACATTGATTTCATTAAAAAATGAATAAAATCCACTTATAATATAAGTATAATTGAACAAATACAGAAACAACCTGTGCATAACAAAAAAAAAGCATGAATGAAGAAAGCGAGTAGTCATCACAGCCTGTTAAAGTACTTATGAAACATATCAAACTACCTGAATTCATAAATTAATTATTTAGCCATGTCAGAAGTCCATGTGCTCCTTAGACACAATTGCAGTGAGTGGTAGTAGATGGCATGGAAGTAGAAACTAGTTCTTCTCTGGCAGTTATTACATTAATTTATTGCTGCCTGTCAGTATTAATAAAATATCAGTTTAAACATTTTAATCATTGAATTGATGTCATTTAGCTACATGGCATAAGCTGTTTATGAATTTACACATTAAACAGTGTAATGTAATAATCACCTGTATAATGCGGTTAATTATGGACACCAGGTGGAGCTCCTGATAAGATATGAACATCACATTAAGCATCTGAATACCTTTAGGAGTCGCTTTAATCTGAAAAACAAAAAAAAACAGTTCAGGTAATTTATTCAAATAGTAATGTGCTGAAGCTTATATGATGGCCGCAGTTTGTTCTTGATATTTGCGTTGTGTTCTAATTTCATATCCTGCTGTAGTGGTTTGTGAAGTTTCTGAAAAATAAACATTATGAAACATTCTCTCTGTACTGATTGTTTGTCGGTATATGACCATAATGAACTTACACATTTACACATGAAGATTTTTAAGTGATTTCAGTATGAAATGGCTGGAGTCGACTAGTTAATGTCAGTAATGTTTTTGAGATTAGTAATGTATAGAGATAAATGATGTCAATTTATCTGTAAACATAAAAACAATCTGAAATGACAATCTATGATTTGTTATTGACAAATAGTTTTTTTTGGTTCGGTATTTATGAAACAGTGATGATATCAGTGATGATTCTGTCACTAAACACTGATGCTACTGAAATAAAGAGAGATGTCTTGTAATGTGCACATTTAGGCTTCACCATTCTGAGACTCGTTTAGCTGACATCTATAAACAGATCATCTCTACATACAGTATGATAAAAAAAGAGAATAATGAAATATTCAGACTACAGAGCAGACAGGATCTCTGTGAATGCATTGTTATTATTATTTATTTTAACATGGTATTCATGCGCTTTTATGTGTTTTTGATTCTGATATGTATATGATATGTGATATGTAAGAATCTGATATGTATTAAAGAAAGACAGACCACAAGTTTAAAGTATCAAAGTTGCACAGATAACATGGCATGTTTTTTTCCAGTTATTTCTGAGATACTTTTGATCTCATAGGTCATTTTGTCATTTAAATGCGAACAACTTTATACAACATTTCAATGCCTGTACAGGTTAAGATGGTTTGGATGTTTAGAATAATAGTGTTTTAGTTCTTTAAACTCGCTGACATTATACTGGTTATGTATTTGAATGCCCCTGTATACTCGGATGTGTTAAAAGTGTGTCTTAAGGCTGGAATACACTGTGTGACTTTTAAAATCTGAAGATATTTTAAAACATTTGTCATCACCAATTTTGTAAATAGTTACAGATTAAAATGACTAAGGATCACACACTACATTTTAAAGTCTTTCTGGACACAACAAACTCACACATGAGCCTTGCTGCTACACTGATATCCTCCAGCTGTACCAAATCAAAGTCTGAAGCTAAAACATCAGACTGTGTGTCCACCACTACACTACACGATTGTATGTGAAATATATCAACACAAAACTGTACAGAAGTAATACTCTATTCCAGCCTTTACACACACCAGTGTGTGTTTCAAAGGAACTGGGTTCAATGTGTTCAAGAAGTGAAGCTAAACTGTCTTCTTGGGAAGGTTTTATGTAACTTACTCGTTCTGAAGATTAACATGAGGTTAAAAAAGCTAAGACCACAGGATTGCACGAGGGAAGAAAGCTTAGAAAAGTTAGAGTCCAAATCCATTCACTGCTGTAGGATGTGTGTGTAATCGCTGTGCTGAAGGCTCCCTCTGCTGGACTGTTTGTGAGACTTAATGATGTTTAGTCTGGTAATGCACTTTAGGTGAAGGATGACTTCACTAATATTTTGAGCTGAACTGTGTTAAATGTGCAGTAGCTACACTGGGGAATGTATTGGGAAAATGCTGCTCTACTCACTGTCTTAATTTGATAGCTACTCGATTTTTTACTCACATGAGCTGCTCTTTTCTTCTTGTTTCTGTTGTCATGCACAGATGTTTATGTATATGCTGGTAAAAAAAATTAAATAAAAACACTTATAGTGAAACATTCTATCTGTACGGATTGTTATTATGTTCTAACTCCCAACTACATACAATTAACTCTGTTCACTCTGTCCATCTCCAATACAATTTAAGAGGATGAAAAAGTGTTAAATGTAATCTGGAGAGACTTCTAAAATCAGTTCACTTTTTCATCTATCAGTCTAGATTTAGGAAGTAGCTGCACTTTTTATTCAGGAAGTAGCTCTGCTTTGTCTGAAGTGACTCTCGACTTTTCTATTACAATGTCCTCTCATCTATGTTTTCTGATCCTGTTTGTTCTGTGTGGTGAGAAACTCTTAAAAGTTCCAGTAAATGTGGAGTATGCAATCACAAATGCTTTTCCACAAGTTATTAAACAATAAATTTGGTTTACCCTTTTAATCGTGCTTTACTAAGCTCCAGGAAATGTGATTATATTAAGTCTCTTTCTTATAATAATGTGTTTTTATATATGTTCTGCAGGTGTGTTTGGTACAGATGAAATGAAGTCAGTATCAGTGACTGAGGGAGATTCTTTTACTCTAAACACTGGTGTTACTGAAGTACAGAGAGATGATCATATATTGTGGATGTTTGGACCTAAAGAGACTCGTATAGCTGAACTCTATAAGCACAGCATTGATATGTTTAGCAGTAATGAGATATTTGGAGACAGACTGCAGCTGGACTCTTTCACTGGATCTCTGACCATCAGAAACATCAGAACCACAGACTCTGGACTTTATAAACGACAGATCCGCAGCAACAGAGGAAACTCAGACGAGATATTCAGTGTTACTGTCAATGGTAAGACAAATATGACTTTAAATATTGTATAAATGGATGTAAAGCTTATAATTGATCAGTAGTGAATCAGGAATATAACAACACTAAAAATTAAGGTTCGTTAAAATTACAGTGCATTTTCCCATCTGCTTTTATTTTCCACCAGCAAACTGTACTCCGATAAATCCCTTCTTTATTATAAGAAAAGAAACTTATGTAGTGGACCAAAAACTGTTCTTCATGGGGCCATCTATATAAGCAAAGGACATGCATTCTTTGTATTCCTTGCATTTTTTACACATATATTTCCTGTAGTAATTATATTACTGCCTGTCCTTTACATGTAATATAATATAGACTGTGTCTGTATATGAAAAACATAAATTAACAAATAACTTGGCTGTTATAGAAGTACATACACTGAACATTTGTACTGTAAACATAACTGTTCCAAAGGGCCTTTTTAAGTGGGCAGTTTTGAGCACTTTGGTTTGGAATGACCCTTCAGTGATATTAAATGACTATTTATAGTTATTAATAAACATTATCTACATTTGGATCCTACTTTCCCTTATGCCTGTGTTTGCTTACATTACAACAATACGCTTATATTTAATTTACATGTTTTCCAGCTCGTCTGCCTGTTCCTGTCATTACCAGATGCATCTGTGCCTTCTCATCAGGATCTTCAGTGTCCAGATGTTCACTGCTGTGTTCAGTGATGAATGTGGGTCATGTGACTCTCTCCTGGTACAAAGGAAACAGTTTATTGTCCAGCATCAGTGTGTCTGATCTCAGCATCAGTCTCTCTCTACCTCTGGAGGTGGAATATCAGGATAAAAACACCTACAGCTGTTTGCTCAAAAATCCCATCAGCAACCAGACCACACATCTGGACATCAGTCGGTTTTGCTGGCCATGTTCAGGTACATCAGCAGCAACATTTTCTACATATTTTCTTTCTAAATGTGCAGTTTATAGCATCTGGATGAAGTTCGACAGAAAGGATTGACCATTTTCTCTTTATTAATTACAGAATCTGTGGCTGTGGATTTCAGTTTTACTGACATGACAAAATAATTCTTTATGTGCAAAAGTTAAAAAACTATAAGACCCAAAGTTGATGTTTTCACATTTTTATTATTATTATTATTTTTGTTTATTCTTATTGTATGTAAGTTATAAATTGTATATCTATTATTATACGATTTATAATGTATTGTATACATGAAAAACAAGAGAAATCAGCACCTGATGATAAATGCACTCATCATATGCTTGTGACATTCACAGTCATGATGAATCTTCATGTTCATCTGCTTCCAAAGATAAAGCTCATCTGGACTGCAACATGAATTATTATATAGTTTATCATTCAGATAGACACTTGGTATTAATGAATCACCAAAAGCCTAAAAGTCCAACATGCAGGTTAACAAGATTACAGATTTATAATTTAACATTACATACATAAAAATGTAAAATTCATTTGATATAGTGAAATGAAACCGGTTCAACATGTAATTTAAAGTCATTTTCAGATGAATCTACCCAATTAAATATGATTTGTACTAAAACAGTGTCACAGACACATGAAAGTATTGAGATTTTTTTTTTTAGAATTACGTTTTATTAAATTGCCTATGTCTTAATGTTTCAGTTAAATATCTCAATATTAATCTATTGTATTTTAATCAATCTTGTGTAAAATGTTCTGCAAGATATTTGAAAGATTCATTGTCATATGGAATGTGTGATCTGGCACATGTTCACTTCGAGTCAGATCTTGTGTTATTTAGGTCAGTAAATGTGGCGTCTGAGCTGAATGTGGTTTAATGTGCTGCGAGGATCTTCAGCTAATGCACACAGTGTTAGATGATGTGTGTTTGTGTATTTTCATGTACATGAGAGTGTGAAATGTGGCCAGTTTCCTTTAACAACCCCAAATAAATCTTCTGAGAACCTGTTAGACTAAAAAAAAAAAAATGTATATAAATCTAAAACGAGAGTTTTCATATCCAGAATGATGTTTTCTAATCTGTGTGCTCTGATCCTGTTTGTCCTGTGGTGAGTAACTCTTTTAATTGGTAAATATGTTTAGTTTAACAAAAATGCATTTCCACCACAAGCGAGAAAAAAATTAAATCTCTATGAAATTAAATCTAGTCAGTTTTGTTGTCTAATAATTATTTTGCATTTGTATGATTTGCAGGTGTGATACAGATGTAATGAAGTCAGTATCAGTAACTGAGGGAGATTCTTTTACTCTAAACACTGATGTTACTGAAGTACAGAGAGATGATCAGATACTGTGGATGTTTGGACCTAGGAACTCGAAAAGCTGAAATCTATAATGCAATTTAAGAGGAAGATAAAGAAAGTATTAAATGTAATCTGGAGAGCACAGACGGAGACAAACAGGGAATAGACTTCTAAAACTAGTTTACTTTTTTTCATCTATCAATCAGTCTAGATTTAGGAAGTAGCTGCACTTTTTGTTCAGGAAGTTGCTCTTCTGTTTCTGAAGTAACTCTCGGCTGGACTTTTCTGCAGTGTCCACTCATCTGTGTTTTCTGATCCTGTTTGTTCTGTGCGGTGAGAAACTCTTAATATTTCCAGTAATTGTGGAGTATGTAATCGCAAAATGCTTTTCCACAAGAGATAAAAAAAACTAATTTGGTTTACCCTTTTAATCGTGCTTCATTAAGCTCCAGGAAATGTGATTAAATGAAGTCTCGGTCTGATAATAATGTGTTTTTATTTGTTCTCCAGGTGTGTTTGGTGCTGATACAGATTAAGTGAAGTCAGTATCAGTGACTGACGGAGATTCTGTCACTCTAAACAAATGATGTCATCTAGAAATGATGGCATACTTTTTCTTTTTTGGCTCTTTATAGTTTGTGTGCTGCTGATGCTCATTTCTTCATGTGTGTTTTTCTGCTGCTGCAGGAAATGCAACCAAGAAAAACCAGACGGCAAGTATTACTACAACTGACATGACAAAATAATCAGCACCTGATGATAAATTCACTCAACATCTGCTTGTGTTTGTAGATGAGAAAAATCTGTCTGAATACACACAGATCATCTACCGTCTGCAGATCACTGATCATCACCCATAATACACCACAACTCATGTAGTTTAACAATGTTACAGATTTATACTTTAACATGCATAAAAGTGTAAAATGCATTTGATGCAGTAAAATGAGACATGCTCAACATTAAATTAGAGTCATATGCAGGTGAATCTGCCTAATAAAATATGATTGTACTAAAATATGTCACGATTTTCTGTTTTCGGTTGATTATGTTGTGCATTTAAGCCTGTGTTCACCCTCTTGCCATTTTGTCTGCTATTGTTTGTGTTATGTTTGATGTGACACCTTACGATTTCTACTTGTAAAGTTTATAGTTCTGATATACCTGCCTGTCTTGTCCTGCTGTGCAGCAATACCGTAACAAAATAGTCACAGACAAGAGTGCTCCGATTGGTTCAATAAACTTTCTGATTTCTCAGATGGATATTTTATGTTTTATTTCAGCGTTATTTAAAGCCAAAATGTTTATTTTTGACATTTTCTTCTAATTTTATTAATTGAATTATTTTTATGTATTTTTTTAAATTAAAGCATAAAGCTATTTTATTAAATATTGTGTAAAAATGTTTGAAAAGGTTTCATGATTATATTGTGAGTGTGAAGCAGCACACGTTCATGAGCTGTTTTGGAGTCAGATCTTGTTATTGACGTCAGTAAATGCTGTGTTTGAGCTGAATGCATGTGGTTTAATGTACTAGGAGGATCTTCAGCTAATGCACACGATGTGTGTTTGTGAACCCTCTGAAAGCCTGTTAGACTCAGAACTTCTCTGATAAAGAGCAATCCAGAATGATGTTGCTATAGAAAATCTGTTTATGCAGTATTTTTGAGATTGACATTGGGAGTTACTAGGACATTTAGATGAAGATAATTGAACTTAGAGAAAACGTTGAACTTGAACAAACGCCACCAAAACCAGTTCCCTTTATTTAACAGTCTATGTTTAGCTGCAGTTTTTGTTCAGGAAGTTGCTCTTTTGTGTCTGTCCTCTCATCTCTGTACTTTGATCCTATTTATTCTGTGCGGTGAGAAACTCTGAATATTTTTTCCTGGAGGTGGAATATCAGGATAAAAACACCTACAGCTGTGTTCTTAACAATCCCATCAGCAACCAGAGGTACGTCAGTATAGTTGGGGCTTTCACACTGGGCACATTTACTGTGTCCGAGTTGCTTTCTCTTTTGCCTGATAATGTAAAAACTCCATTAGAGTCTATAATTGGACTGTTTGATGCAGTTAATGGGGAGGTTGTAGCCAAATGGTTAGAGAGTCGGACTCGCAACCTTGAGCTCGAGTCTCAGGCAGGCAGGGATTGTAGGTGGGCTCTCTCCACCCTCAATACCACGACTGAGGTGCCCTTGAGCAAGGCACTGAACCCCCAACTGCTCCCCGGGCGCCGCAGCATAAATGGCTGCCCACTGCTCCGGGTGTGTGTTCACTGCTGTGTGTGTGTACACTTTAGATGGGTTAAATGCAGAGCACGGATTCATGAAGAGCGTGCAATCTGTGATCGCATGCAGTTGCTGACGCTCGCTAAAGCGTGCAATCGCTTTCTTATGTGCGCCGTTTTATCAGTACTTTCACTTTCAAAATCGATCGCGTTCAGCAAGGAGGGGAGAGGATGGAAAGTGGGGAGGCACAGTAACTCGTTTGGGGGGGCACAGCTGGCGAGTATATACATATATTGTGGCGGGAGGAGCCAACGACAGACACAGTGGGCGTGGCGTCAAGCCTCGGAGAGGTTTTTATTAAACAATATTTAAAATAAAGTGTCCAAAGGGGGAAAGTGTCCAAAATAAACAGGGATCTGGTGTCCTCGTTGTGCTGCGGGGCTCGTGAAGGAGGGCAGTGTTCAGGAGGGAAGGGTCCCGGGAAAGGGGCGGAGTCCGGCGGCCGCACGCGCTCCCGTCTGGAGGTCCCGGGGCGCGGGTGACGGCGGCTTCGTCCAACTCCTTCATCCCCGGGTGCTCGACGGGATTCCACGGCCCGGCGTCCTTGCCCGACGGCCGTATCGCGGGTGCAGTGTCGGCCGGACTGCGGGTCCGGCCGCTCGCGTCTCTGGCGGCGGCAGGTAGTTCCCTCTACGCTCCCTTTCCTGGACCCACGAGGACACCAGCGTGCATGCACGGGGAAGAGACCGGTCTCACGAGGAGAGGCGCGCTCGGAGTTTAAACGGCGGCGGTGATGAGGCTCCATTCACGTCAGGTGCGCCTCATCACACGCCGCCAGCCCTGGCTGTTTCAGCGCCCCTCCTCTCTCTCACACACCCACTCCCGTCGGGAGCCTGGTGAAGGGCGGCGAATAAGGGACGGGGTGGTGATGATGGACAGGGGGGAGGCAGCCGACTCGTCACATTCCCCCCCCCCAAGCGACATCCCCGTCCGAGGGTCGCCGCCCACGCAGGAGTGCTACCTTCCTCAACCAGGCTCCAGCGGTCGGAGTGGGCGGGGCAGGGATTCCTCTCCGGGCAACGCTCCCTCTCGCACCGCGCCGGAGCCGGGACAGAGAAAGCGGGTTTTAGTTGACAGCCTCAACCAACCACGGGGTAATGATGACAAATAGACAGAATGTCACTTACCCCATTAGTGGCTGGGAGGCTGTCCCCGTCCTTCCTCCGTCCCCGTACGGGCTCTACGGCTTCTTGCGAGCGAGAGGGGATGACGTCATCAGATGTTGCCCAACTGTGCTGTCTAGGCTCCGCCTGCCCGCATTCTCCACCACTGTGGCGGGAGGAGCCAACGACAGACACAGTGGGCGTGGCGTCAAGCCTCGGAGAGGTTTTTATTAAACAATATTTAAAATAAAGTGTCCAAAGGGGGAAAAGTGTCCAAAATAAACAGGGATCTGGTGTCCTCGTTGTGCTGCGGGGCTCGTGAAGGAGGGCAGTGTTCAGGAGGGAAGGGTCCCGGGAAAGGGGCGGAGTCCGGCGGCCGCACGCGCTCCCGTCTGGAGGTCCCGGGGCGCGGGTGACGGCGGCTTCTGTGGCGGCTTCGTCCAACTCCTTCATCCCCGGGTGCTCGACGGGATTCCACGGCCCGGCGTCCTTGCCCGACGGCCGTATCGCGGGTGCAGTGTCGGCCGGACTGCGGGTCCGGCCGCTCGCGTCTCTGGCGGCGGCAGGTAGTTCCCTCTACGCTCCCTTTCCTGGACCCACGAGGACACCAGCGTGCATGCACGGGGAAGAGACCGGTCTCACGAGGAGAGGCGCGCTCGGAGTTTAAACGGCGGCGGTGATGAGGCTCCATTCACGTCAGGTGCGCCTCATCACACGCCGCCAGCCCTGGCTGTTTCAGCGCCCCTCCTCTCTCTCACACACCCACTCCCGTCGGGAGCCTGGTGAAGGGCGGCGAATAAGGGACGGGGTGGTGATGATGGACAGGGGGGAGGCAGCCGACTCGTCACAATATATATATATATATATATATATATAGTTGGACCTCTAATTATACTTTATTATGAATTTTAATGTCTATTTACTTTTCATCCACCCTGTAAATAACATATCTAATTATATGTGGGGTTTGTTATACATGCATATAAGGTCCTGTGCGTACTTGATTATTGCGTACGTGTGGTATAAGTTGTTCTTGAATTTTTTCGTACATTTAGAATAAATTTTAGTACGAAAGTTTTTGATGAATCATGATTTATTCGTGAAAACGTCCATACGCACGTTTCACGCAAAAATTTGTCCGTACGCATGTTTAGTGAATGAGACCCAGTGTTTTCAGAACATCCATTTTATTCTTGATGAATGTTATCATTAACCTTCTTGTAATATTAAAAAAAGAAGTAAGAACAATACAGGTTGGTGAATGCTGTACTAACATTATCAAATCCCTTCAACATTCTAATCATGATAAGAACACTGGACATTTTAAAACATTTTGTTAGTTGGGGAATAGCTTTTATTCAATTTAGAGGAGTACACTGAGCAAGATTGGAATTATATATTTTTTAAATATAGAAAATAATTTATTATCTTGTTCATCTTTGTCTCTTACAGTAGTCTAATGACTGTTTGTGTTTAATCCGTTACAGAATCCAACCAAACTTCACTTCTTCTTGTTGTGTTGCTGTTGCGGCTGCTAGTGGTCTCAGCTGTAGTTGTGTTGACGATCTGTCACCGCAGAAACTACACACAAGCAAAACAAGAGGGCAAGTATTAAACACAACCAAATATATAGAAGTGTTAAACAATCTTTGAAACACCATTTCAGTTTTTAAAACTTTTTTGTTTAATTTTCTAAATTGTTATCAAACAGCTAAAAGTAATGAGGAGGAGGTACTGATGCAACAATTATTAAACACACAGATCAAGACACGGTAAGATATATAGAAAGCTTGCTAGGCTGGAGTAGTAGTTCGTTTATATACATGATGTTATTTAACACTCAGACATTAAGAAATCTGGATTTAATGGTTCTTAATGTGCTTATGCTTGCTTGTTTTCTTTTGTGGACTGCATTTCATCTTATTTGAACATGATTCAAGCCCTTAGATCACTCTAATGATCTGCTGTTTGTTTTATGTGCATTGGTTGTGACTTGACACTTTGACTGTCCATTATTTCTGCATTATTCGTCACAAAGCTCCCATGAATAGATTCTGAATCCAGTGGGGCACTTCTTTAACTATTTTAACTGTCTTTGTGGGAATAATAAAAAAAAAACCATCGCACATAATGTGTTTTTTACATTTATTGATATTATTTGTCATTTTCTGACTGTGCTTTAAGCATGTGTAGTATCATTATTGTGCTCTTATCTCTCTCTCGACTTCCTGATGTGTGTATCTTACAGGGGGCTAGTGGACACGATCGGACGGTGTTGTTACATAACTTCCTATCTAGGTTTAGGAAGGTCTGTAGCAAAAAAAAAAAAAAAAAAAACACATTGGAGAGAGAACCTGGGTAATCCAACCTCCCGCCCCAGAACCAACACAAACTTCAGCTTCAAATTAGTTTATTTTAATTTGAAAATAAAAAGGGAAATAAACCCAGAGGTCAACAGAAACAGTCAATCTCAAAAGAACAACTATTAACATATTAATAAATGTTTAGGGAACAAAACCTAAGGTGAGAGCTAGGCCAAAAGAACAAACTAAACTAACTAACCCAAGAACCTTTAGAAATTTTACCTAGAAAAGAATAAAATACATTACACTTCCCTCTCTCCGTCTGCCCATAACCAGGAGAAAGAAAGAACAACAAACAGAAATGGCACCCTCCCCCTACATTCCCTTACATAAGAAAAAGCATAAGAATACTAACAAGCATAGTTAACATAAGACATAAACGAATCATCAAACAAAGTATCAAACATCTACAAGTCCCTTTCTATTAAAGAGCACAACCAAATCCCTGAGTTATCTTACTCAGAAACAAATCAATACGCTAATACAACACATGAATCAGAGCAAGTGGGAGGAAGGATTGCCCTTGCGGAAGAAAGTCTTTCTCCCCTCCACAGGTTCAACATTTCTTATATTTCCACTCCTTCCCATCGTTATCCAATCACCCCAGGCATCTCCAGATTGAACTCAGCTGATTGGAGCACCTGTTTTGTGACGACGAAAGTGAGAGAGAGAGAAGGAAAGAGAGAGAAGGGGAAAAAGGCAAGCAAAACCCCTCATCCAACACATATACACAATTATACAACACATTGTTACGTCCAAGGACGTATTCAGTGTATTCAGAAGTTGTTTTGAGACGATGATCATGTAGACTGTTATTATACAGCTCAGTTTATTACAGGACAGAGCATGTTGAGGTGTATGAAAGTGTGTAGCAAAGTTCAAAACCCCAGTTAAACTGCAAATGCACTGGTTGTAGCTCTGTTTGCTACAAATGACTGAATTTCAGCATTTAATTGAAGTAATTTCTAAGAAAAAAAAATGGATCTTTATTAAGAAAGACCACGTGTCACATTTAAGGGATTTTCATATATTCATACACAAATACAATAAGGCCAAATGTGTTCAGTACTGTAGGATGCTTGAATAATCACTGTGCCAATGGCTTCCTCTTCAGACTCTCTGTAAGACTTATAGGATGGTATAATGGCTTTGGCTCTCTGCTGGTAGATAACCATCTGTGGGACAAAAATCTACATTTTCAAAATGAAGGAAAATTTTGAAAATTAAAAAAATTCAGAATACTGCGTTTTGAAAAGTACCTGTGTATATTGAAGAAGTAATTTCAGCACTCCTACTCATTTTTAATTTATTGCTGCCTACCTACATTTCTAAAATATCAGTTCAAGAATATAATTTCAGATTCTTTTGATTATTTATATCATTATGGTGTAATCTGTGTATGAATTTACACATTAAATATTGTAATTTGATCTAATCAGCAAACTAGAATTTTCTAAAAATGTGTTAAAATGTAAGTGTATTTTATGTAAGTGGTTAACTGATTGAACAATCTATTCATGAATAAATCTCATTACAGTTCGACATTACGCAACTGAATTGCGATGTCTGTTTTTAAAGACGTGAAATGCCTTGGTGGATAATGTTGAACTCCTAATGAGGTCAGGGGTCTGAGCTCAATGTGTGTGGTTATTGTGCTGGGTAAATGCACAAAGCATAATTCAGTGTGTGTGTGGGTGTTAAATATTCAGGTTTTGTCGCATCCACAAGCTCAGATGATCTAAGGTGATTTTTTAATTAAAGGGACAGTTCACCCAAAAATGAAAATTACCACCTGATTTACTCAACCTTAAGCCATCCTAGAAGTAAATGACTTCTTTATATATACAGATATATTGATGTATATATCTTCTTTCAGACGAATAAAGTTATAGTTATATATTTTTTTAATAGTCCTGACTTATATACAAGCTTTAATGGTAGGGAATGGGTGTTAATATTCAATAGTCCAATAGAGGTCCAATAAAGTGCATCCATCCATCATAAAAATGTGCTCCACATGGCTCCGGGAAGTTAATAAAGGCTTTCTGAAGCAAATCTATGTGTTAGTGTAAGAAACATATATATATATAACTTATATATATAAACGCAATCTCTAGCTTCCACTAGATGTCATACGCGCGTTCACACGCAAAATGATGATTGTGTATAAGTGTTTTTCACTTAAACATATTAAACTATAAGCAGAGGCAGAACTGTTTGCGCTTTAATTTAGTAGCTATTATTTCAGGGTTTGAAAACTTTAACCAAGTTATGTTAAAGGACCAGTTAACAGAAAAAAAACAACAAAAAAACAAACTTGGCTTTAATGACACCATAAAAATACTTACGTATATTTGTATTTTAGTGTTGTATTTAGAGTTGTGAAATAGAGACATTTTGCCCCCCAAAAATAATAAAAAATAAATAAATGCCCTGTATGTCCTAAATTTGGAACCCCAAAAGAAGATTTTCTGCAGTTTCCTGCTTTTTTACATTAGTGGGACAGCAAGGATGGTTGTATCACTGGTCAGATGTAAAACTTACAATTTCTCAAACAAGCAGCAAGGTACAAATCACCTAATTCACTCCACACATGTTCAGTTTAGTCCTTATTCCATGTGAGCAAATTTTAGAAGAGAAAGACTAATTTTGAGGTAATAAAGTAACATCTCTCCCCAGTGGATATCATAATGTTACATCTCACCCCAGGGTATGTTATAGCTAACCCAGAATATGGGGTGAATTGTAACATTTCACTCCTCGTGTTTGAAACTAAGCCATTTAATAGCAGACACTTAACTAGTTTGAATCACATTTAGAATGCACTGGCTTAAAAGAACTCCAAGATACAAACAGAAATGTCAAAAATATTACAACTATCCCTGGTCTCCCCCTCATAAAAAAAAAAAAAAAAAAAGATTCTTACAGTAGAACCAAAGATAATACATTTTTCCAGTGAAAAAATTCTCAGTTTACCTGAGTTCACCCATATTTTTAATATTAATTGTGATTTATTTATTTATTTATTTTACATTCAACTGATCTGGATGGTGACATCGCTGTTTTCTACAGAGCTGCTTTATAGTTGAACTGAACTTATTCCATAATTGAGTCAACAGTGAACTGACTTTAACAGAAAAAACTGGAGAAGGGTCTCCTTTTTTAGAGCTTGGTAGAAATCTCATTCGGGCTCTCTCTCCCTTGTCAGACCCTTGAAATCATCCTAACCTTACACCCTGTTACAGCACCCCTACTGACATGGCAGCAACATCATCTGTTGAAGCCGTATACTTTTAATATTCTATGCTGTATGTGTCAATGACCAGAATATCTTGGAGTTCTACTTGCGATAATTGAGGTCTACTTGTAATAACTGAATTCAGCTGATTGTCCTTAATTGCTAATCCAACTAGAAAAAGGGTGAATGTTTGTTGTAAAGCAAGCACTGAAAATAGTAATGTCCACTTGTTTTTAACTCACATGAACATGCACTCAAGCCTGTATTGGATTCAGTGTGTGGTTAGCCACTTTCCTGTTCGCTTTTAAGTATTCCTTTGGCCCTTCACACCTTTTTTTTATTATTATTTGGAGCGCTACAATTTTTCTTAAGCTAATAATGCTCACAGATTAATTTGCAGCTCTTTATTACGCTTCCTCTTTATGGTCCAATTTATTTTAGTAATATTACTTACCAGGTTATTGTTTTTTAAGGTTATGATGTTCACCATATCTCACTACATCCTATAGATTCAACCACTGTCCTGATATTAATAGTGTATGTGGAGTCAGTAGTGTATGTGAAATAAAAACTCAGTGGTTTGAGAAAGGAATAATCACTTCTAGCATTTTTGTTTATAGAATAAATTTGTACTGAATATGCAAACTATATATACAGTATCTGTGCACATGCTTTATAGCTGAATTGAATCAACATTGAACTAAAATGTGCTGAATAATGACACTATTGAAGCAGAAATTGAAGTAGTTCATAATCCATGAATTCTGCAACAGTAACACTGTTTATTTGACAAACATGTGTGCTATGACAAACTGCTGTGCACTTTACTGCACTCTGAACATGCAAAACAATTCAATACGGTGTTCTTGGTTTTGCTTGACCGAGAACATGCCCTTAGAGAACTGTTTACACTGATGAATTTTAGGAAAAAGGCTGGATCACAGTTTTTTCAAAATGTTTAGCAAATAGGTATACAAGTATAGGGTATATACAACTGTTAAAATGTTGTGTTATTAAGCAAACCCCCTGCATTTCTATATGCATACATTGCTTTGCAAACATACTGAATGTTATCTAAGCCATTTATCAGTGTTTTTCACATTTTCTAAATGATGATCCAAACCAAAAGAGGCATTGTAGTCTTTTTCAAGTCTGTTGTAAAGTCACATTTTGTTCAGCATTGTTATTCTCACTACTAATAGTTTTACTTTATACATTGTACAGTACAATCTGACTTTCATCTTTTCTTCAACTGAATACTGTTTGGTAATTGTACTTTTACTTCAGTATATTTTTTCTGTACTCATTCCACCACTAGATACCTCAATAAAGCCAGTATTTCTCCAACATTCTCCCTCAAAGTATCGATGAGACCCGATACATTCTGACTGTAGATGAGTCGATTCTCTGCAACATTTTCTGCTGCCTTCATCACATCTTCCATGGCCTTTATCACAGGCTCCCAGAGGATGACGCTTTGAGTTTGTCTCTCCGTTGCAGTGACTATTACACTAAGCACAATCAGAAGGTTCACAGCACTCCTGACCAATTTCTGAATTTCAGCTGTAAACTCTAGATTCTGCTTCAATTCTTCAATCTCCTTATCTCTCTCATGTTCAGCATCCCTGATTGCATTTGAAGCCTTAACCATTTCGCTGGTTCCCACAGCCATCATTATTATACCTATAGTGGAAAACAAGAATCATATCAGTCACAAATACTGGTTAGTTGTACTTAAGATGATGAAAAAAGTAGTAGTGGATCAGGGAGGATTTCTCACCAGGAATCCATCCGACAATTGGTATTGCAGCCACTATCGCCCCTCCAATTGTTACACCTTTACCTGTGTTCTCTCTAGCTCTCTGTCTTTCTATTTCTTGAGATTCGTGAGATTTGTTCTGCTGTTCAGCATTTCCTTTTTCTTTGATAAGTTGCTCTATGCGTTGTTCTAAATATTTTCGTCTTTCTTCAATCATTGTCTGTGATTCTTTCAGGCAGGACTCAGCATGCTTAATATTCCTCCTCATTTGTTCATAATCGGAGCTAGTTGTTGGATCATCCAAGAGACACTTGCAGGTGTCACAAATAAAGACAATTCCCTCATTTAGAAGCAAAACAACTGTCTCCATAGACGGCAAATCCATAACACTGCATGTTTGAAAGATAAGGAAAGAGAAAAATATTTCATTTGAAATTCACAAAGTCATATCAGTAGTAAATCATTACTCACATTTAATAACAGCAATACTTTGTGAATACACACTAGATTAAAAAAAAACTTACTCAATTGAGTGGCACTGCCTAATTTCATCTGCCATACTGAAACGAAATAAAACAACAACTATGTATATACAGTATATATATATACATATATATACACCTTTGGAACTGCACTGCATTTCCCAGCATCCCTCTGGCCACTCACCTGCACTCCGTCATTATCACTCACACCTGACCTCTATCAGGGAATCCTCCACACCTGGTACTACTCATCATGCTCCCTATAAAACATCACTCATTCCAGACATTCGGTGTCTGGTCTTGAGGTTTCAAGCTCCAGTTGAGGCTACATGCTCTTCGTTAGGGTGTTCTCTTACCTGCTGGATACCTGTGGATGGCTTCCTCCCATCTCTCCTACTAGAGAGAAAGATAAGGACGATTTATTCTTCTGTTCATTTGAGCTTCATTGAGTTGAGTTATTGCACTTTCCTGTTGAAGTTTCCTTCAGTTTGTTGAATAAAGAAGCTCTTTCTATCTCATCCTTCTCTGCCTCTCCATCCATTGCGTGACACGGTCACATGACCATAAAATATAAAATTAGTTCAGTGACTACCACATGTACCCTTCCCTTTGCTAACAGAATTATGGAAAGACCCTTCATAAAGAGGTACCAGCCAGGTGAGTAATATTTCTTTTCAAATGTATCAAGTTTTGTATGTCACCAGGCATTGCTCAGCACTTGTCATATATCACAACTATTCAGTTTTTTTCAACAATATTTTTGTTAGGTTTCAAAACTAGGAATATCCCATTCTCACTTAAGACTGTTCTGCAAGATTTCAGCATGTACAAAAGTTTTTGTTTCGCAATTAACACGTCTTAAGCCAGAATGTTACTTGCCACAGAAAAACAATGACAAATTTAAGGTTTTTCTTCCATTGTTTAGATTTTTATCTTTAATCTGCTTTGATTTTTATAAAAACATTTTTACAAACAGCTTTTGTTTAATGTACAGCACCATATGTGTAAACAATACTGGTTAGTTGCAACAGTACAAAAAAGACAGCAGCCTGTTTGACAAAAATAAATGCATGTATTCATCATTTTATCTTAAAGGCAGTACATTTTTATAAAAGGCAGTATATTTTAATTACTTTTTATTTTAATTAATTTATTTGTGAGTCAACTTAAATGAATAAAGCACATTCAACTAATACCGGTAATTGTAAATTATTTAGGAAATTGTACATTAAAAAAGAAAAGTAAATGGCACAAAAAGAAATTAACCTTTTGCAAACATACCTGAAAGTGATGCAGGCTTTATCTTGCAGTTTCTTTCTTGTTAAAGGTATGCTGCTTCATTCACGGGGATGAAGTTTGTGTGGGATGGAGTCTTTAGCTGCTTTTATATACTGCATCTGGAAATCCCCGGGTTTTCAAGGAAGAAGGGACACCCTCCTTAGCAACTTCCTGTAAGTCGTGTGATCAATGATCCATTAGGCTTATTAAAGACTGCAGTCAAGCCTATCGCACTGCAGTCAATCCATGTTTGCAGCACTCAGCAACCAACACACCCATTGCTGACAACACATCCAGCCCAGCACTGCTTATTCACTGACCATAAGTAACCGTGTTGTTAATAAGAGTGGGAAGTTTAAAAAATTTTTAATTTCATCTATAAACCGCACTAGTATCTAATTAAATCTTACTAGTTTTTATTTTTTAGATATTCATCAGATACTAGTACTTATTCATTAGATGCTAGTTCTTAGTTTTCAGAGGCTAATACTTTTCCCAATAGTGACTATATAATTAGTTTACTTTTTTATTTTTATTTTTTCAATTATAAGTTTTAATTTTTTTTCAAATACAACTCTGAAAGATATCTAATACGATAATCTATGACTTTGTTGTTGTTTCTTTTCTTCCAGGTGTGTATGGTGTTACAATGCAAATGAAACCACGATGATATCAGTGATGGAGGGAGATTCTCTCAATTTAAACTGAGGTTTCTGAAAAACACAGATGATCATATACTTTGGACATTTAGATTTAACAGTTTTGAGACTTGTATCACTTCAAATCCATGAACGGCGCATATGCACATATATATATATATATAACAAATTACACTCCAGACTTTATAAAGTACAGATCATCAGTGGAGACATCAAACACAAGAGCTTCAGTATTGGTGAGTGAACTGGAAAGTGAAAGTAAGTGACTCTCTCTTCCTCTGGAGACTGAGTGTCTGGATGATTCCTACAGCTTTGTTCTGGCAAATTCATTCATCAATCGGGCAACACATCTCAACATCACTAATCTGTGTTCACTTTAGTTTGTGTCGTTGTTGTATGTCTTAGCCTGTAATGATAACTACTTTCCCATAAGACAAATTAAATGCTCTGCTAGTATGTCTCTAGATGTTTGATAAAAGTAGTCAAGTTCACATTTTCACAAACAAATTTGAGCATTTTTAGCATTTTCCTTTTCTGTGAGTATAATATTTGCATTCACTTTCAAAAACTTCAAACTAGTCATGTGTCCCTCCTGAAGTATTGATCATAACCTGCATGGCATATTTACCCCATCAGATCTGCTGATTAATTTATTTTAATCTTGTTTGAAGTCTGGTGAGACTTACAGTAATGATGGTTGTTGTATTATCCATTACAGGAACCAGTCTTCATTCATTTTTCACAACGCTGGCAATTGCTGCTGTATTGCTGCTAGTGGTCTCAGCTTTAGTTGTGTTGGTCTTCTGTCAACAAAGTATGTATCTAGAACTGATAAAATATTTTTTGGGGAAAGTTTACAGCAAATTCCTCTAACCACCATGTCAGATCCTTAAAATGTTTATTGAACAAATCAGACTAACGAAGAAGGGTCCTTCTGTAGAGTTTCTAACATGATCATGAAGCTCTCATTTTGACTAAATATTGGATTTTTTTTTTTGGTATTGGTATCTTGGATTCTCTGGGATATTTAATTTCCTATTTTAGCAGAGTTTGTGGTAACTTGACAATTGGTGCTACAGTTTTCTCCCATTTTTGGATGACATTATTTTGTGACTTTGCTTTGCTTTAAGCATTTTATCAACACTTCCTGATGTGTTTTTTTTTTTTTTTTTATTTTTTTTTTTTTTTTTTTTGTACAGGAGACTGATGGAGGGTAACAGACTGTGTATTACAGGGCAGAGCCTGTTGGGGCATATGGCACAACAGTTAAACCTTTACACTGTAAATGCAGTGCTCTTTGTGAAAGATTTCTCAGTTGGCATTTTAAAATGTGATTTGTTATTTTAACATTGCATTTCTTTGCTCTTTTAATGTTGTTGTGTGTGTGTGTGTGTGTGTGTGTGTGTGTGTGTGTGTGTGTGGGGGGGGGGTTTAAGAATCTGTTATTTATTAAGAAACAGACCACAAGCCTAAAGGGACAAAGCTGCACAGATACCATGCCATGGTTTTCCAGTTATTCCTGAGATAATTCCTGATCTCATAGGTAATTTTGTCTGTGCTTTTCCAGTTATGAGAGAGCAGATTCTTTTCATTTCTGTGCCAGTACATGTTAAGTTGGTTTTGGGTGTTGTTATAGTTATTTAAAATCCCTGAAATTATACTGGTTATGTATTTAAAATGCCCTCTGTATACTTGGGTGTGTTACAAGTGTGTCTTAAGGCTAGAATACACTACTCTACATGACTTTTAGAATATAAACATTTTAAAACAATTGGGATCACCAACTTTGTGAATGGTTTCAGATTAAAACGGATCACACTCTAGACTTTAAAGTCTTTCTGGACACAACAAACTTACACATGCGCCTCGCTGCTACATTGATATCCTCCAAATGGATCAAATCAAAATCTGAAGCTAAAACACCAGACTCTGTGTCCATCACTACACTACACGATTATATGTGAAATATATCAACACAAATCTGTACAGAAGTCATATACACTATTACAGCCTTTACACACACCAGTGCTGTATTTGGTGTGTTTCAAAGGAACTGGGTTCAATGTGTTCAAGAAGTGAAGCTAAACAATAACTGTCTTCTTGGGAAGTATGAAGTACTATTATGTCCCACACGGAAATAACCTATATAAACATATATGTTTTTAATATATGTGACATATATAAAATTGGCCGTTTTCCTATAATATATGCACATATATGTACACATATACGCGCATACATATACGCGCATGCATACATGTACACATATACGCGCATGCATACATGTACCTATATAGGTACATATATGCATGTATATATATATGTGTGCATATATGCGCCTATATGTTTACCTATATATTAGTAAAATTATTAAAATCCATAGCTGCTAGACAACATAAATAAAAGCCCAAAATGTCGAAATTTACATTTACATGTACATATAGGGCTTATATGTGGATAAAAAGAAGCAATACAGGAGACCTATATGGCCTTTATATGCACATATATGCACCTCAATTTTGCCTATATGTGGCATATATACGCATATATGCAGCATATATGTTATCATATATGTGCATATATACTGCATATAGTAAAGTAAAAAGTAAAGTAAAGTCGTGACGTATTGTCAAGTATGGTGACCCATACTCGAAATGGGTGCTCTGCGTTTAACCCATCCAAGTGCACACACACAGCAGTGAGTAGTGAACAAATGCACACACACACACACACACACACACCGTGAACACACAGCAGTGGGCAGCCATGCTGCGGCGCCCGGGGAGCAATTGGGGGTTCGGTGCCTTGCTCAAGGGCACCTCAGTCGTGGTATTGAGGGTGGAGAGAGCGCTGGACATTCACTCCCCCCACCTACAATCCCTGCCGGCCGGGGACTCGAACCCGCAACCTTTCGATTACGAGTCCGACTCTCTAACCATTAGGCCACGACTTCCCCCGTGATCCATATAGGTTTCATATATGCGCATATATCCTCATATAGGTTCTTTCCATGTGGGGTAATCTACTCTTTCTGAAGTTTAATGAGTTTAAGAAAGCTAAGACTTATGATCAACAGAACGAAAAGGGCTCACATGAAGGAAGAAAGCTTAGAAAAGTTAAAAACCAGCAAGATTGATAAAGTATACATCACAATATAATGAGTCCAAATCCATTCACTGCTGTAGGATATGTGTGTAATCACTGTGCTGAAGACTCCCTCTGCTGGACTGTTTGTGAGACTTAATTACTGTAATTATGTTTAGTCTGGTTATGTACTTCAGGCAAAGGACAACTTCACTAATATTTTGAGCTGAACTGTGTTAAATGTGTTGTTAACTGTCTTGATTTTTTACTCACATGAGCTGCTCTTTTCCTCTTGTTTCTGTTGTCATGCACAGATGTTATGCATCTGCTGATAAATAAACGCATATAGTGAACCATTCTGTCTTTACTGATTGTTATGTTTGCCTCCAGTTAATACTAAAACTCCCAGCTACATACAATTACCTTTGTTCACCCTGTCCATCTCCAATGCAATTTAAGAGGACATAAAGAAAGTGTAATCTGGAGAGCGCAGACGGAACAAGTCTTCTAAAACCAGTTCACTTTTCATCTAGCAGTCTAGATTTAGGAAACAGCTGCACTTTTTGTTCAGGAAGTTGCTCTGCTGACTGTCAGAATACACACAGATCATCTACTGTCTGCAGATCACTGATCATCACCCATAATACACCACAACTCATCAGGACTGATTTATGATTAATATGACTGATTTCACTTCACAGATATGATGAATCTTGACTTCATGTACATCTGCTTTAAACTCAACTGGACTGCAATATGACTTATTATAAATGTAGTATTAAATGTATAGCCATACCTCGTTTGGCTCTCAGCGAAGGCGGTCGCATTTTTTCTCTCCCTCCCTTCCCTATCCTTCCCTGCTTGCCTCTTCGTCTCGTGTCGTCTCACTTGAGACTCTTTCTGCACTGCACTCCAAACTGAAAAATATGGATTTGATCAACTGGTCTCTCAACGAAATTGACACCATCTTCTCGATGAGAAGCCTGGGATCGGGGAACCTGACTGCCCTGACGGAACGTTTGCAGCTGGCTACACGATGGGCGCAGGTCGTGTGTCTGGCAGCTCTTTCCGTGGAGGACATTGAAGACATCTACCTATTCGGAACCACGATAACAGGTTTTCTGCTGATTGGATTAGGCTTTGCTCTGTTATTTTTAGAATTCAGGAGACGGAACAGCTGTCCAAAGCCTCAAGGCCGCCCATCATGAAGTAGTGAGCTGAGCGGTCAGCACTGTCTAAGACTATTAACCGCAATATGGATACCATCACGGAGAAGCTCACGGTTAAAGGAAATTGATGATTTGGAGACCAGAAATGGACTAAGAGAGTAGCTGTGAAATTGGAATGCGGCTACTCGCCCCAAGACCAAACAATCTTATCTTCTTTGGCTCTCCTGACCAGCGCAACCTCGGACAAGGTCGAAAATTTCCCCAGGAAGAGCACTGCAGTTAGACTCTCTTGCGTTCCTCCCCCCTTCCAGACACCTGCTGTTGTTGACTCGGTTGGGGTCCTGATCAAAGCTGTCTCCATGGCAACCTGCTGTGTCGCTTTCACAATCTGCGGACTGAGGCAACTTGATTCGAATGCCAGCGTGCCAACTTCCCAGGCCACACATACATACACACACACATACAGATACGCACTCACCTCCCAAACCCCCATCCAACGCCTTCGCCGCTTTGTACCGCCATTCTGATAGGCAGGTCTGACCGGCGCCGGAAATGGCTGCAGGACCGGATGGCTGCTTGTCGGAACTGGAACCATCAGTTGTATCCTATGAAGTCCTTCATTCGAAAGGGCATTTTTGTAGTG
The DNA here is from genome assembly GCF_936440315.1 of Barbus barbus. Taxonomy (NCBI): domain Eukaryota; kingdom Metazoa; phylum Chordata; class Actinopteri; order Cypriniformes; family Cyprinidae; genus Barbus; species Barbus barbus. The sequence continues at coordinate 11,012,078 of NC_136737.1, forward strand.
ATCATTTTTGAGCACTTTGGTTTGGAACGACCCTTCAGTATGGTGGCCATGATTGTTCTTAAGTGCCCTTCGGATGCAGATTTATCCCGATTTAAATTCAGCACCTGTCTCCCCAAATTCCCAAATTGTGTAAACCTGTCTTGTTGGTTCATTTACCGTCTCTGTATCCACTTTATTTTGCAACGCAGTAGTATGCTATTTTCTGTGAACATGTAAGACTTCCATTAGGCGCTATAGGTAAATAACTAGACAAATAACAAAGTACACTACAAACAATTTCCGACAATAAATTGAAATAATATAATAAGAAATACTAGTTTGTGATATCAAGCCAAATAATGAGCTGTTTTGTACCATGCACTAAAAATAACTGGAAGCGGATGACACTAGAAGCCTCGAAACATTCAGGTTACAAATGACAGCACCTGCTCTTATTTTAATGAGGTGAATATATTGTTTTTCACAGCTCATCTGCCTGTTCCTGTCATCACCAGTAAATCTTCAATCTGTTCACCATCATCACTGTCTAAATGCTTACAGCTTACTGCTGTGTTCAGTGATGGTTCAGTGACTGTTTCCTCCTGATTCAAAGGAAACAGTTTATTGTCCAGCATCAGTGTGTCTGATCTCAGCATCAGTCTCTCTCTACCTCTGGAGGTGGAATATCAGGATAAAAACACCTACAGCTGTGTGCTCAACAATCCCATCAGCAAACAGACCAAACATCTGGACAACAGTCAACTCTGTCAGCCATGTGCAGGTACATCAGTGGTGATATTAGTGATTAAATATATTATTCAAGCTTTCTAACCATGTCTGAGAAGCTTTCCAAGACCTGTTAATGAGTTGAGAGCTATGGCAACAATGTCTTTACTCATCATTATTATTGTTGTATTATTACAATGCCGTTGAACAATTATTGCCGGAGACTCGGGAGATTGTTACATTGTGAGAGTAATAAAGTTCTCATTTCCTGTATATTGTGCTTATATTACTGTAAAGACATATAAAATGAGATCAAAACATTGTATTTTTCTAGTTTGATGTATTAAATTTGTCGTCATGTTTTCTCATGATTTTAGTCAGTGAACCTCGTCTTCTGTATCTGCTGATTTCTCTGTCAGCTGTAATTCTGGTGATTAGTTCTGTGATGTCTGTCTGTTGTCTCATCACAATGATTCATAAATGATAAACCCCTCTGAATCAACTTGTTTTATGTTTCTAGATAAGAGAAGCTCTTCAGAATTCACACAGATCATCTACAGTCGTCAGATGAGAGATCAGACCCAGGTCACTGATTTCACATTCAACACAACAGATTTTAGTTTATATTAGTGATTGTTGACTTTGTTCATCTACTTCCTCTTAGCTCATTTTAGAGAGCGAATGAGAGTAGGCCTTTCTGTGTAAAAGCACAGTTTTAGCTTTTAAATTGCATTTTTGTTTGTCTGAGGAGTTTTACTCATTTGTATTGATATTTTTCTCTGTTCATAACAGAAATCACTTCAGGATATGAACCGATATCTGACGGCTGTGAACTTTAATCACATGACACAATGATGATCAAGAGAGCTGAAACTATGCAGCACTTTTTAGTCACAATTATTAATATCAGTAAAATTACACTAAAGATATCGATAATACAAATGGTTATGAATATACATTTAATAGATACATTTAAGGGCTACGCATCCCAAAAGTATCGTAAGTCTAAGTACATCATAGACCCACTGCCACCAATGGAGCTACAATCAAGTTAGGCTTATGATGCTTTTGGGAAACGCGGTCCCTGTTGATTCATTTTGTTCAGAAAAATCTCTTTAGGCGTTACATTTGTGTAAAACTGCTTAACAATCTCTTTACGTATAAATAAATCTGATAACAGTAGACATTTTATAAGTTCAAAAGTTAAAAAAAAAAAACTGAATTGTGAATGTCTGTTTTTAAAGTAGTGCATCAGTTTTGGTGGAACATGTTGAACTGTTATTGAGGTCAGTAAATTAGGGCTTTGAGCTCATGTGGTTTTATTGGTTAGATTGTGTGTGATAAATGTGCAATTTTAACGTGTACTTAAAAAGAGACCATGCATTTTGAGGAGAAATCTAAAACAATGTCTTACTTGATTTGGTTGCAGTGAATAAACAAAGGTTCAAATCCTTTTCCTGGTATCTGTTATTGAAGTCACACTGTCCAATCCACACTGTAGTCCAGGGGTATCCAAACTTGGTCCTGGAGGGCCGGTGTCCTGCAGAATTTAACTCACACTTGCCTCAATACACCTGTCTGGAAGTTTCTAGCATGCCTAGAAAGACCTTGATTAGCTTGTTCAGGTGTGTTTGATTAGGGCTGGAGCTAAACTCTGCAGGACACCGGCCCTCCAGGACCGAGTTCGAAGACCCCTGCTGTAGCCTATATTTCCATGCACGCTACAATTCGCATGGTCAAGGACTGCATTCCAGTCCATTTTTTAATGCCCTTTACTCGCAGACTTGCCTCCATCTCATTTCCTCGGATGTATGTCATTGATTATGTCACATGAGTGCCCGCTACTGGTCGTAAGCCCTTGATCACTTGTTTCAAACTAACACAGTGCCACCTAGTGGACAACAAAACTAATAAATGCCTGCTACATACAAACACAATCTTTATCAGTATTAGTGGTCCTTTCCTCTTGTTTTCCAGCTCCTCTAGCCATTTCCATTGTCTCAGTGATTCTCAATCACCAGACTGAACATCTCAATGTTACTGAATTTTGTCGGCCATGTAAAGCTATAGGCTACATCAGACATATTTTCTACCTATTTTCTTTTTAAATGTGCTGTTCAGAGCAGGCCATCTGCGTAACTGTTGTTAAACTGTTGTCAGAAAAGCATGTCAGAATACTCACTTATCATCAGGTGAGGGATCTGGCGTAGTTCACACTTATTATACATTCAGTACAATAGATTTCACTTAACATTTATGATGAATTATCCTTTCTCTTTTTTCTTGTATTGTGTAAAATATTTCATTTCAGAAGTCATTCTCTGTTATATTGTGAGTGAAGCAGTACATGTTCATGTTTTCGAGTAAGACCTTGTGTTACTGCGGTCAGTAGATGTGCGTTAGCTGAATGCATGTGGTTTGAAATGCTGAGAGGATGTTCAGATAATGCACACAGTGATAGACGGTGTGTTTGTGTCTTCATGAGAGTGTGAGGGGGCCAATTTCTTCTGACAACCACAAATAATTCTTCTGAGAACCTGTTTGACTCAAACCTGTGATATATATCTGAAATGAGAGTTTCCAGATCCAGAATGATGTTCTCTCGTATGGGTGCTCTCTTCCTGTTTATCCTGTGTGGCAAGTAACTTTTCAGTATATTTTTAATCACTTAATATTCAGCATTTTGTATTAGGAAAAAGTGTTGTTTAATTCAATACAATTAAATATGAAGGTTCTGTAAAATTTGTGTTTTATGAATTTGCAGTGCTATTTGTAGAGTTATTAGGCAGGGCTAATTAAAAGCAATTGAATGTCATTCTCCTTATATTATACATGCATAAGTATTAAAATTCATTACATTCATTAAAAATGAGCCTGCATTATAAAACTGACTGGAGATCAGTTAAAAACCGTTAGACGCTTGTTTATGTTTCACCAAACAAAGCCAACAGAAAACCGGCGTAATTTTCAAATGTTTGGTAACCAGCTGATCTCTGCTGGACATGTTCAGATAAATCAGCATTAGAGTTTATTCACCAAAGTATGGTTGTTAATAGTTATATCCATATGATTCATAAAAGTTGTTGAATTCACATCGTCACATATTTGTGCCCAGAGTTGGGGAAAGTTACTTTTAAAAGTAATGTATTACAATATTGCTACTTCATAAAGTAACTAATTGCATTCCTTTTTATGGAAAGTAATGCATTATGTTACTTTTTCATTACCTTTTGTCACCTGGGCTAGGATTGATTATTTGTTTTTTTAATAACAAAAAACCCCAAACGTTATATATTTTTGTACTTCTTATGTATGTAAACTAAAGCAGTACACTAATGTAACTTAATATAAATTAGAAATATGTATAAATATGTTTTTGTGAAAGTGTGTGATTTATTAAAACATATAATGAAGTAAATTAATGGATAATTCATAAATTCAAACACTTTGGCAGTAGGTCCTAATGGCTCCTCACTTTTTTATTCACATAAGTTCTTCTTTTCTTTTGTATATTTTTATATGCACATATGGTTTATGTATTTAATGGGAAATAAATAAGTTTTATTCTGAATTGTTCTATCTGTACAGATTATGTTGCTATATTTGTAAGTGAGAAGGGTGAGAGCTGCAGAAAAACTCAGATACTAACTGACAAGAGCTCATGTGGAAAAGTTTGACTTCTTAGAGCTTTGTATTAAAATACATGATACTATTTGAAAAAAAAAAAATATATATATATATATATATACATATATATAAAACAACAGAAAAGTGCCTATATATCACTTTCAAAGGAAACTGCATCTATTGTCAGGTTTTTTCTTCAATCACATGAGGCTGTTCGTGCACTTTGGCACACTAACAGCTCAGATTGAGTGTTTCAGTGAGGTTTGCCGTTTTGCTCTTTATTTAGTATATTTATATATACTCTTTATTTAGGTCAGTGTCAATTTTATGGTGTGTGGACTCAATCTTTGACGTCCAGTGTGTTCTGCACACTTTACATGTTCAAGATTCAACAATAAGAAGGATTTTACAGTTTAGCTTGAGAGTTTGAGAAAGCAGTATGCATAACTGGATTATTTCTGGAATTTCTGTTGTTTACAGGAGTTTGACATTTTCAGACACCTTTGGAGGAATATGGTCTCAAACGCTGCTGTTTTCTGTCTGTGGATGTTTTTCACAAACTGTAAGTGGATTTTATTGAATTTAAATGAAATTGATGTATCTGATAATCTTCATCAATTAAGTTAAAGAGTGAATGCAAAGTGGACAAGTATTTACTCCGTCATACATTATGCACTGTTATACATTCATTGTCGTCTTCTTTGTTTATTAAATTTCTAAAGGGCTTTAAAATGATTGTCAACTTTTTTGTTAAAATATGTTCATTAAATGTAAATCACATGGATAAAATCATCCCCCAAATGCATAAATTTAAATACAAAAGCAAGTTTTACAGCACACAAATGATTCAACTCTGAAAGATATCTGAGATTAAAATCTTTGATTTGTTGTTGTTGACGGTTTTGTTTCAGGTGTGTTTGTTGCTGATACAGATGAAACAGTGATGATATCAGTGATGGAGGGAGATTCTGTCACTTTAAACACTGATGTTACTGAACTACAGAGAGATGATCAGATACTGTGGATGTTTAAATTCCAAAATTCAGAGACTCGTTTCGCTGAAATCTATAAACAGATCATCTCTATATATGATAATAAAGAGAATACTGAGAGATTCAGAGACAGACTACAGATAGATGAGCAGACAGGATCTCTGACCATCACAAACATCAACAAATTACACTCTGGACTTTATAAACTACAAATCATCAATGGAGGACTCAGATACAAGAGCTTCAATCTTGCTGTCTATGGTGAGTAAACAAAATAAATATTTTTATCATTTTTATTGCCGTCTATGTGGGATAGTGAAGGCCGTTAGTCTCAGGAATTGGCTTAATGAGAATTGTTTAATAAGAAGAAATTTATAAATTATTTTTATATTATAAGCTGCTGCATCAAGATGCCTTTGCCCATGTATGTCAAATTTGTTCTGAAGCATCGTGTGATTGTTATTTATGGATCTGAATATTAAGCATCGTTACGTTACACACATATTTTTCAATAATTGGTTGCTTCCTGAACTGTTTTTGTGTTTCTTAGCTCTTCTGACTGTTCCTGTCATCAGTGATTCTCCTCAAAACCCTTCAGTATCAGAAAGATCATCAGAGCAGTATTGTTCACTGTTGTGTTCAGTGTTGAATGTGGGTCATGTGACTCTCTCCTGGTACAAAGGAAACAGTTTATTGTCCAGCATCAGTGTGTCTGATCTCAGCATCAGTCTCTCTCTTCCTCTGGAGATTGAGTGTCTGGATGATTCCTACAGCTGTGTTGTGGCTTATTCCTTCAACAACCAGACCACACACCTCAACAACACTGATCTCTGTCAGCCATGTTCAGGTCAGCCGCAACATTTTCAACACCTTTTCTTTCTAAATGTGCAGTTCATAGCATTTGGATGAAGTTGCATTGAAAGGACAGATCTCTTTCAGGTCTGTAAAGTGCATTTACTGCTGATATACCTGCACATGACTGAAAGAGCACTGTTTCCTTGTTCTTCTGTTTCAGACTCAGTTCAGTTTTGTGGTTCTACTGAAGCTGTGATCCGATTGGTCATCTCTGCTGTGGTGGGCGTGGCTACTGTTGCTGTAGTGCTTTATGATATCACATCTGGAAGAGCTCAGTAAGACGATACATGAAGAGACACCAGCAGGGGGAGATGTTTTCTAATCTAATGTAATATGCATTATATCTGCTAATCAAAATACAAGAGTAAGATAAAAGTTTAGAAAACTATGAACAAATTTAAACTTATGTTCTCTAATAAATAAAGCTCCTATTTGAATATAAAGCACATTAAAGAGAAACGTAAAGGAATTGATTGTGCAAATAAAGCTTTTCTTCTCCTTTGAGGTCTATGTAGCATTAAATGTGTTTTTATTGGTCACTTCCTATCACATGGTCATCAAGGGAGAGTTCCTTTTTCTTGTTTGTATAGAGGCCGTTTCTCAAACGGAAGGCTGCATCCTCCGGAGGTCGCATTTGTAGGCTACATACATCATCAAGCCTGGTTTATTTCAGTTAACTGAGCATTACATATGCGAGTCAAAAGCATATTACAACAATTTATGCTTAACTAAGAAAAATGGTCAAATTTATAACTGTTAATATTCTAAAATAAGGTCTTCTTTATGACGTATGCAGCCTACAAATGCGACCTCTGAAGGATGCAGCCTTCCGTTTGAGAAACAGCCAGAGTGTTGCAGTGATGACTTGTTTTGGCCAACCCAGAAGTAAGCATCACCCATGGTTCCCCCTGGGTGTAGTCCAATTTGAACACTTGTTTATTGTTATGTCATGAAATAAAGCATAACAAAAATAGTTGAGCTTAACCTTATTTCAGGCATTTAACCAAATATCAATTAAAACATATACAAGCACACACAAAACAACAATTTCTCTCTAGGTTATAAGAATTTGCATAGTTCATTTCAGTTGAAGCATAATAGCACGATTTGCATAACTGATTTTATGTTCGGTTGACTTTGCAAATATCACAACCACAGTCCAAGACATACATAAATGTTTTCTTTAAGCTGAGGCTTATTTGTATAATATGATAATATGTCATTTTGGACGTACTACATTCGCCATATTTTACTGTCATGTGACCTACCTTTCACAAAAACCTTTGAACCTGATACACTTTTTTTAAATAATTTTGTAAACAGCAGTTGTTCTGCACTCTCAGAAAAAAAGTTACAAAATCAGTCACTGGCATTAAGTTTAAAAATATGTACTATGTACCATTTAGGTACTATTATGTACACTTTACATAATAATATGTATCTTAAAGGGTAAATAAGGTGAAGAGGTGTACTTTTTGAAATGGCACTGCCCCAATGACAGCTTTTGTACTTTTTTTCTGAGAGTGTGGAAAACACCCAGCACCTCCTCATACACAAACACACATGCACCTCCTGTTTATAAGCAGGTGGGTGCTTTATCTTAATCACCTTGAAAACTGCAGCTGCCAAAATCTTTGTTCAACTGACCTCAATAGGAGATTTATTTTATAACAAAGGAAATGAAAGTGCTGTGCAACTACTGAATGTCAAATGCATGAAAACCCAGGCATTCTCCTTCACCTTGTAAGCTGCATCTACACTATACATTTTACTATTTATATATTTTCATTCATTTTGTTTTTCAAGCATTGGTGCACTGTAAAAAAAAAAAAAAGAGTTTTCTCAACTAATTTTTGTAGGAGATTCTCAACTTTTCATTGTATAAACTTGAAAGTTGAGAAAACTCAAAAATTTGCTGAAGCTGGTTGCCTTAAAATTTTTAGTTGGCTCAACTTTTTTTACAGTGTGCAAAGTCTAGCAAATGTGCAAAATAATTACAAATAAAATTATTTAAAACAAACAAACAGTCAGTGCTTAAAAACTTACAATGCAAAATGTTTTGGAAGGTCAAAGTTCAGTGGAGGCTGTCCGAACATGTCCATTCTCCCACCACATTAAAAACATTATTAAATTTACCTTTAAATGTATATATTTTAAAATTGGTTCATATGTGTGACACATTGGGTACATTGTGGAATTCTACATCGTTAAAAAAATAATCATTTAAATTGTTTTCTCCAAAAAATAGGTATAATTTGATTTTAGTGCTTTCTGACAATGCCCCATAGTGTGATGGGATTATGGTTTCTCTTAGTTTTTCTTGGTTTTACATGACAAGTTTCAGAGGATGTGGTTTGTAAGTGAGAGATGAAGGAAATGCGAAGTCACATAGCACACAGAATTCAAGTTTCCATTCTCTTAAAGGGATAGATAACATTCTGTTATCATTTACTCACCATCATGCTCTTATAAACCTGTATAACCTTCTTTCTCCTGTAATCATATTTTGATAAATGTTTTTGTCAATGAAATGAAAGTCAAAGTTGGCCACTATTGTTTTGAACACCAATGACTTTCTTTGTATAGACAAAAACAAAATGTATAGACAAGAACAGACAAAATAATGTAAATGCAAATCACTGTTACATGCATTACATTTAAAATTAATTATTCTTGTGCATTTTGCATGGTGCATATTTAATATCTGTTTCTTTGTGTGTCTGCAGAAAGCAGAATAAACACTAGGTTCTTCATGCTCTGTGACACACTTTCCAGCTCAGTGCTGAATCTAAGTGAGATGTTCTGTGCTCATTTCTAAGGCTGTTGGCCTAAAGCTAAGGTGCATAGAAATACTTTCAAGGTACATATTGGTACCTAAAGTGTATATACCTTAATAGTATATATTTGTACCTTTTGAAAAGGTACCGCACCAGAGACAGCTTTGTAACTTTTTTTTTTTTTTAAATGTATGGGGGACTTACGTGCATTGAGTGTGTGGGTGGATGGTTTGGTGGGTTTAGCTGAAGACCAGCTTGTGCCATCAGTGTAAACAATCTCACTACATAATTATGTTTATAATATAAATACCTCAATGTTTATGCAAAAACTGTTTTCGGGATCTTCATCCTTCATCTGGAATTAACTAAAATATCTGCATTTGTTTAAAGTAAAACCCGAGTCTAAATCTGCTGGAATAAACCTGTAAAAAAAGTCCAAAAAATTTGGTCAACAAAAACGTTTTAAGTATTAACAGAAGTAGGTTACGCTATATCTGTCATCTGGATCATTGTCCCCCTCAGACCTTATACCTGCTTCTTCATTTACATAATTGATTGATTTCTAGACATCCTAGGTTATAAGCTATATTTGATCAAAGAGTAGGAGAGATGCTGTCTGAGCTACAGGAAACAGTGGTTTACTGTAAACTACTTTGCAAGTGCAAAAAATTTAGTTGTGTGAGGAAGGTGTAGTATGTACTTGTGTTTGCAAAACTAAAGGCGATTTAAAAAAAAATAGTGCTTGTTTTACTCATCATATTTTCTCACAAAATAAACAAAGACACGATTTGTATCTTCCTCTGAGCCAGTTCACAACTATTTGCTTAATTCTCAGCCAATTTCCACATTTATGAATGAGTTTTATTGTTTTATGCCTAATCCTGATTTCTACTGTTTCCACTCCTTTGAAGACTGTACAATGTAAATGATTTTTGTTGTTTTCACAGAAATATTACTGTATTCTCAACAGTTCTATATACTGTAGAATCTGCATACAGTATGTTACTGTAGATTTTTAATGCATTCTTGGAAAATATTAGCCTACTGTAGATCTAAATACAATATAAAATAACATGAAAAACGTGAAGATGAAAGCCTACAAGTGTATGGTAGGTTACCTTTGTTGGTGTGACGTTATTGAATATATAATGGTAAAATAATAAAGTAATACAAATATTTTTTTTTAAATCAGTGGTGTTTGTGTCTAATTGTTAATGAGGCATCTGTGGACAAATCGATGTTTTGTTATAGTAAAAGTATTTAATTTATATATATATATATATATATATATTTTTTTTTTTTTTTTTTAAGTTAAAAGCTAAAATTAGACCCTTGGGGTAAGATGACCCACCCAAAACTAGCACAGATTGTTGTTACTAGTGTTGTTATTTTAAAATTTAATATCTACTGTAATTAATGGTCGTATTATTTAATATTTCCATGAATTAGGTGTACTTTCATTAAAACCAGTGTTAACTGAGAGAAATCGTTACATACTTTAATTAAAAAATGGCCAATTAAATATGTAAATATGCATGTGCCTGCAAGTCATGGAATGAATAATTTCGTCTTTCAGATGAATCTCTTTTACTGGGTTTCTGTTTCCAAAAAATTATTATATTATGTTATTATTATATTAGGCTATATTATACATTTAATTGCCAATATTTTAATTTAAGATGTCATAACAGCAACACTTTGAACAGGAATGTAATGATTTTATTTATTCACTTTTAAGCTTATTTACTACATTGTTCCTCAGGGGGGCATCGTTCTCCTTACCGCGTGCTTTCTACGTCCAAAGAACGTCACACACATGCACAGGCTAAAGTTACACCTTAAATAGCATACTAATTCAGTATGTTACAATAGCTTATTTTCGCGCAGTGTTTGTGTTCAGTTAATATTCTCATTTCTGTTCGGTTCGTGACAGACGAGATCAATGATCAACCACTCATTACTGTAAGCCTGGAAACTTAAGAGGGGGTGTGTGTGTGTGTGTGTGTGTGTGTGAGTGTGTGTGTGTGTGTGTGTGTGTGTGTGTGTGTGTGTGTGTGTGTGAAAGTATAGCACTTGGATGCGTTTTATGTTTTGAGCTGTTAAGGGATATGTCTTACACGTTTGTCTGTTTTTGCTTATTGATTTTAGATGGTAAGTTATATTTGTTTTCTATGGCTTTAGTTCACGTAGTCCTGCATGCTCTTCACATAAATGGGCACGCTAAGTTTAATCAGTCATATTTCTACATCGGTCGTGCTTCTGTGTAGGTACTTGACTGGATCCGTCGCATTAGGTTATTGATGTGGAAAATGCGTATTTTTTTTTTTTTTTTTTTTTTGCAGAACATTAGAAAGTATCAGATTTAACTCGTTTTGCACAATATTTTGCAGATTTCAAGTTGTCAGATGCTCTCTCCCAGAATCAGAACTCAAGCTCATCGACAGTAAAGAGTAAGTGTGAAATAATCAACTGTGAAATTTGAAGCAACTGCTTGACTTGTTAGGAAAGTTATCACAGCCAAAGCTGCTCTTGACTGTTTAACATTTTTTTTAATAAGGATTTGTATGTGTGTGTGTATATATCGTTCGGTACTAAGACCTACCTGGGGGAAATAAATAATTAAAGCTCTGTTTAGGCTATTTAATTTGTATTTGTTCTATTGTATTTATTTGTGCTTGCAATAAAAGTCTGAACAAGCAGAAAAAACTGGGAGAAAGATGTTTACTTTTTATACACATTTTGTTATATTACATAATGGATAAATCGAGAACAATCACATTTTTCTACAAAAGTATTGGATTAATATGAACATATTTTGCTCACTTAAGATAAGTAATGTAATAAATTATTTTATTCTGCCAAATTTCCTTTAAAAAGTTTGTTGTTTAACCCCACACTTGTGAGACCAGAGTTGCAGCCCTAAATGTGAGGATAATCAATACATTTGATGTATTTTATTAACTAATGTATTTTAATACCAAAACATTGGCCTAACTTCATTTTACAGTCCTGTTTCCTGTGTACATACCACGTATTATGGCAATTACAATAACTGGGTAATAATTAACCCACCCCTAAACCTAACTTAATCTTAGTCACCTTAACATACTCTGTATGTTCTCGAATAAGTACACTGTTAGTACAAGAACACATGCTGTAAAATAGTGTAGCCAAACATTCTTATGTTTGAGAAATTATAAAGGAATTTGGTCTTTTTTTTTTTATTAACTCTGAAAGATATCTAAGATGATAATCTTTAATTTGTTGTTGTTGACGGTTTTCTTCCAGGTGTGTTTGTTGCTGATACAGATGAAACACAGATGATATCAGTGATGGAGGGAGATTCTGTCACTTTAAACACTGATGTTACTGAACTACAGAAAGATGATCAGATACTGTGGATGTTTAAACTCCAAAATTCAGAGACTCGTATCGTTGAAATCTATAAACAGATCATCTTTATACACGATAATAATGAGAATAATTATAGATTCAGAGACAGACTACAGATAGATGAGCAGACAGGATCTCTGACCATCACAAACATCAACAAATTACACTCTGGACTTTATAAACTACAAATCATCAATGGAGGACTCAGATACAAGAGCTTCAATCTTGCTGTCTATGGTGAGTAAACAAAATAATAATTTTTATCATTTTTATTGCCGTCTATGTGGGATAGTGAAGGCCGTTAATGAGAATTGTTTAATAAGAAGAAATGTATAAATTATTTTTATATTATAAGCTGCTGCATCAAGATGCCTTTGCCCATGTATGTCAAATTTGTTCGGGAGCATCATGTGATTGTTGTTTATGGATCTGAATATTAAGCATCGTTACACACATATTTTTCAATAATTGGTTGCTTCCTGAACTGTTTTTGTGTTTCTTAGCTCTTCTGACTGTTCCAGTCATCAGCGATGCTCCTCAAAACCCTTCAGTATCAAAAAGATCATCAGGTCAGTATTGTTCACTGCTGTGTTCAGTGATGAATGTGAGTGATGTGACTCTCTCCTGGTACAAAGGAAACAGTTTATTGTCCAGCATCAGTGTGTCTGATCTCAGCATCAGTCTCTCTCTTCCTCTGGAGATTGAGTGTCTGGATGATTCCTACAGCTGTGTTGTGGCTTATTCCTTCACCAACCAGACTAAACACCTCAACATCACTGATCTCTGTCAGCCATGTTCAGGTCAGCAGCAACATTTTTAACATATAAGCTTTCTAATTGTGCAGTTCATAGCATCTGGTTGAAGTTGCATTGAAAGGACTTACCATTCTCTCTGTCTATTACAGAAAACGTCCAGGGTTTACATTTCATGCCACTTATAAGCGTTTGTGTGCTGCTGCTGCTCATTTCTTCATGTGTGTTTTACTGCTGCTGCAGGAAATGCAACCAAGAAAAACCAGACGGCAAGTATTACTACAACTGACATGACAAAACTGTTTACGTGCAAAATAGTTATAAAACTAAGAGCCATAGTTGATGTTTTAACACTTTTATTAGTTTGAAAATGAAAAGTATGCTTATGTAATTTGCAATGTATTTTCTACATGAGAAACAACAGAAAGCAGCACCTGATGTTAAATACAGTACATTCATCATCTGCTTGTGTTTGTGTTTGTAGATGAGAAAAATCTGTCAGAATACACACAGATCATCTACCGTCTGCAGATCACTGATCATCACCCATAATACACCACAACTCATCAGGACTGATTTATGATTAATATGACTGATTTCATTTCACAGATATGATGAATCTTGACTTAATGTACATCTGCTTTAAACTCAACTGGACTGCAATATGACTTATAAATATAGTTTATTATTCACATACACTTTCACTTTGATAAATCACTAAATGTCTAAAAGAGCAAAAATCATGCAATTTAATAAGGTTAAAAATTTGTAGAAATACAATTATTTTATAATATATAATATTTATTATATTATTTGATATTAATATTTTTAAACAGAAATGTCAACATATAGCTTTGAAGTTGATTGTCAATGAATCTGCCTCATGTACTAAAACTTGAAGTTGTGCTAAAACAGTGTCATAGACACACAATGGTGTTTAAAATTAATAAGCATTATGATTCATATGTGGATATTTTACAATGTAATTAGACATTATTTTAAGATAATTCAGTATTTTCTAATTCTAATATTCTAATTTTCTAATGATTTCATTTCAATAAATTATTGTGTCAAAATATTTGAAAGAGATTTGTGTTTGCATTTTGTGTGAAGCAGCTCATGAGATGTTTTTGAGTCAGACCTTCTGTTATTGAGGTCAGTAAATGTGGCGTCTGAGCTGAATGTGACTGCACTCGATGTTAGACGATGAGTGTTTGTGTTCATGTTCCTGAGAGTGTTAGATTATGTGTGTATGTGTGTTCATGTTCATGAAAATGTGAGAGATTGTGCAGTTTTTTCTTACAACCACAAAGTAACCTTCTGAAAACCTGTTATATCTTTGATAAATATCCGAAATGAGAGTTTTTAGATCCAGAATGATGTTTTCTCATCTGTGTGCTCTGATACTGTTTGTCCTGTGTGGTGAGTAACTCTTTTAATCAGTAAATGTGGTTAGTTAAACACAAATTTCCACCACAAGAGATAAAGAAAAAAACACATTTTAATAGTCAATCTCTATGAAATTAATTCTAGTTAGTTTTGTTGTCTAATAATTACATATATTGCATTTATATGATTTTCAGGTGTGTTTGGTGATATAGATGTTATAAAGTCAGTATCAGTGATGGAGGAAGATTCTGTTACTCTAAACACTGGTGTTAAAATACAGCAAGACGATCAGATACTGTGGATGTTTGGACCTAAAGAGACTCGTATTGCTGAAATTCACAGACAGAACATCTATATAGATGCCACTAATACAATATTTGAGAAAAGACTGCAGATGGACAGTCAAACTGGATCTCTGACCATCAGAAACAGCAGAACTGAACACTCTGGACTTTATAAACTACAGATCCTCAGCAACAGAGGGACTTCATACAAGAGATTCAGTGTTTCTGTCTATGGTGAGTAAACTGATTAGGATTTAAAGATATGTTAGATATTTACTAAAGATGTCAAGTTAAGAAATATGCATAAATAGCTGCGCTCTTTTATTATTATAAGTATGCTTATGTATATTTATTATGCTGATCATTTTTATTATCACCATCTTCATTTATACCATGTTTGCTTATTGATTATGGCATGTTTCTACTATAGATGGATACATAATCCATATCAGATGTTTATCACCCTTAGTTTAATTATTTTCTTGCTTTGTGCAGATGGAAAAATCATTTTGACTTTTACAAAATATCATTTACTTGCATATTTATAAACAACAGAAACAGGACAAAGAGCCTCATGTTAACCGTACTGATAAAAAAAAAAACCCTGTCACACTTGACCTCCCAATCGAGGCTCATATCTGTCTTTAACTTGTTTTTGTTCTGTTTTGAAGTTAAACGCATTTAGTTAGATGCATATATTAATTATAGCTTGTGGCACAGTAACCACAGATACATGTTAAACTTCAAATGTTGTTAGACTTACTTCACTCCTCTCCTGACTCTCTAATGTATGAGATCTCATCTGTATTCTCTTTCTGTTTGCTTCACCAATTAATCATTCAGTGAACCCAGAAGAAGATAACTTGGATAACGTGGGTAACCAAACAGTTGCTGGTCCTCACTGACTTCCATAGTATGGGAAAAAATACTATAGAAGTCAATAGGAACCAGCAACTGTTTTGTTACCCACATTATTCAAAACATGTTCTTTTGTGTTCAACAGAAAAAAAAAGAAACTCATACAGGGTTGAAACAACTTGAAAGTGATGACAGTGCATTCATTTTTGAGTGAACTATCCCTCGAAGGGAATTACAACATTTGTGCTTTTGTATAATATTATATCGACTATTAACTAAGAGTTTTCCCTCATTAAACTCCTAATTGAATGCTTAATATAAGTAAGATAGTTATTGTGAATATGCTCATGCAGAATAACGCATAAATATGTGCTTTATAAGTACTAATAAACAGCCAATATCTACAAAGATTAATAATATCTAAAAATGTCATGATTAATAATTTGTGGTCCTAAAATAATATTTGGTTCTCTTGTGTGACACATTGGGTACATTGTGTAATTCTACATCGTTAAAAAAATAATCATTTAAATTGTTTTCTCCAAAAAATAGGTATAATTTGATTTTAGTGCTTTCTGACAATGCCCCATAGTGTGATGGGATTATGGTTTCTCTTAGTTTTTCTTGGTTTTACAAGACAAGTTTCAGAGGATGTGGTTTGTAAGTGAGAGATGAAGGAAATGCGAAGTCACATAGCACACAGAATTCAAGTTTCCATTCTCTTAAAGGGATAGATAACATTCTGTTATCATTTACTCACCATCATGCTCTTATAAACCTGTATGACCTTCTTTCTCCTGTAATGATATTTTGATAAATGTTTTTGTCAATGAAATGAAAGTCAAAGTTGGCCACTATTGTTTTGAACACCAATGACTTTCTTTGTATAGACAAAAACAAAATGTATAGACAAGAACAGACAAAATAATGTAAATGCAAATCACTGTTAAATGCATTACCTTTCAAATTATTTATTCTAATTCTTGTGCATTTTGCATGGTGCATATTTAATATCTGTTTCTTTGTGTGTCTGCAGAAAGCAGAATAAACACTAGGTTCTTCATGCTCTGTGACACACTTTCCAGCTCAGTGCTGAATCTAAGTGAGATGTTCTGTGCTCATTTCTTTTTTTTTTTTTTTTTTATTACCCGGCCTGTCAGTAACACAGATAACACATGACAGTACGTATGTGTAGCTATGCTATCATCATTCACAGCCTTTTTTTTTTTTTTTTTTTTATCTTTTTTTTTATATATTTATTTTTTATTTTATTTTATTTTAATTAATTAATTAATTAAATTTTATATACCCTTTTATTTAACCATACTATGACCGACAAGACCAGGGGACAGAGAAAACAAGAGAGAGAAAGAAAAATAATAATAATAATAATAAAAAAAAAAAAAATAATAATTATAATGATAATAATAAAAATAAAAATAATAATAATAATAAAAAAAAAAAAGGAATTAGAAAACAAAACAAACAAAAAAAAAAGTTGTGGATAAAGTCAACAGAGAAGGGGGAGAGAAAGAGAAAAAAAAAGGAGAATGGGGGATAGAGAGAGAGAGAAAAAAAAAAAAAAAAAACAGACAATTTGCTTCGATACCTGCTGACAAAAAGAGAAAACAACAGAAGACACAACAGAAGACACAACATCAGAGAAACTGCAGCAACAACCAACATCTGTATGAATCACAATAAATTCTAAATGTTATTGAGCAACACGCATAACTAATATTATAAAATAAGTTTTGAAGCAACAGCAGATCAGAACAATGTGTGTCTGTGAGCACCCGTTTTTACACCAATGTGAATGCTTGAGTGTACACCTGTGTGTGTGAGCGTGCTTGTGTTCATAAGGTTCCTCCATGTAAATGTTTAATAGTGTGTGTGTGGGGAACAACAGCCCCATCCCGCAAGGCATGAAGCAGGCATGGAAGAGACCCAGGCCCCAAACATCCGGAGGCCCCCCAGGGCACGGGACCCCCAGGGGAACCACCGCAGGGACAACTGCGGCCCCCACCCAGAAAAGGGCAGAGGAGAGCCCGAAGGTGGGACATCCGACAGCCACAGTATAGACACCCCAGGGTGCCGTGGCGGCAAGCCCGCAGGCTCCGCCGGCAGCCGACCACACCAGGGCAGACCGAGCCCTGGGCCCGGAGATCCAAGGGCCCCCCACCCCCCAACCGGGGCCCAGCAAGGCCAGTAGGGCCAGGCCCCGCCAAGCGACCGCCGAGAGTGGGCCAGCGCTCACCCGAGCATCCTGCCCTGGCGCGAGAAACCACCAACGCACCGGCGGCATCCTCCACCGGCAGGGCATGGTGGTGGGGTGGGGGTCGACTGAGATGATGAGTGAGGTGGAGTCTAAGGCCCGACCTGATAGACGTAGACGAACAAGCACACATATACACAAGCATACGTTCCCACCCTCATGCACGCAACGAATATTCTCACCCTCGCCCCACATGTAGACACACAAAAAAGACACACTGTGCTCATTTCTAAGGCTGTTGGCCTAAAGCTAGGGTGCATAGAAATACTTTCAAGGTACATATTGGTACCTAAAGTGTATATACCTTAATAGTACATATTTGTACCTTTTGAAAAGGTACCGCACCAGAGACAGCTTTTGTAACTTTTTTTTTTTTTTAAATGTATGGGGGACTTACGTGCATTGAGTGTGTGGGTGGATGGTTTGGTGGGTTTAGCTGAAGGCCAGCTTGTGCCATCAGTGTAAACAATCTCACTACATAATTATGTTTATAATATAAATACCTCAGTGTTTATGCAAAAACTGTTTTGCAGTTTAGGATCTTCATCCTTCATCTGGAATTAACTAAAATATCTGCATTTGTTTAAAGTAAAACCCGAGTCTAAATATCTGCTGGAATAAACCTGTAAAAAAAGTCAGAAAAATTGTCAACAAAAACGTTTTAAGTATTAACAGAAGTAGGTTACGCTATATCTGTCATCTGGATCATTGTCCCCCTCAGACCTTATACCTGCTTCTTCATTTACATAATTGATTGATTTCTAGACATCCTAGGTTATAGGCTATATTTGATCAAAGAGTAGGAGAGATGCTGTCTGAGCTACAGGAAACAGTGGTTTACTGTAAACTACTTTGCAAGTGCAAAACATTTAGTTGTGTGAGGAAGGTGTGTACTTGTGTTTGCAAAACTAAAGGCGATTTAAAAAAAAATAGTGCTTGTTTTACTCATCATATTTTCTCACAAAATAAACAAAGACACGATTTGTATCTTCCTCTGAGCCAGTTCACAACTATTTGCTTAATTCTCAGCCAATTTCCACATTTATGAATGAGTTTTATTGTTTTATGCCTAATCCTGATTTCTACTGTTTCCACTCCTTTGAAGACTGTACAATGTAAATGATTTTTGTTGTTTTCACAGAAATATTACTGTATTCTCAACAGTTCTATATACTGTAGAATCTGCATACAGTATGTTACTGTAGATTTTTAATGTATTCTTGGAAAATATTAGCCTACTGCAGATCTAAATACAATATAAAATAACAGCGAAAAACATGAAGATGAAAGCCTACAAGTGTATGGTAGGTTACCTTTGTTGGTGTGACGTTATTGAATATATAATGGTAAAATAATAAAGTAATACAAATATTTTTTCAAAATCAGTGGTGTTTGTGTCTAATTGTTAATGAGGGATCTGTGGACAAATCGATGTTTTGTTATAATAAAAGTATTTAATTTATATATATATATATATATATATATATATATATATATATATATATATTTTTTTTTTTTTTTTTTTTTTTTTTTAAGTTAAAAACTAAAATTAGACCCTTGGGGTAAGATGACCCACCCAAAACTAGCACAGATTGTTGTTACTAGTGTTGTTATTTTAAAATTTAATATCTACTGTAATTAATGGTCTTATTATTTAATATTTCAATGAATTAGGTGTACTTTAATTAAAACCAGTGTTAACTGAGTGAAATCGTTACATACTTTAATTAAAAGATGGCCAATTAAATATGTAAATATTCATGTGCCTGTAAGTCATGGAATGAATAATTTCATCTTTCAGATGAATCTCTTTTACTGGGTTTCTGTTTCCAAAAAAAATATTATATTATGTTATTATTATATTAGGCTATATTATACATTTAATTGCCAATATTTTAATTTAAGATGTCATAACAGCAACACTTTGAACAGGAATGTAATGATTTTATTTATTCACTTTTAAGCTTATTTACTACATTGTTCCTCAGGGGGGCATCGTTCTCCTTACCGCGTGCTTTCTACGTCCAAAGAACGTCACACACATGCACAGGCTAAAGTTACACCTTAAATAGCATACTAATTCAGTATGTTACAATAGCTTATTTTCGCGCAGTGTTTGTGTTCAGTTAATATTCTCATTTCTGTTCGGTTCGTGACAGACGAGATCAATGATCAACCACTCATTACTGTAAGCCTGGAAAATTAAGAGGGTGTGTGGTGTGTGTGTGTGTGTGTGTGTGTGTGTGTGAGTGAAAGTATAGCACTTGGATGCGGTCACACGCATGTGCGTTTTATGTTTTGAGCTGTTAAGGGATATGTCTTACACGTTTGTCTGTTTTTGCTTATTGCTTTTAGATGGTAAGTTATATTTGTTTTCTATGGCTTTAGTTCACGTAGTCCTGCATGCTCTTCACATAAATGGGCACGCTAAGTTTAATCAGTCATATTTCTACATCGGTCGTGCTTCTGTGTAGGTACTTGATTGGATCCGTCGCATTAGGTTATTGATGTGGAAAATGCGTATTTTTTTTTTTTTTTTTTTTTTGCAGAACATTAGAAAGTATCAGATTTAACTCGTTTTGCACAATATTTTGCAGATTTCAAGTTGTCAGATGCTCTCTCCCAGAATCAGAACTCAAGCTCATCGACAGTAAAGAGTAAGTGTGAAATAATCAACTGTGAAATTTGAAGCAACTGCTTGACTTGTTAGGAAAGTTTATCACAGCCAAAGCTGCTCTTGACTGTTTAACATTTTTTTAATAAGGATTTGTATGTGTGTGTGTATATATCGTTCGGTACTAAGACCTACCTGGGGGAAATAAATAATTAAAGCTCTGTTTAGGCTATTTAATTTGTATTTGTTCTATTGTATTTATTTGTTCTTGCAATAAAAAATCTGAACAAGCAGAAAAAACTGGGAGAAAGATGTTTACTTTTTATACACATTTTGTTATATTACATAATGGATAAATCAAGAACAATCACATTTTTCTACAAAAGTATTGGATTAACATGAACATATTTTGCTCACTTAAGATAAGTAATGTAATAAATTATTTTATTCTGCCAAATTTCCTTTAAAAAGTTTCTTGTTTAACCCCACACTTGTGAGACCAGAGTTGCAGCCCTAAATGTGAGGATAATCAATACATTTGATGTATTTTATTAACTAATGTATTTTAATACCAAAACATTGGCCTAACTTCATTTTACAGTCCTGTTTTCTGTGTGCATACCACGTATTATGGCAATTACAATAACTGGGTAATAATTAACCCACCCCTAAACCTAAATTAATCTTAGTCACCTTAACATACTCTGTATGTTCTCGAATAAGTACACTAAGTACAAGAACACATGCTGTAAAATAGTGTAGCCAAACATTCTTATGTTTGAGAAATTATAAAGGAATTTGGTCTTTTTTTTAAATAAACTCTGAAAGATATCTAAGATGATAATCTTTAATTTGTTGTTGTTGACGGTTTTCTTCCAGGTGTGTTTGTTGCTGATACAGATGAAACACAGATGATATCAGTGATGGAGGGAGATTCTGTCACTTTAAACACTGATGTTACTGAACTACAGAGAGATGATCAGATACTGTGGATGTTTAAACTCCAAAATTCAGAGACTCGTATCGCTGAAATCTATAAAAAGATCATCTCTATATATGATTATAAAGAGAATAATGAGAGATTCAGAGACAGACTACAGATAGATGAGCAGACAGGATCTCTGACCATCACAAACATCAACAAATTACACTCTGGACTTTATAAACTACAGATCATCGATGGAGGAGTCATATACAAGAGCTTCAATCTTGCTGTCTATGGTGAGTAAACTGAATAAAAAATACAGAAAGGGATTTTCGGTATGCTCATCACTCTCCTGTCATAATAAAGGCAAAAATGTCAAAATAAATCTGAATCTGGGCCAGAGATCAATTCTTTTTAGATCTATGATTAATAAGGATCTTTGCACACATCTCTTTCAATAATTGATTGTTTTTAAAATATATTTTCTTCATATTTCTTAGGTCTTCTGACTGTTCCTGTCATCAGTGATTCTCCTCAAAACCCTTCAGTATCTGAAAGATCATCAGAGCAGTATTGTTCACTGCTGTGTTCAGTGATGAATGTGAGTGATGTGACTCTCTCCTGGTACAAAGGAAACAGTTTATTGTCCAGCATCAGTGCGTCTGATCTCAGCATCAGTCTCTCTCTTCCTCTGGAGATTGAGTGTCTGGATGATTCCTACAGCTGTGTTGTGGCTTATTCCTTCACCAACCAGACTAAACACCTCAACATCACTGATCTCTGTC
Source organism: Barbus barbus (assembly GCF_936440315.1). Taxonomy (NCBI): domain Eukaryota; kingdom Metazoa; phylum Chordata; class Actinopteri; order Cypriniformes; family Cyprinidae; genus Barbus; species Barbus barbus. Next base: position 11,034,309 of record NC_136737.1, read on the forward strand.
AGCCATGTTCAGGTATGTCAGGGTTTTTCACGAAACTATGTCTGTTAATACTGTTGTGCCGGTTTATCTCTAAATGATTCATGAAATAACTTTACTGTTGTAATCTGCATTATATATCTAAAAATGATAAAAACTTGATAAAATGTAAATTAAAAATGTTTTTAATAAGGAAATGAAATAATTTTTATCCAATTAAGTAAATAATTGACTGATTAATCAATTATCGTTCTACTTTTATTTAATCTTGAGTGAAGTCTGGTGAGATTAATTTACAGTAATGGCTGATTTTGCCTTATTCATCGCAGATGGTCCACAGGTGGCTTTCAAAGCTGTAATTGCTGCTGTATCTCTGCTGCTGCTGCTAGTGATCTCAGTTTTAGCTGTGTGGATATTCTGTCGCCGTAGGAGCCACAAAGAAGCAGTACAAGAAAGCAAGTATTACCTGTATAATCAATACAAAATAGTTTTATGCAGTTAGTGTTTTTTTATGTTGTAAATGTAATTTTACTAAACAGCTCGGACTACTGTGGAAGAGGTGGATTATACTGATACAATATTTAATACAAACAGAGCTCAAGATTCGGTAAGATGTGTTTGTTATTCTCTGCACCTTTATACAAATGAAGTCGCAGCATGAATAATTTAAATAACTAGACTTTTTCTTATTGTGCTGATTCTTTTTTTCTTTCTTTCTTTCTTTTGTGTCCTGATAAAAACCCTAAAAAAGTAGCGTATTTTATCTTGTCTAAAGGATTCAATATCTCGAATGATCTGTTAATTTAATGTGCTTTGGCTGTGAATTTTGGCTTCAGTTCTTCTGCGTCTCTGTGCATGTACCTACATGATCTTGAAGCTTTTCATTCCCTTTTTTGTGGGCTTCGGTCTTCTCATAGTATTCCTTTTCTCTATGTATGGAATGTATTATTTTGTGTGTTTGTGCTACTTCAGATGCTTTAAGCATTTGCAGTATCAGCACTGTTTTACTGTCTCTTCCTGATGCGTGTGTCTTTTCTTACAGGAGACTAATGGACAGAATCAGACAGAGTATTCAGAGGTGGCTTTCAGATGATGATCATTCAGAGTATTATTATACAGATCATCTTATTACAGGCCAGAGCGTGTTGGGGCGTATGTCAGAATGTAACAAAGCTTCAAGCCTCAAAGTTGAACTGAAAATCCACTGGTTGTGGCAGTGTTTACTACAAATGAGTGGATTTCATCATGCAAGTATTTGATGAAAACAATTTGATCTTCATAAGACAGAAAGACCAGAAGTCTATAGTATTCACGACAAACAGGTTCTTGAGAGACGCTCCGTTAATTTCTGATCTCAGTCTTGTCTGCAGCTGCGCAGCCTCATACCTTACATAGTATAATCTTGTCTAGACTTGAATTTAGGTGGTTTGTGTTCAGTGTTATTTTCACACCCATTCACATGATTATTATATTAGCTCTATTTATGAACCAAGGGTCATGATGAACAGGACACAAATAGACCAAAACAAGGAAGAAGGATAAGAAAAAGAACCAGCATGAGCTACATAATGCATACTATGAGCCAGCATGAGCTACATAATGATCAGTTCTGATGGGCCAGTATTACACTCCAACCCCAATTAGACACGCCTGGACCAGCTAATCAAGCTCTTACTAGGCGTACTACAAACTTCCAGGCAGGTGTGTTGAGGCAAGTTGGAGCTAAACTCTGCAGGACACCGGCCCTCCAGGACCAAGTTTGAGCAACCCTGCTCTATCTGCTGACTATTTGGGAGTTTTACGTGCAGTATGGTCGGACCCTGCTGGTAGATAATAGCAATTACACCATCTCTGTGACACAAAGCACGTCTTTATCTACCGACAGCCTTAAGAACTGAATTCTGTGTATTCTGAAGAAGACAATTGAACAACCCAGCTGAAAAAAAAAAAAAAACTGTGCTAAAGCTAATATCATTAAAACATGTCATTTACATTTATTGCTGCCTACCAGTGTTGGTACAGTCAGTTAAAGATAGTAATCTTCTATTGTTTTGATTACCGATGTGCCATCTTTGGTGTAATTTACACACTGCATTGTAGCATAATAATTACCAAGCAACTGCAAACAAGTTTTATCTCAGTAGTATTCAGTATGAAGAGGACTGAGACTGGTTGCCCACTGAAGTTAAGCAGGGTTGATCTTGATTTTTATTTCTTGAAAGTATTGAAAATATTCACTGAAACTGTTTTATCATTTGTGTCGAAGCATAACTAGAATTTCTTGGCCTCTGCCTTTTTTTTTTTTTGTGTTGGTGGTGTAATTTCAGTGGCTGTAGAGGTGGCTTGTATTTGCTGAAAAATAAACACTAAAGCATGCTCTCTGGAGTGATTCATGTTTCTTTTTCTTATGCCACAGTAATGCTCAGATACATAACATTTTCATTATTTTTTTTATATATAGGCCTATAATAGCATCAGACATTATTTTGAGTCATGTGATTGGATTGGATTCTGTTTCTCTGTTAACGTGGTAAACAGTCTGTTTAAAAAATGTGTTTGTTGCTGTGACAGATGAAGTGAAGTCAGTATCAGGGATGGAGGGAGATTCTGTCACATACAGACTGATGTTAAAGTACAGAGAGATGATCAGATACTGTGGACGTTTGGACCTCAAAACGCTTGAATAGCTGAAATGATTAAAAGGGACTAAATAAACTATTTTTGTCAGTAATGATGGGAGATTCAGAGACAAACTACTGATGAACAATCAAACTGGATCTCTGACCATCAGAAACATCAGATCTGAAAACACTGGACTTTATAAACTGACTGTCATCATCAGTGGAAAAACCTCATTGAAGAGCTTCAGTGTTACTGTGTATGGTGAGTAAACTGTACTGTCACTAATGCTAGAACTGTTCAGTAATGTTTAATTCTAGTTTGAACTCACAATGCAGTAAATGATATATGATGCCTAAAATACTGCTGAAATTACCTACTAAATGTTAAAATATGAAATTGCTGCTCAAATGATCAATCATTGTTTTAGAGTAGATTTATAAGCATTCATTTCGTTCTCAGACTTGCATTTAAAATGTTTTTTTTTTTTTTATTAGCCTTGCAAGAAAACGTCATATTTTATTATAGTTTGTTGATTATAATACATACTTGGTCTTTCATGTTTTCCAGCTCCTCTTCCCTCTCCTGTCATCAGCAGTAATTCTTCAAACTGTTCTTCATCATCATCATCAGGATCATCACTGTCTAAATGTTCACTGCTGTGTTCAGTGATGAATGTGAGTGATGTGACTCTCTCCTGGTACAAAGGAAACAGTTTATTGTCCAGCATCAGTCTCTCTCTACCTCTGGAGGTGGAATATCAGGATAAAAACACCTACAGCTGTAGAGTAAACAATCCCATCAGCAACCAGACAAAACATCTGGACATCAGTCAACTCTGTCATGTGCAGGTCAGTGATGTTACTTATCTGTTGCTCTTTTTAGGACTGACGTTTCCTATTTATAGACTGACACTTAATATTATTTTGGGTGAATTTGGAACAGAAAGTTTTTCTCTTCATGTTCATTACAGAACAGAACCAACAGTCATATTTTATTCTGATGATAATATTCAGTGTATGGCTGTTGGTGTTCATTTCTGCTGTTATGATCTACTGTTGCAGCAGGAAATTGTGTCAAGCACAACAAAAGGGCAAGTAACTGACAAAGCCTATAAGAATTTCTTAGTATTTTTGTCTTGTTTTCCATTCTAAATATCTCAACATTCTTGAATCAAGACACAATTACCTGACAAGCAAAATGACTTAAGATTTAAAGTCTTGTTTTCAAATTTTTCTTAAAACAATAAAAAAATATCTGCCAATGGGGCTAGAAAAATAATCTTGTTTTGCCTTTAAATTAAGAATTTTTCTTACCCCCATTGGCAGATATTTTTTCTTGTTTTAACCAAAACAAAATTTAGAATTTTTTTTTTTTTTTTTTTTTTTTTAGAAAATCTGACATATCTTAAGTCATTTTGCTTCTCGAGTAAATGCACCTTGATTAAATAATGTTTAGATATTTGTACTAAAACATTCTAAGAAAATTATTTTTTGCAGTGTTTCTTCATTGTCGTGCCATCATAGTCCATATATATGTACTCACGTGTCTATGTCTGTAGATCTGACAATCATAGAACAGCAACACATGTCAGAATACACACAGATTATCTATTGCCTTCAGAAGGAAGATTTGCCAGAGGTCAGTAAACACTTTATCTGATTGTGACTGATTTTACTTTAAATATTACTTTATTAACTTAACAATTTCATGGATAAATTAAGGTCTGTTAAGGTCTACTTCCTGTCAATACTGAATTTTATGTTTGTGATGTTGAATGTTTCTTTCATACAGATATGTGGGCAGAACAGAGACAGCTGTTAACTATCGACACACAACGCAGTGAAACTCGGTTTATGAATAACTGAACATCTTGGAAAAATGTTTGTCCTGAAGAAGACCTTCTGATCATCACCAGAAGGCCTCATGTTTGAGCAGATGCATCATGATGATTCATTGTCTGCGGTGCTGAAGGATTCAAAGGAGATGAGCAGGTGTGCAGATGATTCGTGGATGTTTGACAGTGGGCTTCTGTAGATTACTGCAGTTGTTATTATCTGATCTGAATTTACAGTTAAAGTGGAGAAATTAACATCAAGATGAACATTAATGTACAAGAGCATTGTTTGGAAAATAATGACAATTTAGGCTGTTTTCAGTTTCACTAACCTGCTCAAAACTAGTTCAGATTAAAACCTGATTTATCTAATGTATAATGAAGATTCTAAATATCCTTTTTGTCTTCTAACCATTGAACCCTCATGTTCCATTGAGTCATGTAACAGCTACTCTTTGTTGGACCTTGCTCTTTAATGTAGATGTAAGTTGAGTAATGATGGGAAAAACCCTCCTCTCACACATTCTCTTTGTGTTGATTGTCATGAGCGCAGACCAGATGGAGTTTGATGCGTTTATAGGTTAAATCTAGTGCACATGACCTCCAGGTGTGAACAGATCTCTTTCAGACCTGATGTTTTGCCCTGTTGGAACAAATACAAGAAGGATGATACAAGGCAGACAGAATGGGATAAACTATTAAATTTCTTAGAGAATGATTAATTTTACAGAAATGATAGGCTGTATGGCTTTAGAGCATGGTTTCCTATTGCAGAAAATGATGGAAAAGATCTGCAGGGGTGTCATCAAGCAGACAAAAGTGAGCCTGGAAAAAACGGTTGCTGAATTTCTGTAATGTATGCACTCACTGAGGGGAGGACATGCATTATTGTTAAATAACAAAATATTTTTGTCAAGATAACTGTTGTGATCATAAGTCATTATGTAAAGCCGCCTACGCTGCACGATTTTCGGGTGTTCCAGATGAAAGATTGGCATTGTGAAACAATTGTGGCGATTTCAATGATTGTGACTCTTAAACGGTCATGTCGTACAATAAGAGAGGTTCAAACACGGCCGTTGTCACGGTCTTGAGAAACAAAGATGGCCTGCGATCATTTTCTGACATTGTCAGAAATTCAGCCTGATCATCACACAGTGTGTTTGCTGCTACGACCCATGTTTACTGACCAGCCAATAAAAATGCGACATGAAATGTTGTGTTGATCAACACATGGCGCTAAAACTTAAAACTGCTTACCTCAAACTCTTAACTTCCTCTTTTTTCGGCAAACATAAAAAGTACAACTGCCAAACTGTGCCTCACCGTGCTCTGTTTGTTTACCATTAGCGCATGCTAATGACATTTTCTTCTTCTATAGCAGGGGTGCCCAACCTGTTCCTGGAGATCTACCTTCCTGCAGAGTTCAGTTCCAAACCTGATCAAAAACACCTGTCTGTAATTATCAACTGCTCCTTCAGATCCTAATTATTTGGTTCAGTTGTGTTTGATCAGGGTTGGAGCTGAACTCTGCAGGAAGGTAGATCTCCAGGAACAGGGTTGGGCACCCCTATTCTATAGTAACTTGTGTCATAGCCTATAGTTACTAGGTGTCATCATCGCACACATTCTTCATACATGTTGTACCAAGTGTATTAGATCCATGTCGCAGAATATGACTTCTAATGATCTTATCCACCTTATTCTTCACGAAAATTGGGCGTGGCCATTTGTAAATTTTATGGTCTTCTGGTCTCATTTGCTTCCAGCTATTTTTAGCTGTACAAAACAGCACCATTGACTTCCATAGTATTAAAAAAAATACTAAGTCAGTGATGCCCCAGAACTGCTCTGTTTCCCACATTCTTCCGAATATCTTCCTTTGTGTTCAGCAGAACAAAGACATTCATACAGGTTTGGAACTACTTGAGGGTGAGTAAATGATGACAGAATTTTCTTTTTTGGGTGAACTATCATTTTAAGTCCCTGCTGAATTAAAAACAGCGAAAACCAGCAAGCTGGTTTTAGCTGGTCATCCAGCCTGGTTTTAGCTGGTCATAGCTGGTCAGCAGGCTGATTTTAGAGAGGTTTTGCCCACTTCCTTAGCTGGTCAGGCTGGTCTCTGGTCAGGCTCTGGTCGACCTCTGGTAAACCAGCTACATCCAGCTTAAACCAGCTAAGACCAGTCAACCAGCTTAGGCTAGTTTTAGCTGTTTTTTTTGTTTTTTTTCCAGCAGAACAAAAGACATGCTGTTTGACTCGCAGTCGAAAAGCTTTATTTATCTTCAAGAAATCGCTAACTATGATGTCCAGCAACATGTGCATATGCGCATCTGATCACATTCTGCTGATTGATGCCGTAGGCTAAGCATATCACGGACAAAAAGCCTGTCATCCAAAAGTAGTCGTGTACTCTGAAGAATTACATGTGGTACACTATAAAGGGTGCAGAACTGTGCGCTCTCTCGTTATGCCATCAGCATGTGCATGAGTTTGTTTACCAGACTGAGTTTAAATTATTTATGTAGGTTTATATAAAATATTTATGTAACATTATATGAAGTATCTCATTTTAATTCTATATAATTTTTACAGTGACATAATGGGATTCTGTGTCTCGTGACAGTGTGGTCAGGATGTGGTTTCTAAGCGAGAGATGGTTAAGAGATGTAGAAGCTGAAACAGAGGGAGGGCGTTCATGAATTTTTCAGAGCTAATGTGGGGAGATTTGCCTGTTTGTTTGACTACAATTTTATATAATGATTTCTTATATGATCTGTTAAGAGCAAATTGAGCCATTTCTTTGATGCAACGACTTACAAAGTGTGCGCTGTTTTTTATTCCAGTTGTTACAGTCATAAAAGTATTTTAGAGAAGTAAAAAGCGGAACAATAACTATCATTGTCAGAGATCCAGTTTGCAGGAAGTAATCAAGCCCTTTGACCATCTAGAGAGCATTATTGAGTCATCCGAGTGAAATAAAAGCTGCATGGTATCAGATAATAATAATAATAATAATAATTTGTTACATTTATATAGCGCTTTTCTAGGCACTCAAAGCGCTTTACATAGTAAGGGGGTATCTCCTCATCCACCACCAATGTGCAGCATCCACCTGGATGATGCGACGGCAGCCATAGTGCGCCAGAACGCCCACCACACACCAGCTTATTGGTGGAGAGGAGACCGTGATGAAGCCAATCAGTAGATATGGGGATAGATAGCTAATGCATTACGGGAAGGACAAGAGAGAAAAAGAAAGGCAGAGATGCTGTGAGATCTGCATTATCATCATGTTAAAACACAAATAACATGTTGTTTTGAAAGTTGTATATCTGGGCAGTGTAAAAAAAATAAAAATCACAAGATGTGACTTGAAACTAGAGAGAGTTAAAATAATCAAGCCTCAACGGAAAAACACACACACACACACACACAAAAACTAAAAGCTAAGCAGCTGATGCAATGATCCCACACTATACACTGCTATTATCTGAAGCTGATGTAAGCAGTCTGGAGATAAACAGGGGTATATCATTTACTGTAAATAGTTTCCATGGATAAGACATAACCTTCAAAAACAGCTAAATTCTTTTTATTATTATTATTATTATTTATACCACGCCAGCCAGTAAGTGATGTTTTCGGACATTAGTCCAGCAATAATTAACAACATTAATCTCACCACTGCTTTACCCAGCATGGTTGAGGTCTTTGAACTAATGTTATGACTTAAATCAAAACCAGTGAACAATACTTTTTGTTCAACCAAACCAATGACATTCATATTGCTAGCATGAATTAACTGTGCTCAAGCTTGATTTACTTGAGATTATTTCATTTTGTAATCACATTTCTGACATTACATTAAGAGAAAATGCAAAAATGTTATTTCTCCAGGGCTGAATATTTCAGATGGAATTTGAGTATTCCCAGAACCACTTATTTGTGTCACTGCATTTTAAAAGGGTTCCCACACCCCTGATCTGCATCTAAAGTGCCTTACCGATAGAAAACTGGACAAACAGGTGATTACCATGATATATAAAAAGATTTTGCATTGTGTTTTTTTGCAGTGGATTTTCAGAAGGCCTGTGAGTGGAATAAACATGAGGGTCTTCATGCACTGTGACACACTGACATCTCTGAGTTTCTGAGTCAGAGCGAGATCTGCTGTGGTCTGGTTTATTTAGGCAATGGGTCTAAGTGTGCCCTGAACCGATGTGGTTTTGTTTTGTTTTTGGGTAAATGCACAGCGAGTATATGAGAACTTGTCTAGTATGGAATGTATGTGGTTGGCGTTTGTGCATTTGAGCAGTGGGCCGCTTCTGTTGTCAGACTCATGTTTACCACTGATTTGACCTCCACATAAGCAGATAACATTAGTAAATGTAGTTATTTATTTATTTAGAAATGTCCTTTCAACTTTGCTAATTGTTCGCACTAAATCTTGCATTATGGGTATATACAATTTTAGGCACTTTTTAGTCACTTTGGATGAAAGTATAAAAAGTGTTAACCAACCGGAATGATAATTGAACATTTTTAGGTCAGTTGCATCAATATCTTCATGCTTTAGGCTAGACTGAGCGTTGATTAACTGATTAACAGTTTAAAACATTTGCTAGAAATTTTGAAAAGTAATGAAATGGTAATCAAATGGAATCAGTTACATTACTTTAGTAGAGTAATCTAAATAGTTGCACTACTTATTACAATTTAAATAGTGAACTATCCCTTTAACATGCTGGTATAATTTGGGAAGTACCGACTTAAAGGGATATTTCACCCAAAAATGAAAATTTGATGTTTATCTGCTTACCCCCAGGGTATTCAATATGTAGGTGACTCAATCAATATGATTTTTAACTCAAACCGTTGCAGTCTGTCAGTCATATAATGGCAGTCAATGGGCTCCACGGCTTTGAGAGTCAAAAAAACATACACAGACAAAACTAAATTAAACCCTGTGGCTCGTGACGATACATTGAGGTCTAAAGACATGAAACGATCGGTCTGTGCAAGAAACTGAACAGTATTTATATAGTTTTTTTTTACCTCTGATCCACCGCAATGTCCAATTGTCCTGTGTTCACAACAGCATGACACGTCTTCTTCTTCTTCTTGCTTTACGGTGGAACACAGACTTAAAAGTGCATTACCACCACCTATCTCTCAAATGTACCATTGACACGCTCTCTACAATCTCAATTAGGAGTGTCAGTGTCAGGAGTTTTGCTGAGAGGTTTGCGATTGTGTAGCTTCGCTTTTCTGTTGAATCTCCATCTTACTTTCACTCTCTATTGTTTAAAGTGATAAAATATAACTTAATTCCCACCATATTTCTGATATTATCTATCAAACTAATCTGACTAATTTGATTGTTCGCTTTTAATCTAAAACCGCGATTGGTTAGCATTCGTTAGCCGGTTAGCTTGTCATTCACGCTTCCATTCGCGTTTCTGTTCGCATCTATTACTGTTTTCTTTTTCTTTTTTCGCTCTGTTTAGTTTCTCTCTCGCTCCATTTTTCACGAGTTCATCAAACAACAGTGGTAAGTCAGAATCAGTCATCAATCACGATGAGTAATGGCTTCTTCTCCTGCTATTGTTGCTTGCCACATGTATAGTTTATCTCTCTCTCTTTAAAAGTGCTGGCTAATGCTAAACATAAATTCAGTAAGATTGTTATCCACGTCGGCGCTAATGATGTTCGACTTCGCCAGTCAGAGATCACTAAAAATACTGTTAAAGAGGTGTGTGAACTTGCAAATACGATGTCAGACACTGTAATATGCTCTGGTCCCCTCCCTGCTTACCGGGGTGATGAGATTCATAGCAGACTGTTGTCACTCAATGGCTGGATATCTAAGTGGTGCCCGAAGAATAACATAGGTTTTATAGACAATTGGACAAGTTTTTGGGGCAGACCTGACCTGTTGAAAAGAGATGGTCTTCATCCTTCCTGGGGTGGTGCCACACTTCTCTCTAGAAATATGGCACATAGTCTTAGAGTTCGTACTTGACTAACTGGGGCCCAGGTCAGGAAGCAGACCGACTGGCTAAACCGACCGTCTGCTAGCCACCTCACGCCACAGAAGTCAGTTAATTCTGAGCACATTGAGACTCTTTCACCTAGATATCGCACTATAGAGACTGTCTGTTCCCAGAACTAGAAAATACAAAAAACGTCCAAGCCACTTTATGAGTAACAATTTAATTGATGTTCAACAAATAAAAAATTTATATAACACAGAGAAACGAATTATAAAGCTTGGCTTACTGAATATCAGGTCCCTTTCTACAAAAGCGCTTTTTGTAAATTATATGATCACTGATCACCTAGATGTGCTCTGTTTGACAGAAACTGTCGAAGAGTTTTATTAATCAAAATACAAATTAATCAAGTGTAATCAATGTGAATATAGCCATTTATGTATCAAGTCATTCTACTATTATAAAATTGTATCTGCCTTTGTAGAGGCCTGCAGAAGAATGGAATGTGCAGACGTATGGTGTAAGCTAAAGTTGCACATCCTGTTTTGACATGATAGGGTCTCTTCCTTTAACGTAACATAAAGTGGGGCCTATTGTCTGCTCTAGGAAACAGATGGAGACGGTATAGGAAATGTATAGACAGATGGAGACTGTTAAACAATAACGGTGTAGGAAATGTATAGAACACGCCTTAGGGGCAAAACCAGTATTTAAGCATGAACGAACATAGAGTCGGGAGATTCACTGCAGGGTCTCTCGGTTTTATTGTCTCTGATAATAAAATCTAAAATTCTGGCATCAAAACCCCAAGGCTTCAAGAGTGATTCTTTAGAGGAGATGGAGGACACGACAAAACCTGGATAAAACCAGATTAATACATTATTTTTAATGAGTCTACCCCCCATTATTGTTATAAAAATGAGGCGCGTCCAAAAAGCAAAGGGGGAGGTGTTGCTACAATTTATAGCAATATTCTCAGTATTTCTCAGAAGACAGGCTTTAAGTATAGCTCCTTAAAAGTAATGGTGCTTCATATAACATTATCTAGAGAAACAAGTGTTAATGATAAATCCCCTGTGATGTTTGTACTGTCTACTGTATACAGGCCACCAGGGCACCATACAGACTTTATTAAAGAATTTGCTGATTTTCTATCTGAGTTAGTACTGGCTGCAGATAAAGTCTTAATTGTTGGTGATTTTAATATCCACGTTGATAATGAAAAAGATGCATTAGGATCAGTATTCATAGACATTTTGAACTCTATTGGGGTTAGACAACACGTTTCAGGACCGACTCATTATCGAAATATCATTATCTAGTCTTGTGTAAACTCCATATAGCTAAAACTGTAAATTCTACTCCTTGTTACAAGTATGGTAGAACCATCACTTCTACCACAAAAGACTGCTTTGTAAGTAATCTTCCTGATTTATCTCAATTCCTCAGCATATCCAACAGCGCAGGAAAACTTGATGATGCAACAGAAACTATGGACTCTCTCTTTTCTAGCACTTTAGATATGGTTGCTCCTTTACGCTTAAGGAAGATTAAGGAAAAGAGTCTAACACCGTGGTATAATGAGCACACTCGCACCCTAAAGAGAGCAACCTGGAAAATGGAGAGCAGCTGGAGGAAAACCAAATTAGAGATATTTCGTATTGCTTTGCGGGAAAGTACCCTATCCTGCAGAAAAGCATTAAAACTGCTAGATTTGATTACGTTTCATCTCTTTTAGGAGAAAACAAACATAACCCCAGGTATTTATTCAATACAGTGGCTAAATTAACAAAAAATAAAGCATCAACAGGTGATGACATTTCAAAACAGCACAGCAGTAATTTATGAACTATTTTACTTTATGAACTATTTTACTTCCAAGGTCGATACTATTAGAGATACAATTGTAACCATGCAGCTGTCAGCTACAGTATCACATCAAATAGTGCATTATAGATCCCCTGAGGAACAATTCCACTCATTCTCTACTATAGGAGAGGAAGAATTGTATAAACTTGTTAAATCATTTAAACCTGGGGTTCCCAAACAGGTTCCTGGAGCCTCCCCAACACTGCACATTTTGCATGTCTCCTTTATCAATCACACCTGATTCAACTCATCAGCTCATTAGTAGTAACTCCAAGACCTGAAATGGGTGTGTCAGACAAAGGACACATGCAAAATGTGGAGTGTTGGGGAGGCTCCAGGAATGTGTTTGGGAACCCCTGATCTAAACCAACAGCATGTATGTTAGACCCTATTCCATCTAAATTACTAAAAGAGGTGCTTCAAGAAGTCATAGACCCTCTTTTGGCTATTATTAATATGTCATTGCCTTTAGAATATGTCTCCAAAACCTTCAAATTGGCTGTTATCAAGTCTCTCATTTAAAAACCACAACTTCACCTCAAAGATCTAATTAGTTACAGACCGATCTCGAATATCCCTTTTCTGTCAAAGATACTAGAAAAGGTAGTATCCTCACAATTACATTCCTTCTTAGAGAAAAATTATATCTGTGAGGATTTCCAGTCAGGATTTAGACCGTTTCATAGTACTGGACTGCTCTCATTGGAGTTACAAATGACCTGCTCTTATCATCTGATCGTGGTTGTATCTCTCTATTAGTGCTACTGGATCTTAGTGCTGCGTTCGACACTATCGATCACAACATTCTTTTGAATAGACTAGAAAACTTTGTTGGCATTAGTGGAAGTGCATTAGCATGGTTCAAAACACACCGCCATCAATTCGTAGCAGTGAATGAAGAGGTATCATATCGATCACCAATGCAGTATGGAGTACCTCAAGGCCCAGTACTAGGGCCGTTACTTTTCATGCTTTACATGTTACCCTTGGGAAATATCATCAGGAAACACAGGGTTAGCTTTCACTGTGCATACACAGCTGGAGTATGCACAAAATTCCCTCTGACATATAACCACCGGCCTCACGCCCTTCCAGTGCATGCTCGGCTACCAGAACCCGCTCTTCCCTTGGTCAGGAGAGCCTTCTTTTGGACCCACTGAGCCAGACGAGCCTCCTCCTCCAGAGATCCTGGACAAACCATCAGTCTATTAGGTCAGAGACATCCTGGATTTGCGGCGGCGGGGTGGCCGGCTAGAGTACTTAGTTGACTGGGAAGGATATGGACCTGAGGAATGATCCTGGGTGGTCCAGGACGACATCCTGGATCCCATGCTACTTGATGACTTCCATTGCACCCATCCTAATCGTCCCGCACCCAGAGGCCATGGCCGCCCCGTCGCCGCTCAAGGGTGTCAGCAGCCTCCCCTGGAGGACAGGGTAATGTTAGCGAATCCACACAGTCACAGCCTCCACCGTCACCACACTCATCAGCCACCACTCACACCAGATCGCACTCACCTGAATTCTGATCACCTGCAGTTTCCAATCAAGCCACCGTTAAGAACACGTTTCACTCAGTAACTCATCGTCCGGTCTACCGTTCACATCCTAGAACTGTACCCTGACTCCCGTGCAATACATACCTGTGTGTATACCTTTAGGTCTCCTGACGATTCTCCAAAGATTCTCCTACATTGTTCTTCCTCGCTCCTGGTCACCGATCTCCTACGAACCTGCAAAGAAACCACATTTCAGCATACAGCTAAGAACCCAAGAACTGAACATTGTGCTTGATACTCACCTGCCATTGCTCTTCACAATCTGCAACCTCAAGCCCGTCAATAAACCTGTCTGTTTATTTACTTACTTACCTGTTGTCTCTGGCTCGATCTGTGACAATTATACAGTATATTGTTTTTATAGTCACATGATGTGATTCTGTCTCTCATGACAGTGTGGTCAGGATTTGGTTTGTAAGCGAGATGGTGAAGAAATGTAGAACCTGAAATAGAGGGAGGGGGTTCAAGAATTTCTCAGAGCTAATGTGGGAGTTTTTCTGTTTATTTAACTGACTAGAATATAGCCTACTAGATTTGTTAAATTATGAAAAAATTAAGGCTTTATTTTTTGGGGGGATGTAAGAACTTCCGAAGAGTACTTTAAATATGATTATTGGTTTTTATTCCAATTGTCACAGCCATGAAAATATTTCCATGAATGATCTTAAAGAACTGAAACCTAAAATAAGGAACAACTGTCATTGTAGGAGATGAAAAGTCCAGCCTGTAGGAAATAATCAAGCCCTGTGATCATCTCGGTGGAGAGCATTTGTGAATCATCTGAGAGAAGCTTGATCGTATCAAGTAGCAAATGCATTACATGAGAGACCAGAAAAAGGAATACAGAGTTGCTGTAATATATCTGCATTTTTATCATGATAAAACAGAGTTAACAGTTTGTTTTGAAAGTTTTTCACACAGTACCAGGGCAGTGTAAAAAAAATCACAAGGTTTGACACAAGGTTATTTTGAGTTAAAGTAACCAAGCGTCAACGGAAACGCACGTGCACACACACACACACACACACACACACAAAACTGAAAGCCAAACAGTTGATGCAATGATCCCACACTGCAAACTGCTATTATCTGAAGCTGACTTAACAGTTTGAAGATAAATGTCAGATTGTACAATACCAGGCCTGTAACTGATGTTCTCTGACAGTAATCCAGCACTAATATTGTGTTAATTTCACAATATTTTTTAACCTTTTGAAACAATAATGTCTTAAAACAGAACTAACAGCTTCTGATCAACCAAGCCAATGACAAAACAATTTAAGTTCTAACATGCAGTATCTCACCTCAAGCTTGAATTACATCATATCATTTTATTTTGTATACAAACTAGTTATATTAAATTGCAGCTTTTCAGCAGAAAATGCAATCATAGCATTTCTCCAAGACTGAATAGTTCAAATGAAATCTGAATGTTCCCTGAAGCACTGATTTTCAGCACCTTTTTTAAATCATTCTCACACACCTGATAGAATCTAAAGTTCATTGGCCATACAGAAAGCTGGGCAAACATGTAATTTACATGAGATATGAATAACAACTATTCATGGTGATTATGCAAACTGATTGTATTTTTGTAATTTCAATTTATTTTGACTCAAAACATGAGGGTAAACATGAGGGTCATGCACTGTGACACAGTGATAGCTCAGTTTCTGAGTCAGACCAAGATCTGCAGTGGTCTGTATTATTTAGACTAAGGGTCTTTTCTTGCACTGAACCAGTGTGGTTTTGTTCTGTTTTTGGTAAATGCACAGCAGGTACATGAGAATGTGTCTATTATGGGATGTATGTGGCTGACATTTGGATAGGGGGCCACTTCTGCTGTCAGACTCATGTTTTCCACCTGAAAGGACTTGCACATTTATTCATCGTCTTTTACAGACGTGTCCTATCCAAGACAAGCCACATAGGTTTGCACAATGTTACGTAACAAAACAACATAATATGAATACAGTACATACTTTAAAATATTTGCCTAATAGTATAACCTAAATAACATTAAAACAGCAGTAGTAAACAGCACAGCAGTGTTTGCAAACCGGAGCCATTATTTTAGATTCTCAGGTTGTAACACTATCCTAATGCTTTTGGGTCATGTTGTTGTTGTTGTTGTTATTGTTTTTGGCAGTTTATAATGTGTATTGTGTGTTCATGTGAAACTTTGATATGGTCATCTTGGCCATACATAATGTTCAATAATATAGTTATTATATAATTTTAATAGGCTTATAAAATGCATTCATTCATTCATTATATTCCAACATGTAGTATGCATGCCAAGTGGTGGCCGAGAGAGCTCAACGCGCTGCAACTTTAGAAAACACATGCAAATAGAAAAAGCACCAGCAAATCAAGAAAACATCTTCGTCAGTTTGACAGCAGGTGCTTGACAGCAAACGTGTTTCTTAGTTTGGTTGTGTTGTGAGTGTTAGCAGTGTGTTTCTTTATTTGGTTGTGAGCATTTGTAGGGTATGTGTTGTCAAATTGATGAAGTTGTTTTCTTAATTTGCAGGTGTTTTTTCTATTTGCAGCGTGTTGCGCTCTCTCCACCACCGTATGTTTTTCATGTTCTGAATTACATTAATTAGAAGTAGATTTGATCTTCAGATTCGATCTTCATGAATCGTTGCATAAATCTGATGAAAGTGTTAAATGGAATTCTAAGTTTATGTAGTTTTACAGGAAATAGTGGCCTACCAGAACCCAAGGTGTGAAAAATCTCTAGAAATGTAAGCCGGTAAGGCTTATAGATCAATTTATACCAGCTAAACAACCTGCACACCAGATTAACTAGGCTAGGTCCAGAAAGACATTTTAGGCTGGTTTAATCAGGTTATTTATTTATTTAATTATTATTATTATTATTTTAATTTTATTTTTTGCTGTTGTCTTCTTCTTTTTTCCAGCAGTGTAGTGTCATGAACAAAAACAAATGAGGTTGTTTAAAATGTTCCTCAAATCAACCTTTTTAAATACGTGTTTTCCTTTTTACCACATGCAAAAGTTATAGCCTAAATTAAGGATGTAACAACGGATCTAACCCATACAGCACTAGCGTCATCAGCAGCGGTCCTCCTCCTCATGCTGGAACTCATTAGATGCAGATCTAAAATTTTAAATGTATGTTGTTGTTGTTGTTGTTGTTTTTTAAGTACTTCTTGTTTTAAGCCGCGCTATGAGGATCATTTAATCATGAGGGGTGGTTTGGACATCTATTTAAGAACATGATTTCAGAGATGTCTTTCATCTGTTTTTGGATTCTAATGACAAATGGTAAGTCGGACTTTTTTTCATGAAATGCGGACGTGTTCTCGGGATTGAACCACGTAACGAACGTGTAAATAATAATTTCTTTATTATTATTATTATTTAGTTCGAAACACCAAGTTGAACAACTGCCATTTTCTTTCTGCCGTTCATTCTCTATCAAAACCGTCCTACAGTATGCTGTAGGTTCACTGAATAAAACAGAACATTCTAAAACGCATAGCATGTACTTAACCAACGACCAGGGAGGACCAAATTTCTTAAACATTATTGCTAACATAAAACACCTATAGCCAAAGGAACGACATTCGTAATTCAAGAGTATATCCGGACGCTTTATGGTTTTGAACCAACGAAGTTTTTCTTTCTTTATTCTTTTTTTCCGCCTTTTGGGTTATTTGATAAATTTGTTCAGCAAAGGTGCAGTTGTTATTAGGAAGTTATTTTGTTCTCGTGTGTGTGTTTTCAGGTGTGTTTGGTGTTGAGACAAATTAAGTCAAGTCATTGTCAGTGATGGACGGAGATTCTGTCATTCTCAACAGTGATGTTGTTGTTCAGACAGATATCCAGATACTGTGGATGTTTGGAACGAAAAACACCCAAATAGCTCAAATCATTAAAAAGGATGATAAAATAAATTATTATTTTGTCAGTAATGATGGGATATTCAGCGAAAAACTGCAGATGAACAATCAAACTGGATCTCTGACCATCAGAAACATCAGATCTCATCACTCTGGACTTTATCTACTGCAGAGCATGACCAGTGGAGGAACCTTATTTAAGAGATTCAACCTTACTGTATATGGTGAGTAATCTGTATGATTTATGTCATACATGTTTTAATTAAATCAATTTAAAGTCTAGTCTGAACCCAATGTGCTGGGTATGGCAAGCCTATTGTAGAATGCATTGTGTGTTTTAGGAATATTCTTTTTAGATTCTCGTTTCCATATGATAACTTATTAAGACCTATATAAAATGTTACTATTAGGTTTTAACCTCTTGTCTGTAAGCAGACTCGTCACCGTCCTGTATGAGGACGATCAGTGTGGTGTCATCTGCAAACTTCAGGAGCTTGACAGAGGGGTCTTTAGATATGCAGTTGTTGGTGTAGAGGGAGAAGAGCAGTGGGGAGAGAACACAGCCCTGAGGAGCACCAGCTTTGTTGGAGCGGCTGTTTGACATGGATTTCCCCAGTCTCACTAGCTGCAGCCTATCTGTCAGAAAGCTGGTGATTCACTAACAGATAGAGCTATGGACAGAGAGCTGGGTTAGTTTGATCTGGAGGAGCGTTGGGATGATGGTGTTGAAGACTGAACTGAAATCCACAAACAGGATTCACACATAAATCCCTGATTTGTCCAGATGCTGCAGGATTAAATGCAGTCCCATGTTGACTGCATCATCCATGGACCTGTTTGCTTGGTAAGCAAACTGCCAGGGTTCCAGTGATGTCCTTCAGATAAGGGGGTTTAACTGGAGGTGTTAACGGTTGAGTAAGGAGAAGGTCAGACCGGGTGTTGGGGGTTTTAAATCTACAATAAAACTCATTCAAATCTTCAGCAAGTTGTTGATTCACCTCAGTTTTGGGGGATGTTGTCTTGTAGTTGGTGATGGTTTTCAGACCTTTCCACACTGAATCTGGGTCGTTGGAAGTGAACAGATCTTCCAACTTTTTAGCGTAGCTCCTCTTAGCCGCTCTAATCTCCTTATTCAATGTGTTCCTGGCCTGATTGTACAAGACCCTGTCTCCATTTTTGTAGGCATCCTCTTTGGTCTGTACGTAGATGTGTTATTGATTGTTCCTGAGACGGTACTTAATTTTACCTTTTTCTTTCATGTTATCCAGCTGCTCTGCCTGTTCCTCACATTATCAGTCTCTTCAATTCTTCAAACTGTTCTTCATCCTCAAAAAGATCAGGTGTGTGCTGCTGTGTTCAGTGTTGAATGTGAGTCATGTGACTCTCTCCTGGTACAAAGGAAACAGTTTATTGTCCAGCATCAGTGTGTCTGATCTCAGCATCAGTCTCTCTCTACCTCTGGAGGTGGAATATCAGGATAAAAACACCTACAGTTGTGCGCTCAACAATCCCATCAGAAACCAGACCAAACATCTGGACATCAGTCAGCTCTGTCAACCATGTACAGGTACGTCACTGGCAATATTACAGTCTCTGGACCTGTATTGATTGTGAAAACACTTCAGAAATATTGCACATGTACACCTTTATGAGCTGTTATTTGTGAAGTGAAATTTGGGAATCTTCCAAAAAGATCAGGGGCTTTAGACAATACATTAAAGGATTCATTATTTCAGTGGAGATTGAGGATGAGATTCTTATTTTCTCTCCCTGATCCCTTGTATCCTTGTTCAAATCAGACTAGCAGGACTCCCATATACTAAACACTGTTTTCTATTTGTTCATTACAGAACAGAGCCATGATTCCTTTCTTGTACCGCTGATAGTTTGTGTAGTGCTGGCCATAACTGCAGTGTTTGGAGTGGTTGTGTTCTGCCGCATCAGGAAACGTAAACAAGCACGACAAAGCGGCAAGTATTACTAAAACTGATATATGAGTCTTTGCTCTTTAATATAATTGAAATGGGCATGACATGATTTTATTTTATTATTTTAATGTGTTCCTTGAGGTTGGTTTAATTTTTTTTTTTTGGTGCTGCGACTCCTTTGGGATTTGAGAAAAAGTATGAATGCTTCAAGCTTTTGTATTGAGTAGGTGTTTTGAAAGTCTCAAGTCTGTACACTGACACAAAAATAAATGTCAAAGCGAACGTTCTTCTGCTGTTCCCATTCAGTCGGTCACGTTCGATGTACGTCTCCGTTCCCTCCTTCAGGGAACGAGGGTTACCTATGTAACCGAGACGTTCCGTTTGTCCTGCGTGTCGGCTGTAGATCAAGCATGTGGAGTATGTCAGAAACTAAATGGGTCATCTGTATACTGCTGTATCCAACGTATCCACTAATTATAATGGGATTATAATGGGTTATAATGGGTGACCTATGTTGCAGTGATGTTTAACTGTTTGTCGATATCTTGCTCTGAATGCCTGTGTGTGTGACATCACAAACCTTACAATATTCAAACCAACCATTTTTTAAGCTTGAATAAATAAATGCATTGTTTATAATGAGGAGGTTGTTACTGAAGCTTGCACAATGTTAAAGATACTTTTATATGTCAAAATATCCAGGCTAATTTGATTTCTCATGTCACAACTCCTTTAACGATCATTTCAAGTTCATGTATAATGTCAAATTGTGGTTATTGTTAAAACAGCTGAAATTGAAGAAATACATTATGCTACAACAACATTCTGTGCACGTCGTTTACACCATACGGTAAGATCCGGTACTGCTGTGTGCATTGTGTCTGACTGCCTGCCTGTATAAATCTGTATTAAGAAAATAATTTCATTTTCTATTTTAGTTCCTGCTTATGCTTGCTTGTTTCTTACTATAAAACTAAGTGATTCCTGAAATCATCGTATGTATTACAAGCAGCATGCATCATCATGGCCAAACGAATCTGATAAATTTGTCTAATTAACAGCTACAGCCATTATTATTTCTGCCAATTCTTTTGCTGCTACACATGCAGGTGTGGTGATACTTTTACAAATCTCACTATACGGACTAGATTAGCATGACAAATAATTCAGTAGCAACTGACTGAAACGGCACCATAAGTTTGCAGTTGAAAGGAAACAAACAAGCGCTGCCACTTAAAAATCATTCAAAACAAAAAAATGTTGATGTTGTCTGAAGTCGTAAATATTAAAAAATAAATTGCAAATTGCACTCTTATTATGTGAAAACTTAAATAATTTAATAACCATTATAAATAATTTAATAATCCATTTGCTGATTTAATAATCCATGTACCAGATCAGCCATTAGATGTTTTGATAGAGATCAGACAGTCAGAACACACTTACTTTAATCCACATTTTCTAAAGTAAACATATATATATAGGTCAAGTTTCATTGATATTGATTTTACAAATGGTTTTATACAGTGATGTTTTACTTCGCTTGAATATTGAAAAGCTTTCACATTGTTGTCATTGTTGCTTTATTGTATCACGTCTAAAGTCTTGTGATTTGTGAAAGTTTTCTTTGCATCTTTTGTAGTGTGGATATACTTGCATGATCATGCATCCCTGTGTGTGCAGATCATGTCATGTATGTTGCAGATTGACTAGTTATATGATGACTGCTACAAAAAGCTGTTGCAGAAGATAACACTGTGTACTCAAGCGTTATAATGTGTTAAGGATCAAAGTGTTCAATGTCTACAAGGATTCAGTCTCTCACTTAGTATAGTGTTTCTCAATAGAATACAAATGTATTATAAGTTTTAATTTATTTTCACATTGTGTTTATTCATCAAACATCAAAGAAAAGTCCGACCTTTTGCTGAATTTTCAAAGACTCTTTCTGGTAGATACTAGGACATGGAGCCATATTTTTACCAGGAACTTCCCTTTGACAGTGTGAGAGACTCCGGTAGCTCCTGTCCTGAATTCTGTTAATCTGGCCTAAAATGAACTGAGGAAGTATGAATTCAGTAACACATAGCACTTCATACCAGCGGAACTGCCTACAAAGCTGAGTTAGGAACTTGTCTAGACTTGATTTAAATGTGCTACAACTGCCTTACACAATGTCAGTGTTCTTTTTTTTTACATATATATATATACACTCACCTAAAGGATTATTAGGAACACCATACTAATACTGTGTTTGACCCCCTTTCGCCTTCAGAACTGCCTTAATTCTACGTGGCATTGATTCAACAAGGTGCTGAAAGCATTCTTTAGAAATGTTGGCCCATATTGATAGGATAGCATCTTGCAGTTGATGGAGATTTGTGGGATGCACATCCAGGGCACGAAGCTCCCGTTCCAAAACATCCCAAAGATGCTCTATTGGGTTGAGATCTGGTGACTGTGGGGGTCATTTTAGTACAGTGAACTCATTGTCATGTTCAAGAAACCAATTTGAAATGATTCGAGCTTTGTGACATGGTGCATTATCCTGCTGGAAGTAGCCATCAGAGGATGGGTACATGGTGGTCATAAAGGGATGGACATGGTCAGAAACAATGCTCAGGTAGGCCGTGGCATTTAAACGATGCCCAATTGGCACTAAGGGGCCTAAAGTGTGCCAAGAAAACATCCCCCACACCATTACACCACCACCACCAGCCTGCACAGTGGTAACAAGGCATGATGGATCCATGTTCTCATTCTGTTTACGCCAAATTCTGACTCTACCATCTGAATGTCTCAACAGAAATCGAGACTCATCAGACCAGGCAACATTTTTCCAGTCTTCAACCGTCCAATTTTGGTGAGCTCGTGTAAATTGTAGCCTCTTTTTCCTATTTGTAGTGGAGATGAGTGGTACCCGGTGGGGTCTTCTGCTGTTGTAGCCCATCCGCCTCAAGGTTGTGCATGTTGTGGCTTCACAAATGCTTTGCTGCATACCTTGGTTGTAACGAGTGGTTATTTCAGTCAAAGTTGCTCTTCTATCAGCTTGAATCAGTCGGCCCATTGTCCTCTGACCTCTAGCATCAACAAGGCATTTTCGCCCACAGGACTGCCGCATACTGGATGTTTTTCCCTTTTCACACCATTCTTTGTAAACCCTAGAAATGGTTGTGCGTGAAAATCCCAGTAACTGAGCAGATTGTGAAATACTCAGACCGGCCCGTCTGGCACCAACAACCATGCCACGCTCAAAATTGCTTGAATCACCTTTCTTTCCCATTCTGACATTCAGTTTGGAGTTCAGGAGATTGTCTTGACCAGGACCACACCCCTAAATGCATTGAAGCAACTGCCATGTGATTGGTTGATTAGATAATTGCATTAATGAGAAATTGAACAGGTGTTCCTAATAATCCTTTAGGTGAGTGTATTTTATTATTGATTATTTATTGTGTATTGACTTGAATCTAAAAGCATGCAATGGAATAAACACATTTCACTTCATGGAATAGTTATATTACTTTATATACTTTTTTTTCAAACTTAAAACAACAAACCCCAAATTACACACACACACACAAAAAAAAACTGAATTATTTCATCTAGTTAACACATTAAAATCTCATTCCCACTAGCAGTTGTTTTCAGTTTTGAATTTTCTTGTTATTCATTTCCTGAATAACAAGACATGTTTCCACAGGTTTCTTTAAGGTGGAAACACTGGAATATTTTCATTGTTTTTTACATTGGAAAACTGTATAGAACATAATATGTGAAACTTGCAGGATTATATTTTACATATTGTTTTCCTTACGAAAAAATAAACCATGGTTTTACTAGGAAAAGTGTAGTATGCATGTTTTTTTTTGTTTTTTTAATACCATTTGTAAAACCACAGTTTTACTACAAGCACCATGGTTAATGGTTAACCATGGTTAATTTGTGGTTACCATGGTAATATAGTAACTATAGGCTAACTATAGGTAATATAGTAACTATAGGTAACTATAGTCTATAGTAACCTTTTTTATATATATACAGGTCCTTTTCAAAAAATTAGCATATTGTGATAAAGTTCATTATTTTCTGTAATGTACTGATAAACATTAGACTTTCATATATTTTAGATTCATTACAACACAACTGAAGTAGTTCAAGCCTTTTATTGTTTTAATATTGATGATTTTGGCATACAGCTCATGAAAACCCAAAATTCCTATCTCAAAAAATTAGCATATCATGAAAAGGTTCTCTAAACGAGCTATTAACCTAATCATCTGAATCAACTAATTAACTATAAACACCTGCAAAAGATTCCTGAGGCTTTTAAAAACTCCCAGCCTGGTTCATTACTCAAAACCGCAATCATGGGTAAGACTGCCGACCTGACTGCTGTCCAGAAGGCCATCATTGACACCCTCAAGCAAGAGGGTAAGACACAGAAAGAAATTTCTGAACGAATAGGCTGTTCCCAGAGTGCTGTATCAAGGCACCTCAGTGGGAAGTCTGTGGGAAGGAAAAAGTGTGGCATAAAACGCAGCACAACGAGAAGAGGTGACCGGACCCTGAGGAAGATTGTGGAGAAGGACCGATTCCAGACCTTGGGGGACCTGCGGAAGCAGTGGACTGAGTCTGGAGTAGAAACATCCAGAGCCACCGTGTACAGGCGTGTGCAGGAAATGGGCTACAGGTGCCGCATTCCCCAGGTCAAGCCACTTTTGAACAGAGAAGCAGCACTGGACTGTTGCTCAGTGGTCCAAAGTACTTTTTTCGGATGAAAGCAAATTTTGCATGTCATTCGGAAATCAAGGTGCCAGAGTCTGGAGGAAGACTGGGGAGAGGAAAATGCCAAAATGCCTGAAGTCCAGTGTCAAGTACCCACAGTCAGTGATGCTGGTGTTGGTCCACTGTGTTTTATCAAGGGCAGGGTCAATGCAGCTAGCTATCAGGAGATTTTGGAGCACTTCATGCTTCCATCTGCTGAAAAGCTTTATGGAGATGAAGATTTCATTTTTCAGCACGACCTGGCACCTGCTCACAGTGCCAAAACCACTGGTAAATGGTTTACTGACCATGGTATTACTGTGCTCAATTGGCCTGCCAACTCTCCTGACCTGAACCCCATAGAGAATCTGTGGGATATTGTGAAGAGAAAGTTGAGAGACGCAAGACCCAACACTCTGGAAGAGCTTAAGGCCGCTATCGAAGCATCCTGGGCCTCCATAACACCTCAGCAGTGCCACAGGCTGATTGCCTCCATGCCACGCCGCATTGAAGCAGCCATTTCTGCAAAAGGATTCCCGACCAAGTATTGAGTGCATAACTGAACATAATTATTTGAAGGTTGACTTTTTTTGTATTAAAAACACTTTTCTTTTATTGGTCGGATGAAATATGCTAATTTTTTGAGATAGGAATTTTGGGTTTTCATGAGCTGTATGCCAAAATCATCAATATTAAAACAATAAAAGGCTTGAACTACTTCAGTTGTGTTGTAATGAATCTAAAATATATGAAAGTCTAATGTTTATCAGTACATTACAGAAAATAATGAACTTTATCACAATATGCTAATTTTTTGAAAAGGACCTGTATATATAAAACTCCATGTGCATAATAATAAAGGCAGAAAGGGAATTT
The DNA here is from genome assembly GCF_936440315.1 of Barbus barbus. Taxonomy (NCBI): domain Eukaryota; kingdom Metazoa; phylum Chordata; class Actinopteri; order Cypriniformes; family Cyprinidae; genus Barbus; species Barbus barbus. The sequence continues at coordinate 11,059,608 of NC_136737.1, forward strand.
CACACGACCATGGCGACACCTGCTGGTCAAAATGAACGAGAACACAGCCATAACATGTAGCCTGTAAGCCCTATTCGGACAGTAATTGTTTCTCATGTGGACGTCTTTAAAAATAAATGTACATGGCACCTCAGTGATAAAACTCATGGACTCGGATGGTGATTAACTAACAGTGGAGAAGGGAGTTCTGTCATCCTATGGCCGAATTCAACACAACAACGATGAAGTGATTTGTGTTTATTCAGTTCAGACACCTTCAGTTCCACTAATGCTCAAAAATCTGTTTTTCTAACAATAAGGTTACACTTTATTTTAAGGGGTCCTTGTGTCAGTGAAATTATACATATAATACTGAGTATTAATTACAGTTGCATGCGAAAGTTTGGGAAACCCTTGCAGAATCTGTGAAAATGGGAATAATTTTAACAAAATAAGAGAGATCATGCAAAATGCATGTTATTTTTTATTTAGTGCTGTCCTGAGTAAGATATTTTCAATAAAAGATGTTTACATGTAGTCCACAAGACAAAAAAAAAAATTGCTGAAATTATTGAAATAACCACATTCAAAAGTTTGGGAACCCTTGGTTCTTGTATTTTGTTGCATGTTCTGTTGGTTTGTGTGTGTGTTCACATTGGACATGCAATTACTTTCCTTGCTTTGCTTGTTTTGGGTTATATCTTGCTCGCATCTTGTTGTACCTTGTTTATTTTATTTTGCTTGCGTTGTTTAAATAATTTTTATTTGCTTGTGTTCTATATTTTGCTTACATTTTGTTTATCTCTTTGTATTTTGTTGCATGCTTGTTTGCAGTGTGCATGTAGATTTCTTGATCTTTTTTATTTTTATTCATTTCTTTTTTGGTATGTTTGTTGTGATACTAGTAGTTGTTCGTATTGTGTATTTTTTTTTATTGGTTGGCTTTAAAAATAATAATTTAATTTGTTTCCACAGGACTAAAGAAATAAAGAGACCATGTACTGCACCCGTGCCAATAGATTCATTTAATTGAATAGCTTGAACGGCCCTATTGCTGCTATTGGTCTGTTACTGGTTGATATTGACCAGGACACATAAAGACAATATATTCTTAGTATTTATTCAATGGCATCTTTTTTATGATTAAAATATCACTGATACCAATACTACTGATGTCTCTAGGAAATTGTTATTTTTTCCTAATATTTAACCATTGACTATAGCCATTCAACATTACAGCATTATACGAATGGGACGCTCAGTGGGTTCAGGTGTAGTGCAGCCAAGATGGTGGTGTGTGTTTCCAGTAAGAGTAACAGGAGAGGGAATCCCAGTTCAACTTGTTAGAGGAAATAGTGGCCAACCAGAACCCAAAGTGTCAAAAAAAATCTTCAGAAAGTGCGAACTCAGGCAGGCATTGAGGCAAATAAATGAATTTCATTATTTTCAGTTAATGTCTAATTTTATACAAATAAAATAAAACATTTGCCATATTTTTGGTCTTGCATGTTTATTTTTATTTTTTTTAAATAAACAAATGCATCAGGAAGTTCATATGTGGTGTGTTATGCATTCCAAATTTACAAATATATTTATTTGGTCTATTATCCTGTTTTCCTGTATTTGTTCATTGAATGTGTGAAGAATGTTTTCCCCAGTAAACTCTGAATTTAGATTAATAATGTATGATTATAGTGATTAGAGTATAGTATAGTTATGATTATAGTAGGCTGTTAGTGATATCCACAAAGACTGAAGATAATGAAGATATTTTCTCAGATAGTGCTCCCTCATCAGTATTTTTTTTTTACATATATCTTAAAAGTTATGTCTGGCTTTGTGATTTGTCAGTTTGGATGTATATGTGAACCATCTCATTCACTGATGTTTAATTTAAATTCGGAATTCTTTATGGGAAATACCATTGATAGGTATAATGTCCCTTTCAGAACTTCCTCTCCTGTGTAAAAATACCTTTTATTGAAATTAAGCTGTGAAGTTCTGCAATTCTGTCCCACAAAAGAAGGCATGCAAGTCTATTCACAGACTCTGTAAACAAAAGTGGCACTGATAAGAGTTGAAGGGATGGATGAACATCTTGACTGGTTTTCTAGGGCGGTTACCGCTTTTCTTGAAATTTTGGAGAATATTTTTTACCCTATCCTCCAAGTGGAAGGGTATCCTTTCACTTGGAGGATACCCAGGCTACAGCAACATATACTTGGCATTCTTTGGCAGGTACATGTTTTTCATGCTGGAGAACTGTACAGAATATTTATGTGAAATTCACAGGATTATGTTTTACATAATTTTGAGATGCATTGCAAAACATTGTGGCCACAACACGAAGGAGTTAAATACCAGTAACAGTCAAAGCAAAACCAATCCATCATTCAGAACTCTAAACACTGTGTTCATAATGTTAATGGCATAGAGGAAGATTATCGAAATTCTGAATCAATAGGAATGTTTGTTTCGAAGTGCTCAAATCACCGTGCTCTGACTACATCTGCTGGTCAAAATTATGTAAATATCACGAGAGCACAGTCATAGCATGTAGCTACGTAACAATGACACGTTATAAAAACCAAAAAAGAGATGAGTTCAAGAAAATGCATTCTAAACTGCAAATCATTAAATGCCATTAAGTATGTAGTGTATGTAATGTGTATTTTCTTATTTTGTAGTGCTTGTTTTGAGTGTTTTAGGCCAATCAGTGACAATGTCAAGCTACTCTTCTTTCATTATACATAAATGTGTTGCTCATTACTAAATCGCACGTTATTTGTGTGTTTCCAATATCAAATTTAATTTACACTTATGCACCTCTTTAAAAGTTCAGTAAAACACCAAACTCATAAAAAAAAAAAAAATCATAGAAGACAGACAAAAGGCAGAGTACCCAATGAAAAGAAGGCCTGCACACTAGGTCGAACTGCTTGTCTTTATTCCAGATGCTCTCTTTCTGCTGATATGAGCACATAACATTTTTTAAATTTAGGGTTTCTTTCATAAAAGAGTAAATGAAATAAGATACACGTGCTTTATATGAAATTCCAATTTGAGATGGATAAAATACAAAAATCACAAGGAAGCATAATGATTTGAATTATATTATATCAGTATCTTATATAATAGTATATAATACAATTTATTATATATTGTTCATTTGGGAACAACCCATGGAAATGGAGGGCACTGGTATGGTTTCTCTCCAGTGTGGGTCCTCTCATGTGATTTCAGATATTGTGACCGTCTGAATCTCTTGTCACAGTGTGAACACTGGTAAGGTTTTTCTCCAGTGTGAGTGCTCTGGTGCAGTTTCAGTTCAGCATCTCTAACAAAAGTCTTTCCACACTCAAAGCACATGTGATCCTTCACACCGCTGTGTCTTTTCTGGTGTAATTTTAAACTACTTATTTGACCAAAACTCCTTCCACAAAAACAACACACATAAGGCTTCTCCTTTGTATGAACTCTCAGGTGGTCCTTCAGGGCATCTGCCCTAAAAAAATTCTTACCACAGTAATCACAGTTAAATGGTCTTTCTCCAGAATGAGAACGCAGATGTGATTTAAAAGTGCATGACTTTCTGAAGCTCTTCCCACACTGATCGCATGCATGTGGCCTCTCTCCAGTGTGGATTTTCATGTGATCTTTAAGGGCTCCTTTTTTGGTGAAACTCTTCCCGCATTGATCACATGAGTGTGGCTTTTCTCCTGTATGGATTTTCATATGGTCCATAAGGGCTCCTTTCTTTGTGAAACTCTTCCCGCATTGATCACATGTGTGTGGCTTCTCTCCAGTGTGGATTTTCCTGTGATCTTCAAGGGCTCCTCTTTTTGTAAAACTCTTCCCGCACTGATCACACATGTGCAGATTCTCTCCGGTGTGGATCTTCATGTGATCCCTAAGAGTTCCTTTTAGTGTAAAACTCTTCCCGCATTGAACACATGTGAAGGGTTTTTCTCCACTATGAACTCTATTGTGAAGTTTAAGACTTTGCTTATTTGAGAAACTCTTCTCACAGTGAAGGCAGGTAAAAGATGTATCGGCTGTTCTTTTCAATGAAAAATTGCCTGTAGTGTGTGAGCAACTCAAACATTTTTCTTCAATTTTGACATGAAGTTTCTCCTCTACTTCATTCAGTTCTTCATTCTTTGCACTCTCTTCCATCAGGTCTAAAACAAAAGAAAAAGGACATAAAAGTGAGCCTTGAAATAACAAAGTATAAAAATGCTATACAATATTATTCAATACAATAGCATTTAAAAAACAGAGCATATCTTCAAACTCAAAATGATGTCACTACAGCCCACAGGAAATTACATGATTTGGGCTCTTTCTGAATTGTTCTGTGGCAGGAGATGTAGATCTGCCTAAAATCAAGAGTAAATCAGTTGGCATACTTTATTTTTTGTGAATTTAAACATTAAGCATGTATATGTTGTTTAACTATCAATCTATCAAATTGTAAATATACTTAATTTATTTGTATTGTTCATAAACCATACAAACATATGAACACATAAATTAAAAGAACCAAAATATAAATTAGAATAAAAAACAGAAGTATAAACCAAGCATCTATGTCCAGGCTATTTGTATTTGCATTAGAAGAAGCAAATGGTGTGTGCACATTACAAGAAATGACTCCATGTAAGCAGAAACTTCACAGAGATGGATTACAAAAGAAATGTTCAAAGGTAATTGAACTTGCCATTTACTTTTTTTTTTTTTTGCTGTTTTTATATGAAATGTGGTTTATCACAGACTACAGGAAAATAAATGGGATGTATATCTTGAGCTTTGAGTAGCAATCTAAACATGATCTGAAAACATCAGTATAATGAATGGGGTGAAAAGAGGAACTACTGACATGAAAATAAAGATGATTTTAAGCAGCTCTTAATAGTGATACTCCTGAAACAAGCCTTACAGCATCATCAGATCTCACTTTATTTTAAGTGTTTGAAGTAAAAACAGATTTTAGATACATGCTGAAAGTATAAAACTGTTCTATATTATTATTACTCGCATTCCGATATGAATAAAACATTTTGATATGAGTAATGAATTAAACGCTTACAGCAAAACAAATTCAAATGACACTCACCAGCTTCTTTTCTGTGTGACAGCATTTTATTAACCACAACAGGTAAGTAATTTACATACAGCAGCATAATATCAATAATCACATCAAACATCAAAATCAATCATATCAATTTCAAACTAAAAATATTTCGACAAGAAAACGACAAAGCACTAATTTCATGTTTCTAGTGTCAAACGTCCTTCACATTTATCTACATTCAATTATGTTGCCTACCTCTGATTTAAAAACGGTCCGCATAGATCTTTAAAGACTCGAATTTAGCCGTATATATACTACAAATTTGACTTTCAAAGGTAAATGGCAAAAAATAAAATTTTAAAATAAAATCACTGCAGCACTGTTTGAGGTCGACTCCCATGAATTTCCCTCACAGATCACACTTTGACTTTTGATCAAGTGACATTCAGTAACAATAAAAATGATCACGAACATACAAACACACAAGATTGCTCATGGGTTTATGAATGAATTACGTTCCTCACATCGTTGGCTTTTCATGCATATGTGTTTCAGCCGGCAGACGCCAGAACAGACGCACAAACAACGCTTACCCGATGAAAACAAAACAGAAACGACCCCCTTCAGAGAGACAGCAGCTTCTTCTTCTTTTGGGGTTTTATTGGAAACGAATTTGTGCATTACCGCCACAGACTGGTAAGGAGTGTGCATTCAGAAGAACATATTTTATATATTCTCAGTTAATTTAGTTATTTTAGATATTGAAAAATAAATCACAAAAGAACTTAAAGTTTCTTGAGGGAACGAGAATGAGAATGCAAAAATGCAAAAGCATTGGATTATAATTTTTGCCCCCATTTTGTATTTTTTCCATCTCTGTACGATGACTCATAGAATATAAAAATACAATTTCTACAATATGGGATGAATAAAACACCAATAGTTCATCAATACTACATCAAACCAATACAAAGTTACACCCATCTTTTTAGTAGTGAAAATGCATGTAAAAAATGCAATACTTTCCTTTATAAAAGAGAGTAAATGAAACAAGAGTGATACATTTTGTAGAGGAAGTACAGTTAAGGCTCATTGACCAATGATTTCAATCAATAAAAGAAACTTTACTTAAAAGAAAGGAAGTAAAGAGATTACATACCAACACACAACTCTTCCTCAAGGTGAAGTTTTTTTCAGTAAGTTGCAGTCATCTGTCTTTTTCCCAAAACAGAAGACACACAGAAAGACTCTCTCACAATTGAAAGTTTGAACAATATTTATATTTTTCTTATTCATCATTAAATATGAATCTAATTTTGTTCTTAAACAGGGAATAGAGAAGGGTCTGACGTATATGACTTTTGACCACTTACATCACTAAACAGCTCTGCAGTTACTTGAGAATATAAGCTTATGAATCATATCTACTCAAACCATATACACAATCTATTCTACTTTTATTTTAATCACTCACTAAAGTTATTCCATAAAAGGAAATGTAAATAAAAATGGAACAAAATACAAAAAGCATAATGATTATGATTGAAATAATATTAAGTAAAATCTTACACAAGAATAAAGATTTAGATATTGTTCATTTGGTCTGTCTTTGAGTTTATCTTCATGATTCATCTCACACTTGAAACTATTGGTCTTGAAGATGAACTCTGTTCAATGTAACAACTTCAGACGAGGTTTCATGGTCCTGTCGCAGATTTATAGAGAAGCAGATTTTATTGCTCTATGCATATTTGGGTCATCAAATCAAATCAAATCAAATCACTTTTATTGTCACATCACCACAGCACATGTGCCTTCGTGAGTGAAATTCTTGAGAGCGTGCTCCAGACAGTGCAGAAACAATTTACATATAGACATTACCATACATATGTACAGATCATGTTTGATAAGGACACAGTATTATAAATATTATGGTGGCCGAGAGAGCTCAACACGTTGCAAATAGAAAAAAAAACACCTGCAAATTAAGAAAACAACTTTGTCAATTTGACAACACACGTGCTGCAAATGCTCACAACACAACCAAATAAAGAAACGTGCTGCAAATAAAATTCTTTGTTTGGTTGTGTTGTGAGCATTTGCAGCTCCTGCAGTTAAATTGATGAAGATGTTTTATTGATTTGCTGGTGCTGCTTCTGTTGTTTGCTGGTGTTCTCTGAAGTTGCAGCACGTTGAGCTCTCTCGGCCACCAAATAATATATTTATATAAGATATAATTTCTTCATATATACATAATAAATATACACAGTACACACACACATATATTATGTAAACAAAAACTTTTATTTTGGATGCGATTAATCGTTTGACAGCACTAATAAAAAGGAATAATAAATAAAGTCAGAAATAAATGTGTAAGCACCAAACAACACTAATTTAAATCAACTTAATTTAACTTGTCATCACTGAATTTTGGTAATTGTTTTTTACATATAACAATTGAATACATGCTGTTAAGTGATGTAAATCTTGTATGTCAAAACTGGTGATCATAGTGTTTGCCACAGTCAGTGTTTTCTCTCTCTCTCTTCTCAATTTGAGATTAATAAAACATTAATAATACATCAAAACATAAAAACGGCACCGATTTGCATGACAATTCCCATTATAACCATTAAATCCATTACATTTTCTATTGTGTTTTGGGCAGGGTTAATTCATTACATTAGCCTACTAACTAAATAAATAAGAAAGTTAAAAAAAAAAAAAAATTGTAAAGTAAGGGTCGAATCCAGTGTACCCAAAATTTTAGCGAGTATTCAGTTCATATTCAAGCATTACAGAAGTCAGTCACCAGAGGGCTATATTTTGAGATTTAAAACTACTTCTTGTCTTTAACACTGTCTTGTTGCCTTATCTTGTTGTTGTTTCTTAAATTAGTAGTCTACAATAATTCTCATTATACCTAAGCCATCTGTTAATAGAGCAATATATGAAGTTTAAATTATTTTTTATTTAAAACATAAATTGCTTTATAAAACTGTTTGAAGACAGATGTGTACTTACAGTAAGACATCAGAACTTTGTCCATTTTCCTGCCATCATATTGCATTTTATGGTAGAAAAACAGTATATTTTGCACCTGCATTTGTCAGACAAAATAACAAGATGATCTAAGCACAAGGATGAAGAACAAGGTCTAATTTTTACATTTGTATTATTTATATATCAGACACATGACTCACATAAATATGCTATAGCCTCTTTTTCGTGATCTGAATCTCACACTTGTTCACTGGGAAAACTTTAATGGTTCTTTGTCCAGACACTCACTGCAACTGATTAGGAAAGATTTATATAGAAGGAAGCCTTTCTTTCATTGGACATTTTCCTTTTGTATGACTGCGTAGAGAAGCTAATTTACTAAAGCTCTTCCCACACGAAGAGCAGTGATACGGCTTCTCTCCAGTGTGGCTCCTCTCATGTATTTTCAGAGATGCTAACCAGCTGAATCTCCTGTCACAGTGTGAACACTTGTAAGGTTTTTCTCCAGTGTGAGTCCTCTGGTGCAGTTTCAATTCAGCGTTTGTAATAAAGGTCTTCCCACATTCAAAGCACATGTAATCTTTCACACCGCTGTGTCTTTTCTGGTGTGATTTGAAAGCACTCACCTGAGTAAAACCCCTTTCACACAGTGAACACTTGTAAGGTTTCTCCTTTAAATGAACTTTCCGGTGGGCCTTCAGGCACACTGCTTTAACAAATGTTTTATCGCATTGATCGCAGTTATACCGTCTTTCTCCAGAATGAGAAAGGAGATGTAATCTAAGAGTGTTTGGATGTGTAAAACTCTTCCCGCACTGATCACATGTAAACGGCTTCTCTCCAGTGTGGGTCCTCTCGTGTATTTTCCGATGTCCTGTTTGACTGAAACTCTTGTCACAGTGTGAACACTTGTAAGGTTTTTCTCCAGTGTGAGTTTTCTGGTGCTGTTTCAGTTCAGCATCTCTAATGAAGGATTTTCCACAATCAAAGCACATATGATTCTTCACACCGCTGTGCCTTATCTGGTGCGTATTTAAAGCGCCCAACTGACTAAAACTCTTTCCACACAGAGAACAAACATAAGGCTTCTCCTTTGTATGAACTTTCAAGTGGGTCCTCAGGGATCCTACCCTAATAAATGTTTTACCGCACTGATCGCAGTTATATGGCCTCTCTCCAGAATGAGAATGCACATGTAATTTAAGAGTGCTGGCATGTGTGAAACTCTGCCCGCATTGATCACACGTGTATGGCTTCTCCCCAGTGTGGATTTTCATATGATGTTTAAGGGATCCTTTTAGTGCGAAACTCGTCCCACATTGATCACATGTGAAAGGCCTCTCTCTACTATGAACTCTCATGTGAATTTTCAGACTTTGTTTGTATGAGAAATGCTTCCCACACTGAGAACAGGTGAAAGATTGTTTGGCTTTTCTTTTCGATGAGTGGCTCAAAGACTTTATTACAGATTTGGCATCATGTTTCTCCTCCGCTTCAGTAAATTCTTCACTCTCTTTGTTTTCTCCGTTCAGGTCTAAAATGTAAGTAAAAGAGGTTTTATTTTCAGTAAAGTATAAAATGAGAAAATCAAAAAAAAGATACATTTAATTGAAAAGAACACATAAACGAACCCTGATATGATAGCATAACTCATCATTGATCATTTTGATGCATTTATTTGTACACTGATCTTCCAATTATTACTTTTAAAACATTTCAGGCACAAATTGCAGGTTTTGTAGTAGTTAATACCTATAGATATGTTTCAGCAACAACATGTTCAGGGATGAAAACTACGTAATACCTTAGTAATATGTTTGCAAAAGTTGTGAAAAAAGTCGAGTCAAACTTCCCGATGTTGACAATCAATATGAATGCTTCTCAAACCTTATTTCACTGACCATTTGTTAACAACTAAAGAAAATAAGGCATCTTCATACAAAGAAGGCATACGTATTGTCATGAAAGCGTCCTTAACTTAAATTTCCCAGCTCTTACGATTTTTCTAACTACAGCTACTAAATCTGCTTTAACTGCTTGAAGGTTTACAGCCTTGATGTTCTTCAGCATCATTGGTGAAGAATCAAGAATGAACACCAACCTCTTTGTTCTTCTTCTTGTTTTATTCTGCAGGGTTCATTCATGTTCTCTCTGCTCTTTCTTAAACTCTATATTCTTCAGGCCGATGTGAATATTCCAGCATTTATTGATGAATTGTTGTAGGAGAAGAGGAGTTATTCTTGTGTGGTAGGAAGAGCAGATCTGGTCAAATGAAACATTAATAAATCGGTTGTTAAATTGATTCACACATTCACAAGCACTCAGGTTTTCATTTAGCATATGTACATGTTGCCTGCTAAACGTTCATTTCCGTCGGCAAACGCCTAAAAAGGTGCACAAATACTGCTGTGTAGTGATGTTAGGTTCAACACAAAGCTGCATAATAAAGCGCTGTGTATCGGAGCTTGATTCGCTTTGCCTGAAGCACGTGATCGTTTACGTCGAAGCGTCCTTCGCCTGAAAACCACGTGACTGCTTCAATATGAATCAAAGAAACGAACCCCAGAGTCGTTTGCTTTACATTATATTACATAATAATCCTTTACACCCCCCCCCCCTTATTGTATCTTATAGCCTATATAAAGCGCAAATTAAATTAAGGACTGAGGAGTTAAAATAGATCGCAGATTTATTGATTTGTTATTTTAATGCCAGCACACCACACAAATGAATGACTTCGAAAATGACCATTATGTAAAATAAAGCAAAATAAAGAGTCAGATGTGGGTGTGCAGGTGAAAGCTTCAGGTTTAGGCTACAGCAGGTCTCTTCAGGATATAGGCCTACCACAATGACTGTCTTTGTTGTTCTTTGGCCTTTAGTTGCTCATGTCAACTATATTGTGTACAAGGGAACATCCTGTGTAAGGAATAATAGAGCCTTACTGTGAACTGTAAACAACTGGCTATCTCAAACATTTTGACATGGAATAGCAAAACTGCTGAGGGAGAGTTGGAAATTCCCGAATTTCCCGTGGGAATCCAACCCTTTGCAAGAATTCAAGGCAATTTTTCTTTTTTTTTGAGATTTGTAGAAAAACACAATAAAATTGGACAAATGTTACACGTTTATTCAATGATTAGTTTGTGAAATATTATATATATATATATATATATATATATATATATATATATATAAAATAAGTAAACAAGAAAACAGATCTCTCTCTTTATTGACTTACATTTTAGTTAAAGCAACAGAAAATAAGAGAAATATACAGTTGAAAAGCTTCAAGCTAGTATAATCTTATATTTGCACACGTCATTTGAAAGCACTTACATCTAACTCTTCCCACACTTGCCACATGTATGATTCCCTCCAGTGCAGGTTACATAGTTTCGCCAGTAGGTGGCAGAAAGAGACTGACTTTAACAGAGAGTTCAGTAAAAACGTTGATTCATAGAATGAAGCAAGGTTATAAACAAGAAAATTAATTATTGATTTGCATTTGTATTTGAAACATAAAACTTAAAATGCTTCACTACTTTTACATATCTACATGGAATACATTAGCTAACAACACAGATCATGTTAACACTTCACACTCATTAAAACACTCTGGGTCTTGTTGAGCATGAAAGACCAATAGCCAAGGTCAGGATTTTTATTAAATAATGCATTCAATTTTGTTTTATTTTTCACCAAACCCTATCATATACCCCCATAACACTTGGAATATACAGCACGTGTCACATTGGATCAGTCTGTGATAAAAAATAAATAAATAAATAATAATAATCATAATAGCCACAGCCATATCACCCTGCAGCCCAAGACCGGTTGCCCACTGAAGCTAAGCAGGGTTGAGCCTGGTCAGTACCTGGATGGGAGACCTCTGGGGAAAACTAGGTTGCTGTTGGAAGAGGTGTTAGTGAGGCCAGCAGGGGGTGCTCACCCTGTGGTCTGTGTGGGTCATAACGCCCCAGTATAGTGACGGGGACACTACTGTCAAAAAGCACCGTCTTTCGGATGAGACGTTAAACCGAGGTCCTGACTCTCTGTGGTCATTAAAAATCCCAGGATGTCTTTCGAAAAGAGTAGAGGTGTGACCTCGGCATCCTGGCCAAATTTCCCATTGGTCTCTGACCATCATGGCCTCCTAATCATCCCCTTACACTGATTGGCTTCATCACTCTGTCTCCTCTCCACCAGTAAGCTGGTGTGTGGTGGGCGTTCTGGCGCACTATGGCTGCCGTCGCATCATCCAGGTGGATGCTGCACACTGGTGGTGGACGAGGAGACACCACCCCTCACAATGTAGAGCGCTTTGAGTGCTTAGAAAAGCAGAAAAGCGCTATATAAATGTAATGAATTATTATTATTATTGAATTATTAATTATTATTATTATTATAAATAAAAGCTTCATGTTGGTCACTAATCACTATTTCGCTGCCTTTATATGGGTGAGCATGGGCGAGACTTTTTTTGTTTTGTTTTTTCTCTTTTTGTGGGTCGATGAAGAAAAAGGACATACAATATTAGAACAACGCCAGGGTGAGTAAATGCTGACTTAATTGTCAAATTAGGGCAAACTATCCCTTTAATGTTCTTCAGAACCTTTAAAGAAGAATTATGAATAAACACCAACCTCTTTTATCTTCAGTATCTTCTGGTTTTATTCTGCAGGATTCAGGATCACTCATGTTCTCACTTTTCCTTCATAAACTCTGTCTTCTTCACTTGTAGGCTGATGGGAACATTCCAGCATTGAATTGCTGCAGGAAGAGATTCGTGGAAGGGGAATTGTTGTTTGATACACTCTTTAAAAAAAAAGGTTCTTAAATGGTTCTTTGGCAGGGTGTATGGTTCCATGAAGAACCTTTAATATCCAAATAACCTGTCCATTGCACAAAAGGTTCTTTGTAGCACAGAAAGGTTCTTTGGACTATTTAATTGTTTTTCATCACTCATCATGTAAATATTTTTGTCTCTGGAAAGTGAGATCAAGTGAGCTAAATTGTCCTGTCTGGTCCAGAACTCAGAACATTTTCTATTAGTTGCATTCAGTTATAGTGTAAAAAGTATTAATTTTGAGTTATACAAATAGTGTTGTGGTGTTTATTGATTAAAAAAGACCAGTAGATCATTTTATGTCTATTAACTATTTTAATGCTGTTTGCATCACAAAAAAAAAAAAAAGTTTAGTATAAAAAATACTGCAATCATGTATTAAAATGAAATAAAAAGGCTGAGTGATACAAAATCTTAAAATGCGTAAATAAATAAATACAAACAGCCAATGTGAAATTAAAAATATTGCAAAATATTGTTATTAGTATCTAGAGGACTGAATGGTTGCATGTTCGCAGCACTGCACTAAAATAACATTTCTAGGAAACACTTTGAATATATATATAAAAATTGTAATAACATTTCTAGTTTATTGCTTTTTATTTTCATTTGACTGGAGCCGAAACTGGTTCTTGTTTCACTTTTTTTTAATGTGCAAAGCACTATGCACTGTGACACACAACCTGCTCTGTTCAAAATGAATCAAAATAAGATGCACTGTGGTCATTGGTCACGTGTGGTACCAGTGGTTCATGCTGTGGAAATGCTGTATGTGGGTGAAGAGCTGCAGCTGAACTCTCAGCCTGTGATGGTAATCTGAAGCACTTCTTACTCATAGGAACTTTTCATTGACTTCTATAGTAAGAAGAAAATGTCAACTGAGACGCGACACAAGATAACAAACAAATCTTGAGTTCCCATGATGTGCTGGGCATGTGTGCAGTTTTGTTTTGTAAAATACAGTTTATTTTGACAGTGGCAGGAAAACTTTAAACATTAACCTCAACGGAGATACTGTTATGTTCAACATTAATAGATTTGTGTCACTTTGTTGTACAGGAAATAGTGGCCAACCAGAACCCAAAGTGTCAGAAAATCTCTAGATAGTGTTAATGAGTGGGTATTGACATGAAATGACACAAGCTATTAAGTGTACAGCTTTCACTGATATATAATCTACATGTTTTGTCTGAAACTGTGTTCACTGCTGTGTGTGTGCACGTTGGATGGGTTAAATGCAGAGCACGAATTCCGAGTATGGATCACCATACTTGGCCGTATATCACTTCACTTCACTGAATGTTTACCATACCATGTAAAAAAAAAAAATCTGCAAATGGGCTCTGTGATTTGATATTCATATAATAAAGTATTCAGTTGATCAGTTGTGGAGTTATAAAATCTGAAGGGATAGTTTTTTCTTTTTCTTTTTTTCTTGCTGAGAGGTAATTGACAGGAAGGAGATTTAGAAGTACAAACCACAAAGCTGAACGAGTAATGTTTCCTTATAGAACAAAGAGGTCACAGTCTTCATCCTGTTTGTGATTTTGAAAGAGATCTTTTTTGATGTACATATAGATTTTGTGAAGACATTTCATAGACTAATGTTGACTAAACTGAGGGGTGGAGCAATTTTTACAAAAAATGCATACTCCTCAAGAACTAGCACAAGAAGTGGTCTTTTGGCTTCATTGTTTTGGTTTGTTGTTTAAGGAATGGATGATGAACCAATAATACTACTAAATTCACCCACATTGTAACTTTAATCAAATAGTGAGCCTTGATGTATCTTATGGTAAAAATATAAACTGAAAACTATAACTTATCAGTTTTAATAATGGCTACTGGATTTTGTATATACAAAAAAATTGCAACAGTTTCTTAATTTTTCACTTTGCTGTCTAATAAAAGTAATTTCATCTTGTGTATCCATGTAATATTTAGAGTTTATATTAAACAAACATCACCAGAGGGGGCCACAGACAGCATTTAAAGCATCTTATATAAAATATACCAATTATTTCTATAATGAGCCTCTGATAAAGTTCTGCAATTATCAAACACATCCAACTACTGCATATTTATAATAACAGTTAAAACCCTCCTGACTGACACAAGTCCAGTATGAACATCCCGTAATGGTCTTGAGTGTTAGGCTTCCTTCCCTGCCTTCACAAAATGACTATTATACTTCATTGTTTTTCTGAAATAAAGGAATGCATGACAAACTAGTTTAAGGAAACAAAACCTTTCACATCTCCACAAAGTATGAGACATAATCCTTATTATTCTTTTGCTTTAATTCAGCCATTATCAGGCTTTATAATGGCAATAAAACGTTTACCAAGCCACATTGCTTAAATCCCAGTACACATTTACCCAACTATTATCAAAACTATTTCTAAATACAAACCCGATTCCAAAAAAGTTGGGACACTGTACAAGTTGTGAATAAAAACAGAATGCAATGATGTGGAAGTTTCAAATTTCAATATTTTATTCAGAATACAACATAGATGACATATCAAATGTTTAAACTGAGAAAATGTATCATTTTAAGGGAAAATAAGTTTATTTTAAATTTCATGGCATCAACATATCTCAAAAAAGTTGGGACAAGGCCATGTTTACCACTGTGTGGCATCCCCTCTTCTTTTTATAACAGTCTGCAAACGTCTGGGGACTGAGGAGACAAGTTGCTCAAGTTTAGGAATAGGAATGTTGTCCCATTCTTGTCTAATACAGGCTTCTAGTTGCTCAACATCTTCCTCTTTATGATGCGCCAAATGTTTTCTATGGGTGAAAGATCTGGACTGCAGGCTGGCCATTTCAGTACCCGGATCCTCCTTCTACGAAGCCATGATGTTGTAATTGATGCAGTATGTGGTCTGGCATTGTCATGGTGGAAAATGCAAGGTCTTCCCTGAAAGAGACGACGTCTGGATGGGAGCATATGTTGTTCTAGAACTTGGATATACCTTTCAGAGGTACAAAAACCTTAAATTGATGGTGCCTTTCCAGGTGTGTAAACCATCAGAGATGCAGGCTTCTGAACTGAGCGCTGATAACAACTTGGGTTGTCCTTGTCCTCTTTAGTCCGGATGACATGGCGTCCCAATTTTCCAAAAAGAACTTCAAATTTTGATTCGTCTGACCACAGAACAGTTTTCCACTTTGCCACAGTCCATTTTAAATAAGCCTTGGCCCAGAAAAAACGCCTGCGCTTCTGGATCATGTTTAGATATGGCTTCTTTTTTGACCTATAGAGTTTTAGCCAGCAACGGCGAATGGCACGGTGGATTGTGTTCACCGACAATGTTTTCTGGAAGTATTCCTGAGCCCATGTTGTGATTTCCATTACAGTAGCATTCCTGTATGTGATGCAGTGCCGTCTAAGGGCCCAAAGATCACGGGCATCCAGTATGGCTTTCCGGCCTTGACCCTTACGCACAGAGATTTTTCCAGATTCTCTGAATCTTTGGATGATATTATGCACTGTAGATGATGATAACTTCAAACTCTTTGCAATTTTTCTCTGAGAAACTCCTTTCTGATATTGCTCCAATATTTTTCGCCGCAGCATTGGGGGAATTGGTGATCCTCTTGCCATCTTGACTTCTGAGAGACACTGCCACTCTGAGAGGCTCTTTTTATACCCAATCATGTTGCCAATTGACCTAATAAGTTGCAAATTGGTCCTCCAGCTGTTTCTTATATGTACATTTTACTTTTCCGGCCTCTTATTGCTACCTGTCCCAACTTTTTTGGAATGTGTAGCTCTCATGAAATCCAAAATGAGCCAATATTTGGCATGACATTTCAAAATGTCTCACTTTCAACATTTGATATGTTATCTATATTCTATTATGAATAAAATATAAGTTTATGAGATTTGTAAATTATTGCATTCCTTTTTATTCGTAATTTGTACAGTGTCCCAACTTTTTTGGAATCGGGTTTGTAAATACAACAAAACATTTTCTTGCGACCATACATGAAGTATTATAGTAAAATGCATTATGAAGAAGAATTGGACCTATTCTGCAGGTGCATTAGAGCTAACATTAGCATCATGATACATAAGACAATTTATGAGATTAATAGTACACTTTTACTCAGAACTGCACTTTAAACCACCATCGAGTGTTTGTAATAACTTCCTTTTGCGATCACATGTGTATATATACTTTGGGAGGCCGCGGTACATTATAAAAGTAGCCCAAAAAACCGCAACCCACTGCTCTGTAATTTTTCCCAACTGTATTTTCAAAATAGCTCAGTTGTGCAGGAAAACCGCGACCCTGGCAACACTGGTTCGCTGTACCCTTTTCACATTTGAGTATACATCTCTCTCTCTCTCTCTCTCTCTTTCTCTCTCTCTCTCTCTCCGCTTCACTTTTGTCGAGCCCGGCGCCTTAGATTAATCGCATGCGTTAACGCGTTCATTTTGACAGCCCTAAAATAAATGCTTCATGCACTGTGACACATTACCTGCTCTGCTCTAAATGAGATGCGCTGTGGTCTTTGGTCCGATGTGGTTCGGGTGTCTATTATTGGAGATATGAGTTGCAGAAGGTGTGCAGAACATGCTGTGGAAACACTGTTTGTAGGGCGACGGGCTGCAGATGAACCCAAGGCCTGTATAACTGTATAAAAACCAAATGTGTCATAGCTATACATTAAAACAACATACTTCATCACAGAAATGTCTAAATTAAAACAGAATAAGATGTTCTGATGAACTTTTACCAGAAACCAACTATAGATTCTGTAATAACAATTGGCTGTCTACTAAAACAGAAACACACTCACATGTTGAGGAAGTTGCAAAGAACTGAGGCAAACATGTGATAGTGGAAAAGCGAGAAGAAAGAAAATTGATAGAAACGCTTACTTGAACTTGCTGCTCAGAGGAAATAAAAGTCTGCATTGAGGATGGTGGCTGACCTTGACCTCGAGTTCTCATGAGTAAGAACAATGAGTCGACTGTTTGAATATAGTGTTCAAAAATTATTTTAATGTGGCATTTAAATGATTTTTGGAACACAGGAATAGCACACGTTATTCACACAAATGTACATTTATCATAAATACTTCATTCAACACAAGAAGATTTCTGTACAGGAAATAGTGGCCAGCCAAAACCAAAGTGTCATAACATCTCTAGATAGTGTGAACTAGTGTGTATAGACATGAAATGGCATTAATATTCAGTATCTAATGTTAATTTTTGTGCACTGACTGACAGCTTTATTGATGTTAATTGGCTCTTGTGATTGAGGGTGAAACCTGAGCTGATGTAAACCATAAAAAAAAAAACAGATGTACTCCAGATGTCATCCAGGGTGACCATTGCCCCGCCTTGCAGCTGCTTGTTGCTGTGAAAACAAAACATCAGAAGTGTTTCCGCTCTTCTGCAATGAATGTCCTCACATTGCTCATGCATTTTCAGAGTGTTTACAGGAAGGAGGAGGTTTTGAGCGATATATAGTTTGTTGTATTTAAAAAAAAATTAAGAGGAAATTCGATTTTTCATTATTTGACCACTTCACATTAATTATAAATTATAAATTGGCTTTGTGATACAGAAAATTAGAAAACAAAATGATATAAAATCATAAAAGTAAATGCAAAGTATTACAGATATATATATATATATAAAAAAAATCTGTCTGTTACCACTTCTGTTCGTATTCCTAGTTTTGCTTCCAAGCAGACCTGCACAAGCATCTTGTTTTGCTTTTTTGTTGCACCAAATAAATGCTTCATGCACTGTGACACATTACCTTCACTGCTCTAAATGAGATGCGCTGTGGTCTTTGGTCAGATGTGGTACGGGTGTCTATTATTGGAGATATGAGTTGCAGAAGGTGTGCGGAACATGCTGTGGAAACACTGTTTGTAGGGCGACGGGCTGCAGATGAACCCAAGGCCTGTATAACTGTATAAAAAGCAAATGTGTCATAGCTATACATTAAAACAACATACTTCATCACAGAAATGTCTAAATTAAAATAGAGCAAGGTGTTCTGATGAACTTTTACCAGAAACTGCCAATAGATGCTATAAAATCAATTGGCTGTTGACTTGAACAGAAACACACTCACATGTTGAAGAAGTTGCAAAGAATTGAAGCAAACATGTGATAGCGGAAAAGTCTGCATTGAGGATGGTGTCTGACCTTGACCTTGAGTTCTCACGAACAATGTGTCAGCTGTGATTGAATATAGAAAACCGTTGTTCTACAATTCCAATGAAACAACATTCAAGTGTGCAGATACCCTTGTGCAAATCATTTGACAGTAAAGGACTCTGAACATTATGGATGGTGTTGTAATGTGTTAAATAATTTTAATGTGGCATTTATAGGATTTTTGTTAAACACAGGTATAACGCACAAATGTTATTCACACAAATGTACATTTATCATAAACACTTCTTTCAACATAAGAAGATTTCTGTACAGGAAACAGTGGCCAGCCAAAACCAAAGTGTCATAACATCTCTAGATAGTGTGAACTAGTGGGTATAGACATGAAATGGCATTAACTATTCAATATCTAATGGTATGTCATTTTTGTGCACCGACATCTTTATTGATGTTAATTGGCTCTTGTGCTTGAGGCTGAATCCTAAGCTGATGTAAACCATATATTTTTGTCTTTTCAGTCTAAACCACCCGTTAAAGACGTAACAGACTAATTTATACTCTTTTGATTCATAGACTCAGTAGCTTTGCAATTTAGTATGGTAAATGGTGCTTTCATTTCATTTAGTTAATCAGAGCTATACTCAGAAGGGATTTTTATTTTTATTTAACCTATTTATTTTTGCTGAGAGGAAAATGACAGGAAGGAGTTAAGCAGGGAAAAAAACCACAAGTTGAACAAAATAAGTACAATCTTGCAAAAAATCTGCACTTCAACACAGTTCCTCCTCAAAGTCTTCATCCTGTTTGTGTCAGTGAGCTGAATTTGCCCTGGTGTTCATATAGCTACTGTAAAGACAAGCCACGCTAAGTTTATTAGCTGTGCAAACAGCTGGACCCCTAAAAAAGGGCGGAGCGATTTTATCTAAACGAAGTAGGCTAACCGAAATCTGGAGGTAGCCTATGGAAACTGAAATCAAAATGTAGCGTTTTGGATTATGTTGGATACTTCTTTTTTCTTCACAGAAAAAAAAAAAAAACAACACCGTGCGTTTTTAAAATGGATGGATGTACCACATTTTAATCGACGTACAGTAGGCTCACGCACATCTTAATCTTAACAAAGACTATAGGGCTGGGCTTTTCTTTTTTGTATCCCATCTTGAAAATGCGAAAACGATACTAACATAACAGTTATAATATTGCTAACATCATTAACTGTATATTCCTCGAAATGGTCTTTGTTTGTTTTAAACGTATTAGGCAACTTTTAATATCTGCTTCGACTTTCATTTCATTTTCATTTTGAAAAAAAAAGCGCAAAAGAGCAAACTCGCTTTACTAAATCATGAGGAGTTTTGATCGGATATGTAGGGAACTGTGAATATGATTCATGAATCTTTATTCCTCTGCCTATGGATTTGGCTCTCACATGGTAAGTGATAAATCTTTAATGTTGCCTTTTTTATCTTTTCACACAATAACATTATATATGTTGGTATTTGGAATATGTTCAACATCTGGAAAACATCCTGTCTAAAGGAATAAACAACTGACTCAAGTCTGATCTGGTGAACTAGTCTTTTTTAGTGGGCTTGTTGTTTTTTGTTATGGATTTGTTTATAAAATTGGACAAATACATTAATAAAAAAAGGGTAACACTTTAGAATACTGTTCCATCATTAATAAATAACTACACAAGAACACATGAGTAACTCAATATTAGCACTCTAGTAACTACTAGTAACTAACAAGAAACTCTGATTAATGAATTAGTAAGTAATAGTGCTTAGTCGAGTGTGGTAGTTAATCAGTAACTATTATTTTTTCATACCTCCCTAAGAGCAAGAACTACTGTATAGAGGTTCATAAATAATATGAATATTACGTAGGCCTAATGTATAATTAATTGTAAAGTAAAGGTTATGGTAACCCACTAGTAATGACTCAAGTATTACCAAATTCTTTTGAAGGAATTACTAATTATTTGGATCAGAATTCTAAAGTGAAGATTGTGATAACTCCCTAGTAAATGCAGTTACTCCCTAGTAATTACTGAAGTCACTGTAAACTTTTAAGGTTTTTGTAAGGTTTTGGTTAGTAATTCATTTTGCTAGATTTGTTAACACTTAAATCATTACTAGTGGGTTACCATGATCTTCACTTTAGAATCTGATCCAAGTAATTAGTAGTTCCTTTAAAAGAATTTGATCATTCTTGAGTCATTACTAGTGGGTTACCATCATTCACATTAATTATGAACCTGAATACAGTAGTTCTTAGTAGTTCTCCAGGATATATATAAATAATAGTAGTTATTGATTAGCTAATAGTGAACTACCAGTTTCAACTGAGCCCTATTACTTACTAAATCATTAATCAGAGTTTATTGTTAGGTAATTGTAATTACTACAATGTTAATAGTGCATTAGTCACTTGTTCCTGTGTAGTTATTCATTAACAAAGGATCAGTATTCTAAAGTGTTACCAAAAAATGTTTTTCTGTGTTTCAGGTGTGATTGGTTATACAGATGAAGTGAAGTCAGTATCAGTGATGGAGGGAGATTCTGTCACTCTAAACACTGATGTGTCTGAAGTGCAGAGAAATGATCAGATACTGTGGATGTTTAACGTTAACCATTCAGACACTCTTATAGCTCAAATCAACAGACTGGACATCTATATAGATGACAGTATTGTGAGATTCAGAGACAAACTGCAAATAGACAGTCGAACTGGATCTCTGACCATCAGAAACATACGAACTGAACACTCTGGACTTTATAAACTAACAATCATCAAAGCTGGGGTCACATACAAGAGTTTTTCTGTTGCTGTCTATGGTGAGTAATATTACTTGTTGAATAATACCAAGAAATAAAAGTGATGTAAAATTATCAGAAGAATTGTCCTTTAAGATGAATAACCCATTATCTAATAGCCTAGTATAGGTTGTGCTGTATTCAGAATATTATCAAGGCTAACCAAATTATACAGATGCCAGTGCCTTACTGCTTAAAAATATATATAGGGGTTTTGTTTGTTGTTTTTTGTTTTTTAAGCAGTAAGGCACTGGCATCTGTATAATTCACAATTTTTTTATATTAAAGGAATAGTTCACAAAAATAAAGAAAATGCCAGATATCTTCTCTCTCTCAGGTTATTTAAGATGTAGATGATTTGTTTTTCATTAAGAGATTTTAAGAAATTAAGAATTACATTGCTTGCTTACAAGTGGATTGTCTGCAGTTAATAGTTGCCGTCAGAATGAGAGTCCAAACACAGAATAATCCTTCTTCAGTTTTATCCCCATTTAAATTAAGTAACATTTCTATTTTCATTTATTCTATTTTCAGCTCCTCTTCCCATTCCTGTCATCACCAGAGACACTTCAAACTGTTCATCATCATCACCATCATCATCATCTGACCGTTCATCTGTGTCCAGATGTTCACTGCTGTGTTCAGTGGTGAATGTGAGTGATGTGACTCTCTCCTGGTACAAAGGAAACAGTTTATTGTCCAGAATCAGTGTGTCTGATCTCAGCATCAGTCTCTCTCTACCTCTGGAGGTGGAATATCAGGATAAAAACACCTACAGCTGTGTGATCAACAATCCCATCAGAAACCAGACTCGGCACAACATCAACATCACTCAACTCTGTCAGACATGTCCAGGTACATCAGTGGTGATATTATTGATTAATGAGTTTGTTTTAAAAAGTATATTCTTCAAGCTTTCCAACCTTGTCCGTTCAAAGCCAGGTTAAGTGAGCTGAGAGCTATGGCAACAATGTCTTGATTAAAATCAGACAGTTCAGGACTCATTTATAACTATTGTTTTTCTGTTGTTCATCACAGAACTCATGCAGCAGTCACCGTCAGTGGCATTATCAGTTATTGTAGTGATAGTACTGGTCTTGGCTGTAGTTGTGGCGGTGATCTACTTACTGCAAAGGAAAAGCAAACAACCAAGATCACAAGGCAAGTATTACCCTTTTCATCAAATAATATGAGCATTCTGGGATAAAGTCCAGTGTTCAGGAGATGTGCCACAATATCTGTATTTTAAACACTATTTCAGACTTATTTGAACAATGTGACATTATTATTAAAACAGTCCAGACTTGTGAGGAAGAGGTACTGTATGCCGAAACAACGTTTTGTGCACGCAGTGTTCACAGTACGGTAAGAAACTGTACTGCAGTGTGCAGTGAATCTGTCTGCTGAAACCACAGAGGCCGAGAGACAAATATGCGCTTGCACATGTAACGAAGCAGAGAATGTGCAATCCTGTGCTGATGTCAGTGTTTGTACTTATTTGTCTGTGCATTATTTGGCCTTTAAATCAATGTAAACCACTCGTTTTAGCTTAATGTCTGCTTATGCTTGCTCTGTTTCTGTTTAGGCTTCAATTGTACATGAAGACACAGGGTAACATCAGATAACTTGAAAAACTATTTTCTTCTTTCTTCTTGTTATCATTTCTTAGATCTAGTAGTATTTAGGAAGAGTGGAGGTTCTATTTTTACTGAATGCCATGATTTATGCCTCTGAAAAGCCACAGGCATCTGTAACAGACACACAAACAGTGAGGAATCAAAGCTTTTATTGTCAACCCTGACGATTCAGTGGCAGGAAGGCAGTGCCAGTTGATGTTTTGCATCTCTACCAGTGATTACAATGAACAATGAACAGACAAAAATTTGTTTTTAAAATCCCCAAAAAGCCCCAAATACCCTTCAAAAGCCAAAGGCCATGCTCTGTTTGAAGTCTCCCTTTTGTGGTAGAAATTGTGCGTGTACAACTTGCCAGTATTTAAGAGAGTTATTTAAAACGATCAAATCAAACATCATGCTTTTGCTATCATGTTCTGTGCTTGTAATTGTCTTTGTATTCAACCGTTGTCTTTGAGCTGATTTATAGTGTTTATAGTCAAGAACATTACCAGCCTGCTAGTATATATATGTATACACACAAACACTACTTATATACATATAAACATACACACATTGTTTTACATGTTTTAATTCCTGATATTCATGTTTTGTTTTCTTTCAGAAACTCAATGAAGAAGATCACATCATATACTCAAGTGTTAATGCAAAATGACGTGATCAGTGGTATTAGCATGTTTTGCGACTAATAAAGTAATTTTCAAATATTAACTTCAGGGTCAATTATCTCAAAGTACAGAGTATACATTTTCAGATAGTGACAAACTGTTGACAGTTATGGACATAAGGGACTGAAAGCTAGTGTTTCAGTGTCATCAGTATTTGATCACTATTTCAGTATCAGCATGTTCTCTGGCTTACACTGACATTTCATGCCATAGACTGTTAGAGAATACATTAACATCCTATACTTGTATTATTCATTTTTCTGGAATACTTGATTATGATTGGTCAGTTGGCTTCCAGCAGTCAAATATTTCTAAATAATCTCCACTCATGTGGGTAAATCTGACCACTAACGACTCATCTGTGAAGTCGAATAGATATGTTTTAATGGATTATACCTAGTTTTACATTAGACTTTCAGTGTTTGCCATCTGTGCCTTCCAACTTGCTGTTACTTGTTCTGCGGTTAGTTTACCTGTAAGACAAGACATGTTCATGTTAGCTCAGCTGGAATCTTTCTCTTATACTCTGTTAAAACATCCACAGTAGACACTTAGTCTAAACAAAAGCCTTATGTATTTTTAAATGCTTTTAAAATGTTTTTAAAATGTACTAACTCTGGTATTGTTTTTTTTTATTATTATTATTATTGGCATTATTGACATTTTTGTATGCAATTTCATATACATTTTCTATATTATTTTTGTATATTTTATTGATTTTTGGATCAGTTCTTAACACAAAAAGTAATGCATTTATACTTTGTATTTTGTATTATTGTACCAGCACTTCTGAGGAGATGAAAGTCAGTGTAAGATTCATGTGAACAGTTTGAATTTATCTACACATTCTGATGAAATGTTCTGGACCATCTATGTTCATGTGGTGGCATCAGCCAGTCAACATTGCAAGGATTTTTTTTATTTCCTGCAGATCCAGAATGGTTAGTCGGGTGACATTTACAGCACTGTGATTGAATTTTAATGATTAACCGTCTTCAGTTATTATATAGAATTCCTTTTTAGATCCTGAATGTTCGGCATCCATTTGAATTCAACCCTAAAACCGACGAGCTGTTCTTTGTCTGCAGTTAGTTGTTCAGCTTGTCAGACAGGACATGTTTGTGCAACTTCATCAGAAAATGTTGTGCAGAGCAATAAAAACAAGTGTACTAATACTGTTTTCTATAACTGATCATGACATGCTAATACTGTACTACTCTCACAGGATATGTAGTAATACAATGTAAACAACACCTTTATCTTTTTCTGCATTCATGTATTAAACTGACAGCACTGACCCTGTGTTTATTTTATTAAATCGGTGTTGCCCCAATAAAATTAATTTTGCCATGACAAAAAGTATCTATAAAGAGTCTTTTACTGACGTCTTCAGTCCAAAGAGGTAAAGTTTGTCATGTTCTAGTAAGATGTCATTGTGAACTTACGGACATCAATCAACAGCTGTGATATTGGTGATTATACTTATATAAGTTGCTCAGTAGTTTTTGTTGGATGTTATTGGTTATAAATACTGCAGCATAGCAGTTGTGCGGGTTTGTCTTTAAACTGAAGATTTTGTTTAATGTTTTTTTCAAGTACTTTAACTCTCATTATCACTTTAAACATTAATAGATTTGGGTTTGTCTTGTAATTAGTTTTTTCTGTTAAGATATCATATTTCTTTAGTTTACATTGTGACTTCATGATGGAGGTTTATATAGAGATCAACAGCATTCTACAGTGTCTTGATTGAAGTTGCAGGATTCATTGACTAGATTTACTCTTTACAGATGTCATTCAGCAGTCATATCTTATTCTACTACAGATATTTGTTGGTTTATTGAAACTGGTTATGCCTGTAGTTGTGATGATGTACTTTCACTGCAGGAAGAAAACAAGCAACAACAGAGGGTAAATATTATCTTATTCATTAAATGATATCAGACTTTATGTATCAAAATCTAGTGCTCAAAATATTTTTTAAACAATTTGCAGACTATTAAATATATTACATTTTGAAAAAAAACTGTAGTTGCTGTCACGAATCTGGTCCATGCTCTCTTGGTTTACCACCACCAGAGGTCACCCGTTCACCACATTGACTCTCACACTACACAGCACACTGGACTACAGTTCCCACAATGCATTGCACAGATCACAGCTGTCACCATTCACTCATCACACACACCTGATGCTCATTTCACAATCACGCACTCATTATTTAACCTGGGACTTCCTCTTGCTCTGGGCCGAGTATTGTTAGCGTTTATCACTAACCCAGCGATAGCAACTTTACAGAGCCATTGTTCTAGTCCTAGTCTTGCCTTGTTTATCTTGCCGTGTCTGACCCTGCCCGTGTTTCCTGGATTTACCCTTCGCCTCTGCCGTTTGGACTCTGTTAGCTCCCCGTTTGGATTATTGCTCTCGTTTCTGGATTATCTCTCTGCCTTGCCCCTTTGGATACTGTTCGCCGATCGTCGACCCACGCTTGCTCCACGGATTGCTTTGTCTTACCTCCACCATACCTGTTAGCCACTGTCTGACCCTGCCTGTTTCTGACCATGTTTTATAATAAAGCCTTGCATATGGATCCGCATGTCTCACGTCTCGTCAACCCCGTAACAGTTGCATTGTTTAGTGCTTTTGTTATGCATGATGATAATTCTATTAGACCTGATTGTTTACGTCATCAGACATATCAGTAAGTAGTCAAATGTAAATACAATTGAAATTTTACATTCATATTTATTTAGAACATAAATTGTTTATTTTAAACTGTGCGTGAATATAGATGGTTAATTAATTTAAAGTAATTAAAGCGTTGTACCTTGTCATGCCGTCCTGTTTCACTTGATGGCAGTACAACCTATTCAGAAGAGGAATAGATCTTTTTTCATTTACGTGTGTAATTCTATGTTAAATACACAAATTCTCCTTACACCAATCCACATGTGTTTGTAGATCTGATAATCAAAGAACAGCAAAGCATGTCAGAATACACACAGATCATCAACTGCATTCAGTTGGGAGAACTTCCATGGGTCAGAAAATAGTTTTTTTTTTTTCCTTGGTTTTTTTTACTTTAAATATAACTTTTATTCATTTAACATTCATGGTGATGTCCTCTATTCTCTAAACTCAGTCATCTTATTGAGGGCAAGACAATGTATTCATGATTATTGTTGATGTTCTCTGTACAGCACTTTGTGAAAGTTATTTTTAAAGGGGTTATATAAAAAAAAAGTTATTATTATTATTATTATTGGTTACACCCTATTCAAAAGTGATTCATTTGCAAAGAATATTTCTCTGTGTCTCAAACAGAAATCCTTGCTGGATGTGAGCAGAACCGAGACAGCTGTGAACTATCAACAGTGAAACTCAAAAGGCAGATCTCAAGAGAATATCACTTACACCCAGAATTGGGAGTCATTCAATTACATGGTCTTATAAATTGTATTTCATCTAAAGTTATATTTAATATTGTCAATTTGTATACAAAATGTAGATTATTGTGTATTTAAATACTTTTTAGTGGTTACCTGAAGAAGAAAAACGTGCTCCAATGTAATGCTTTTTTACTTTGATGTCTAATAAAACAAATTTAACGTCAAAGACATATTTAAAAGTAGTTTCATAGGGTTTTTAAAGGGTTGTATTTCTGCTAGTGTAAGATGTTGAAATCACTGGTGTGGCTTGAGATTTATTACTTAAATTTCACTTTGTTTAAACTCAGTGTTATTGTGAAATTATCCGTCAGCATCTTGTGTGTCTGTGGACTGTGTAATATATGCAAACACCAGCAGAGGGGGCCATAGACAGCATTTAAAGCAGGGGTGACCAGACCAACCCTGTTCCATACCTTCCAGCAGAGTTCAGCTCCAAACCTGATCAAACACACCTGTCTGTATCAACTGCTCCTTCAGATCCTAATTATTTGATTCAGTTGTGTTTGATCAGGGTTGGAGCTGAACTCTGCAGGAAGGTAGATCTCCAGGAACAGGGTTGCCCCCCCCCTGTTTTAAAGCATCTTATTTACAGTACAATATACTAATTATTTCTATAATGGCCATCTGATAACTTTATACAATTGACAAAGACAGTGTGTATGTACAATTAAACAAACACACACTTAAAACCCGCTGATGAACACAAGTCCTGTACAAATGCTGAGCAGCTGAATGTTGACACCTCGCAGCACAAACGACAGAGATGAAGCCGCTCTGTCTAGCACATTAGTATATATAGTACATAATCTTGTATTTATCGTCTATATTGTTTCTATATTTTATTGTTAATTTTTAGACTAATTCTTAACATTTCTGAAATGTATTATGCATTTATACTGGCTATTTTGTACTATTATACCAGCACTCCTAAGGAGATGAACATAAGTGTAAGATTCATATGAAGTTTGAATTCATCTACACATTCTGTTGAACTGTTTTGGACATTCTGTGTTCATTTGGTGCCGTCAGCCAGTCAGCATTGTAATGATTTTTTTATTTCCTGCAGCTCAGGTGACATTTACAGGACTGTGGTCAGCTCACGTGTATGCAATGCCAATCCTGCCGTAATTAGAAATAAATAAATGTACAAAGAAAAGTAAAAAAGCAAAAATAAATAATTATAATTTTATTTCCTTATGTATCTTTTCATTTTTTTCCACATTTATTATTTTATTTTATTTATACATTTATTTATTTGCACATTTATTTATTTATACATTTCTTTGTCTGTAGGGTTATGAGGAGGGCGTGTTTTACCGCAGGAATAGCAATCGAGCCAGAGTAGTCGAGGGGTACGCTTTGAGGCCACAATACACGCAGAACTGTGGAAGATATCAGGAAACCCATCAAAACATCATTTCAACATTTTATAGGCTACGAAACCTAATGTTAACAAGACACCAGCAGTAATCACTTTTTATAAATACAAATAACCTGGGCTAAGCCAGATTTTATTTTTTATTCTTTAGCACTGGCTCACAAAATAATTTGCTCACAAAACAAGAAAATATTTCCAACTTGATTTGACTAGACCGCAGAATGCTAATGTTTGTCATGTTTACTATACTTGTCTGATTAGACGAGCTGAGGAGTGATCAGTCATTTTGTTTGTAGGCTATTTCATTAATGCCTTTGTTGTTCAACTTATTAGCACCTGCATTCCTATTGAGGATTCCTTCCTGTTGAGGTTTCTTTCCTTATATGGCTCTCTAGAGGGAGGGAGAAAGAAGGAGGGAAGAGAGAGTGTTATACCTGTGGTTCCTTTCAAAAGTTCAAACCTATGAACTGTCTTCACACCATTGGATTATTCCTCGCTTCTAAATACTTCTATGTGGATGTATTTTTATCCCTGAAGGCATGGAGCAAGTTAACTACATCTGAGAATGAATGATTCTGTTTATAATGGGACTAGATTATTGTTTTATTGCATTTATTCTTCTCATATGCAAGAGGAAAATACAGTATATAGGCCTACTGGAGACAACTTTATATGTGAAGAATGATTCATAAACTTTATTCTGTCTGTTGCTCTTGAGTGGTATGTGTTAAATATATTTTTATCAACTATGAGGAACATTTGTTTGCCTATTTGGAGTTAAAATAGAAAGTTGTCTTTGAACATTGAGTGCAGTTTTGTTGAAATGATTTTAGTACATTTTCTTCACTTAGAACCTATTTGATCCGAAATGGGTTTTTATTTACTGACTGGGACGTTCTGTTTGTATTTCAGGTGTGTTTGGTGTTGATACGAATGAAATGAAGTCAGTATCAGTGACTGAGGGAGATTGTGTCACTCTAATGTTACTGAAGTACAGAGAAATTATCATATATTGTGGATGTTTGGACCTCAAAAGACTCGTATAGCTGAAATCTATAAGCAGGTTGTTAATATGTTTGACAGTACTGAGACATTTGGAGACAGACTCCAGATGGACAGTCAGACAGGATCTCTGACCATCAGAAACTTCAGTTCTGAACACGCTGGACTTTATAAACTTGCTGTCATCAGTGGAAATACCTCATTGAAGAGGTTCTGTGTTACTGTCTGTGGTGAGTAACTGATGTTTAGCTCCAGACTGTGATGAAACAAAAAATAAAATAGGGGTCTTCTTTGATTTTACTTTATTTACTGATAAGATGACCTGTGTGTTTGATGATCTTAAATATGTCTTAATTAGTAAACATCTCTGTCCCCCCCCCCCCCCCCCCCCCCCCCCCCCAGCTCATCTGCCCATTTCTGTCATCACCAGAGACTCTTCAAATTGTTCATCATCACCTGAAAGATCATCCATGTCCAGATGTTCACTGCTGTGTTCAGTGATGAATGTGGGTCGTGTGACTCTCTCCTGGTTCAAAGGAAACAGTTTATTGTCCAGCATCAGTGTGTCTGATCTCAGCATCAGTCTCTCTCTTCCTCTGGAGGTGGAATATCAGGATAAAAACACTTACAGCTGTGTGCTCAACAATCCCATCAACAACCAGACTCAACATCTGGATATCAGTCAACTCTGTCAGCCATGTGCAGGTACACCAGCGATGAAATTAGAGACTGAAATATTGTTCAGGATTATTTTTATGAGCTAACTTTGCTTTTGTTTTAATGAACTCATGATCTCTGTAATCTCAGTTTGAGCATTTTGGAGAGTTTTCCTGTTCTGTGTAGTTTAAAACCTGCCATTAAAACTCTCTGAGCAAAGAGATAAATCAGTTGAGTTGAGATGTTTGATTACATTTTATTTATATTGTCTCTCTTCACTCTCTAATGACTTATGTCTTGGCTGATGACGGTTGGAGTAAAACTCTTTTTCATGAAGGGCTGTTTTATATTTGTTTATTACAGAACCAGGCCACCATCTCATATCACTGATAGTTGCTGCAGTGCTGCTAGCCATAATTGTAGGTTTTGGCCTCGTGTTCTGCTGCAGGAGGAACTGTACACTCTTAAAAATAAAGGTGCTTCAAAAGGTTCTTCAAGCGATTCCATAGAAGAACCATTTTTGGTTCCACAAAGAACCATTTAGTCAAAGGTTTTTTAAAGAACCATCTCTTCCTTGCCTTCTTATAATCTGAAGAACCTTCTTTCACCACAAAGAACCTTTTGTGAAACAGAAAGGTTCTTCAGATGTTAAAGGTTCTTTATGGAACCATTTAGACAAAAAGGTTCTTCTATGGCATGAATTTAGGATCAAAGTGTTCAATACTTTTAATGATCACTGTGGTAGTGTATTAAAATGAAACATGTTTTCTGCTCAACTTTAAAATGCTATCTTCTGCTTGGTAAAGCCACAGAGGGTTATTATTTATAATAAATAATGTTAATTTTAATTAAATAGTTAATGTTAACTGAGTCCTACCTCAACACTTCCCTATTTCTCAGAAAGACTTTTAACTTTAAAGAATAAGAGGCTAAATAATAATAACTAATTTAGTTAAAGCAACAGAAAATAAGAGAAATATACAGTTGAAAAGCTTCAAGCTAGTATAATCTTATATTTGCACACGTCATTTGAAAACACTTACATCTAACTCTTCCCACACTTGCCACATGTATGTTGATTCCCTCCAGTGCAGGTTACATAGTTTCGCCAGTAGGTGGCAGAAAGAGACTGACTTTAACAGAGAGTTCAGTAAAAACGTGATTCATAGAATGAAGCAAGGTTATAAACAAGAAAATTAATTATTGATTTGCATTTGTATTTGAAACATAAAACTTAAAATGCTTCACTATTTTTACATATCTACATGGAATACATTAGCTAACAACACAGATCATGTTAACACTTCACATCGTTAAAACACTCTGGGTCTTGTTGAGCATGAAAGACCAATAGCCAAGGTCAAGATTTTTATTAAATAATGCATTAAATTTTGTTTTATTTTTCACCAAACCCTATCATATACCCCCATAACACTTGGAATATACAGCACGTGTCACATTGGATCAGTCTGTGATAAAAAATTAAAAAATAAATAATAATAATCATAATAAATAAAAGCTTCATGCTGGTTACTAATCACTATTTCGCTGCCTTTATATGGATGAGCATGGGCAAGACTTTTTTTCTTTTTTTCTCTTTTTGTGGGTCGATGAAGAAAAAGGACATACAATATTAGAACAACGCCAGGGTGAGTAAATGCTGACTTAATTGTCAAATTAGGGCAAACTATCCCTTTAATGTTCTTCAGAACCTTTAAAGAAGAATTATAAATAAACACCAACCTCTTTTATCTTCAGTATCTTCTGGTTTTATTCTGCAGGATTCAGGGTCACTCATGTTCTCACTTTTCCTTCATAAACTCTGTCTTCTTCACTTGTAGGCTGATGGGAACATTCCAGCATTGAATTGCTGCAGGAAGAGATTCGTGGAAGGGGAATTGTTGTGTGATACGCTCTTTAAAAAAAAAGGTTCTTAAATGGTTCTTTGGCAGGGTGTATGGTTCCATGAAGAACCTTTAATATCCAAATAACCTGTCCATTGCACAAAAGGTTCTTTGTAGCACAGAAAGGTTCTTTGGACTATTTAATTGTTTTTCATCACTCATCATGTAAATATTTTTGTCTCTGGAAAGTGAGATCAAGTGAGCTAAATTGTCCTGTCTGGTCCAGAACTCAGAACATTTTCTATTAGTTGCATTCAGTTATAGTGTAAAAAGTATTCATTTTGAGTTATACAAATAGTGTTGTGGTGTTTATTGATTAAAAAAGACCAGTAGATCCTTTTATGTCTATTAACTATTTTAATGCTGTTTGCATCACAAAAAAAAAAAAAAAAGTTTAGTATAAAAAATACTGCAATCATGTATTAAAATGAAATAAAAAGGGTGAGGGATACAAAATCTTAAAATGCGTAAATAAATAAATACAAACAGCCAATGTGAAATTAAAAATATTGCAAAATATTGTTAGTAGTATCTAGAGGACTGAATGGTTGCATGTTCGCAGCACTGCACTAAAATAACATTTCTAGGAAACACTTTGAATATATATATATAAATTGTAATAATATTTCTAGTTTATTGCTTTTTATTTTCATTTGACTGCAGCCGAAACTGGTTCTTGTTTCACTTTTTTTTTTATGTGCAAAGCACTATGCACTGTGACACACAACCTGCTCTGTTCAAAATGAATCAAAATAAGATGCACTGTGGTCATTGGTCACGTGTGGTACCAGTGGTTCATGCTGTGGAAATGCTGTATGTGGGTGAAGAGCTGCAGCTGAACTCTCAGCCTGTGATGGTAATCTGAAGCACTTCTTACTCATAGGAACTTTTCATTGACTTCTATAGTAAGAAGAAAATGTCAACTGAGACGCGACACAAGATAACAAACAAATCTTGAGTTCCCATGATGTGCTGGGCATGTGTGCAGTTTTGTTTTGTAAAATACAGTTTATTTTGACAGTGGCAGGAAAACTTTAAACATTAACCTCAACAAAGATACTGTTATGTTCAACATTAATAGATTTCTGTCACTTTGTTGTACAGGAAATATTGGCCAACCAGAACCCAAAGTGTCAGAAAATCTCTAGATAGCGTTAACGAATGGGTATTGACATGAAATGACACAAACTATTAAGTGTACAGCTTTCACTGATATATAATCTACATGTTTTGTCTGAATGTTTACCATACCATGTAAAAAAAAAAAAAAAATCTGCAAATGGGCTCTGTGATTTGATATTCATATAATAAAGTATTCAGTTGATCAGTTGTGGAGTTATAAAATCTGAAGGGATAGTTTTTTCTTTTCTTTTTTTTCTTGCTGAGAGGTAATTGACAGGAAGGAGATTTAGAAGTACAAACCACAAAGCTGAGTAATGTTTCCTTATAGAACAAAGAGGTCACAGTCTTCATCCTGTTTGTGATTTTGAAAGAGATAATTTTTTGATGTACATATAGCTTCTGTGAAGACATTTCATAGACTAATGTTGACTAAACTGAGGGGTGGAGCAATTTTTACAAAAAATGCATACTCCTCAAGAACTAGCACAAGAAGTGGTCTTTTGGCTTCATTGTTTTGGTTTGTTGTTTATGGAATGGATGATGAACCAATAACTAATACTACTAAATTCACCCACATTGTAACTTTAATCAAATAGTGAGCCTTGATGTATCTTATGGTAAAAATATAAACTGAAAACTATAACTTATCAGTTTTAATAATGGCTACTGGATTTTGTATATACTTGTATATAGCCTACCTAAAAAAAATTGCAACAGTTTCTTAATTTTTCACTTTGCTGTCTAATAAAAGTAATTTCATCTTGTGTATCCATGTGATATTTAGAGTTTATATTAAACAAACATCACCAGAGGGGGCCACAGACAGCATTTAAAGCATCTTATATAAAATATACCAATTATTTCTATAATGAGCCTCTGATAAATTTCTGCAATA
Source organism: Barbus barbus (assembly GCF_936440315.1). Lineage (NCBI taxonomy): Eukaryota > Metazoa > Chordata > Actinopteri > Cypriniformes > Cyprinidae > Barbus > Barbus barbus. Next base: position 11,094,198 of record NC_136737.1, read on the forward strand.
ATCAAACACATCCAACTACTGCATATTTATAATAACAGTTAAAACCCTCCTGACTGACACAAGTCCAGTATGAACATCCCGTAATGGTCTTGAGTGTTAGGTTTCCTTCCCTGCCTTCACAAAATGACTATTATACTTCATTGTTTTTCTGCTGCAGTTTCACTTTATATAGAGCAGATTTTGTGCGTAGTTGCAGGGGAACAATCCCCCATCACCCCTTCTGTTTGTGCAGACCGATGAAGATAATTTACTGCAGATGTCATCCAGGGTGACCACTGTCCCACCTTGCAGCTGCTTGTTGTTGAGAGGCAAAACAAAACATCAGATGTCAGTTTCCGCTGTTCTGCAATGAATGTCGTCGCATTGCTCTGAGCTGCCATTTGTACTGTAGAAAATCTAAAAAAAGACTGGACTCATGCATTTTCAGAGTGTTTACAGGAAGGAGGAAGTTTTGAGTGATATATAGTTTGTTGTATTTAAAAAAAATCAAGGGGAATTAGATTTTTCATTATTTGACCACCAATTACAAATTCAGACTTTGTGTTGCAGAAAATTGGAAAACAAAATGGTATAAAACCATAAAATTATATGCAAAGTATTAGTGCTGTCAATCGATTAAAAAATTGAATTGCGTTAATCACAGTCCTGGCAAATTTAAAATACTAGGATTTACCTGTAAATGTGTTGAAATAAAGGAATGCATGACAAACTAGTTTAAGGAAACAGAACCTTTCACATCTCCGCAAAGTATGAGACATAATCCCTATTATTCTTTTGCTTTAATTCAGCCATTATCAGGCTTTATACTGGCAATAAAATGTTTACCAAGCCACATCGCTTAAATCCCAGTACACATTTACCCAACTATTATCAAAACTATTTCTAAATACAAACCCGATTCCAAAAAAGTTGGGACACTGTACAAATTGTGAATAAAAACAGAATGCAATGATGTGGAAGTTTCAAATTTCAATATTTTATTCAGAATACAACATAGATGACATATCAAATGTTTAAACTGAGAAAATGTATAATTTTAAGGGAAAATAAGTTTATTTTAAATTTCATGGCATCAACACGTCTCAAAAAAGTTGGGACAAGGCCATGTTTACCACTGTGTGGCATCCCCTCTTCTTTTTATAACAGTCTGCAAACGTCTGGGGACTGAGGAGACAAGTTGCTCAAGTTTAGGAATAGGAATGTTGTCCCATTCTTGTCTAATACAGGCTTCTAGTTGCTCAACTGTCTTCCTCTTTATGATGCGCCAAATGTTTTCTATGGGTGAAAGATCTGGACTGCAGGCTGGCCATTTCAGTACCCGGATCCTCCTTCTACGAAGCCATGATGTTGTAATTGATGCAGTATGTGGTCTGGCATTGTCATGTTGGAAAATGCAAGGTCTTCCCTGAAAGAGACAACGTCTGGATGACATGGCGTCCCAATTTTCCAAAAAGAACTTCAAATTTTGATTCGTCTGACCACAGAACAGTTTTCCACTTTTCCACAGTCCATTTTGAATAAGCCTTGGCCCAGAGAAAACACCTGCGCTTCTGGATCATGTTTAGATATGGCTTCTTTTTTGACCTATAGAGTTTTAGCCGGCAACGGCGAATGGCACGGTGGATTGTGTTCACCGACAATGTTTTCTGGAAGTATTCCTGAGCCCATGTTGTGATTTCCATTACAGTAGCATTCCTGTATGTGATGCAGTGCCGTCTAAGGGCCCGAAGATCACGGGCATCCAGTATGGTTTTCCGGCCTTGACCCTTACGCACAGAGATTTTTCCAGATTCTCTGAATCTTTGGATGATATTATGCACTGTAGATGATGATAACTTCAAACTCTTTGCAATTTTTCTCTGAGAAACTCCTTTGTGATATTGCTCCAATATTTTTCGCCGCAGCATTGGGGGAATTGGGGATCCTCTTGCCATCTTGACTTCTGAGAGACACTACCACTCTGAGAGGCTCTTTTTATACCCAATCATGCTGTCAATTGACCTAATAAGTTGCAAATTGGTCCTCCAGCTGTTCCTTATATGTACATTTTACTTTTCCGGCCTCTTATTGCTACCTGTCCCAACTTTTTTGGAATGTGTAGCTCTCATGAAATCCAAAATGAGCCAATATTTGGCATGACATTTCAAAATGTCTCACTTTCAACATTTGATATGTTATCTATATTCTATTGTGAATAAAATATAAGTTTATGAGATTTGTAAATTATTACATTCCTTTTTTATTCGTAATTTGTACAGTGTCCCAACTTTTTTGGAATCGGTTTTGTAAATATAACAAAACATTTTCTTGCGACCATACATGAAGTATTATAGTAAAATGCATTATGAAGAAGAATTGGACCTATTCTGCAGGTGCATTAGAGCTAACATTAGCATCATGATACATACGACAATTTATGAGATTAATAGTACACTTTTACTCAGAACTGCACTGTAAACCACCATCGAGTGTTTGTAATCACTTCCTTTTGCGATCACATGTGTATACTTTGGGCGGCCGCGGTACATTATAAAAGTAGCCCAAAAAACCGCAACCCACGGCTCTGTAAATTTTCCCTGACCTTGACCTCGAGTTCTCATGAGTAAGAACAATGAGTCGACTGTTTGAATATAGTGTTCAAAAAATTATTTTTATGTGGCATTTAAATTATTTTTGTTAAACACAGGAATAGCGCACAAATGTTATTCACACAAATGTACATTGATCATAAATACTTCATTCAACACAAGAAGATTTCTGTACAGGAAATAGTGGCCAGCCAAAACCAAAGTGTCATAACATCTCTAGATAGTGTGAACTAGTGTGTATAGACATGAAATGGCATTAATATTCAGTATCTAATGTTAATTTTTGTGCACTGACTGACAGCTTTATTGATGTTAATTGGCTCTTGTGCTTGAGGGTGAAACCTGAGCTGATGTAAACCATAAAAAAAAAAACAGATGTACTCCAGATGTCATCCAGGGTGACCATTGCCCCGCCTTGCAGCTGCTTGTTGCTGTGAAAACAAAACATCAGAAGTGTTTCCGCTCTTCTGCAATGAATGTCGTCACATTGCTCTAAGCTGCCATTTGTACGGTAGAAAATCTAAACAAGACTGAACTCATGCATTTTCAGAGTGTTTACAGGAAGGAGGAGGTTTTGAGTGATATATAGTTTGTTGTATTTCAAAATTTGTTGTATTAGATTTTTCATTATTTGACCACTTCACACCAATTCTAAATTATAAATTGGCTTTGTGTTGCAGAAAATTAGAAAACAAAATGGTATAAAACCATAAAAGTATTAACAGATATTAAAAAAAAAAGAAAAAAAAATTGTCTGTTACCACTTCTGTTCGTATTCCTAGTTTGGCTTCCAAGCAGACCTGCACAAGCATCTTGTTTTGCTTTTTTATTGCACCAAATAAATGCTTCATGCACTGTGACACATTACCTGCTCTGCTCTAAATGAGATGCGCTGTCTTTGGTCAGATGTGGTACGGGTGTCTATTATTGGAGGCTGATCCACACTAAGTTTAGGCTACAGTACAGTTAAGATCACTGAAGCTACCCCTAAAGGGCGGAGCGAATTTACCCTGAAAAAGCTAACCGAAATCTGGAAGTCTGAAACTGAAATCAAGAAGTGTAACGTAGCGTTTTTGATTCTGTTGGCTTTTTTTTTTCTTCACAGAAAAGTATCGTTAGTTTTTTAAATGGATGTATTGTTTAATCGACGTACAGTGACAGGCCCACGCACATCGTAATCTTAAGCGACTGGGCTTTTGTGTATCCCATTGTGGACATTTAAAGCGAAAACGATAGGATACTAAAGTAACAGCTTTTAATAGTAGGCTATATAGTAACTTAACATTGACTGTATTCCTCGAAATGGCCTTCGTTTGTTATTAGCCTAACGTGCTACGTTATCTGCGTCGACTTATATTATTTTGAAAAAGAAAAAGAAAAGAAAAGCAGATGAGCGCTAAATCATGAGGAGTTTTGATCGGATATGTAGGGAACTGTGAATATGATTCATGAATCTTTATTCCTCTGCCTATGGATTTGGCTCTCACATGGTAAGTGATATATCTTTAATGTTTCATTCCCAAAAGTTGCCGTTTTTATCTTTTCACACATTATATATGTTGATATTTGGAATATGTTTAACATCTGGAAAACATCCTGTCTAAAGGAATAAACAACTGACTCAAATATGAGCTGGTGAACAAGTCTTTTTAGTGGCCTTGTTGCTTTTTGTAATGTAATTGTTTCTAAAATTGGACAAATACATTAATAAAAAAACAATATTTTTCTGTGTTTCAGGTGTGATTGGTTATACAGATGAAGTGAAGTCAGTATCAGTAACTAAGGGAGATTCTGTCACTCTAAACACTGATGTCTCTGAAGTGCAGAGAAATGATTATATACTGTGGATGTTTAACATTAACAATTCAGACACTCGTATTGCTGAAATCCACCGACAGTACATCTATACAGAGGGCAGTATTGTGAGATTCAGAGACAATCTGCAAATAGACAGTCGAACTGGATCTCTGACCATCAGAAACATACAAACTGAACACTCTGGACTTTATAAACTAACAATCATCAAAGCTGGGGTCACATACAAGAGTTTTTCTGTTGCTGTCTATGGTGAGTAATATTACTTGTTGAATAATACCAAGAAATAAAAGAGATGTAAAATTACCAGAAGAACTGTCCTTTAAGATGAATAACCCATTATATAATAGCCTAGTATAGGTTGTGCTGTATTCAGAATATTTAAGGCTAACCACATTATACAGCCACCAGTGCCTTAATCAATCAATCAATCAATCAATCAAACTTTATTACAGACTCAAAGTCCAAATTTAAAAAGACAATGAACAACATATGCAACCCATATAATCCATCATAAACATACAGAGTTACAAGATACACCAGTACCAGTGTCTCCACAGCTTTGACTGATACCGTGTAGTACTAACCCTTATATTTGATAAACCCACAATAATTTCATTTTTAGAAGCATTAAGCCGACAGATAAATCTATACATAAGACTTCGTAACAGTGCTTTAAAAGTGATTACTCTTACACTCACAAACATTTCACTTGCACTATGCCATCTAGGTCTCCTTAGTAAGATTCTCATTGCATCGTTATAAGCTACTTGCAGCTTCTGTAAACTAGATGTTCTGTAGTTACACCACAAATGAGCAGTATAAAATGTTGTACAATATGCTTTAAAAAGTGACACCTTCACCTCATCTGAGCAGAAACTAAACTTTCGCAAAAGTATATTTGCCCGCATATACATCATGCGGCGTTGCCTTTCAATATCCTCATCATCTGTCATCCGTTCAGTGATAATATGTCCAAGGTATTTTACTTTCGCACACACAGTGAGACTCTTGTTAGACAACTTAAAAAATTGAAAATGTATACTTTTATCCTCCTTAGTTCTGCAAATCATAACCATACTCTTATCAGGATTATATAAAATCCCTTACTGCTTAAAAAATAAATATATATTCATTTTTTTATATTAAAGGAATAGTTCACACACAAATAAAAAAGCAAAATGCTGTAAATCTTCTCTCTCTCAGGCTGTTTAAGATGTAGGTGATTTGATTATCATTGGAAGAGATTTTAAGAAATTAAGAATTACATTTCTTACTTACAAGTGAATTCTCTGCAGTTAATGGGTGCCGTCAGATTTAGAGTCCAAACACAGAATACCACTTCTTCAGTTTTGTCCCCATTTAAATTAAGTAACATTTCTAATTTCATTTATTTTTTAATATTTCCAGCTCCTCTTCCCATTCCTGTCATCACCAGAGACACTTCAAACTGTTCTTCATCATCATCATCATCATCTGACCGTTCATCGGTGTCCAGATGTGTGCTGCTGTGTTCAGCGGTGAATGTGAGTCATGTGACTCTCTCCTGGTTCAAAGGAAACAGTTTATTGTCCAGCATCAGTGTGTCTGATCTCAGCATCAGTCTCTCTCTTCCTCTGGAGGTGGAAAATCAGGATAAAAACACATACAGCTGTGTGCTCAACAATCCCATCAGCAACCAGACTCAACATCTGGACATCAGCCAACTCTGTCACATGTGTACAGGTAAGTCAGGGGTGATAGTAGTGGTTATAATTATTGATTAAATATATTCTTCAAGCTTTCTAGCCATGTCTGAGAAGCTTTCCAAGACATGTTAAGTGAGTTGAGAGCTATGGTAACAATGTATTAACTGATAATTATTATTGTTCTGTTGATCATTACAGAACTCATGCAGCAGTCACATTCAATGGTATTATCAGTTATAGTGATAGTTCTGGTCTTGGCTGTAGTTGTGGGGGTGATACACTTACACCACAGGAAATGTGAACAAGCAAGATCAGAAGGCAAGTATTACCTTACGCATTAAATAATACAAGACTTCCTGGGACAAAATCATTGTATATTGTTGTGCCATCATGTTCTACTAAAGCAGTACATCCTGTTTGTTGTCAAAGGAAACGGCAAATGCGTATTGCTTTATTTATAGGCTAACTATAGTCATAATAAATGATGATCATATCATGAGTTATGTGTAGCCTAATGCTACTGTTAAATATAATCAAAATCTTCTCACATTGACCCATGTTTGTGTTTGTATATCTGGCAATCAGAAACCAAAGCATGTCAGAATACACAAAGATCATCTACAGCCTTCAGATGGGAGATCTGCCTCAGGTCAGTAAACAGTTCATCTCATCTCATTAGGGGGAAGTCATGGCCTAATGGTTAGAGAGTCGGAGGTTGCGGGTTCGAGGAATTGTAGGTGGGGGGAGTGAATGTCCAGCGCTCTCTCCACCCTCAATACCACGACTGAGGTGCCCTTGAGCAAGGCACCGAACCCCCAACTGCTCCCCGGGCACTGCAGTATAAATGGCTGCCCACTGCTCCGGGTGTGTGTTCACGGTGTGTGTGTGTTCACTGCTGTGTGTGTGCACGTTGGATGGGTTAAATGCAGAGCACAAATTCCGAGTATGGATCACCATACTTGGCCTTATGTCACTTTCATTCATTAAGACTGATTTTCTTTCTTTCTTTCTTTTTCTTACTTACTTATTTTATATATACCAGTTATTCATTCAGAATTACACTGGTTCTGTTGAATGATTATGATTCACTGAAAAGAAACAAATTCTTTTGATTAGATAGAACGCCTCATAAGAATAATTCCTTCAATTCAACACTGGTCCACTGTATTTTTTTCTAATATATCGAGGGGTGAGAACCAGAAGGGTGTAAGTGACATTTTTGGTGAAATGGAGATATACAGTATATATATCAAATGAAAGGTCTTAATGAGCTCTTTCTACTGGAAAAAGTAGGCTTCTGTCACCCATGAGTGTACAAATAATTATTCTAAACCATTGAAATCAGTACACAAAGTCAGATCAAACTATGGTAAATTTTTGTTTTGGCTCTCCTGTAAAGTTGGTGAAATGTCACTTACACCTTTCTGGTTCTCACCTCTCGATATATACAGAAAAGAACCTCATACGAGTCATTCGTTTGGGAATCTGATTACACTGGTTTCGCCGAATGGTTTTGATTCACTGAAAGGAATCGGCTCGTAAGAATGATTCACTTACAGAGTCTAACTGCAGTGGTCCCGGTGTGGAGTGTTGTTCTTGTGTTGTTGTGACGCCGTTGAACAATTATTGCCAGAGACTCGGGAGATTGTTACAAACCGATCGTCATTCGGCTCAGATAATTTTTTTGGTAAATGGAAGCAATTCTGAACCCGTTTCCTAAATTAGACCTATACCCTTATTTTTACAGTATAAATGATGATTGCTGATTAGTTTGTAATATGAATGTTTCTCTCTGTCTCTAACAGAAATCATTGCTGGATGTGGACAGAACCGAGACAGCTGTGAACTATCAACACACAATAAAACTCAAACGGCAGATCTCAAGAGAATATCACTTAGACACAGAATATGCGTAGGAGTTATTTAATTAAATTAGCTTTTGTATTATATACTTAATGTTATTGTGTATTGAAATACTTGTATACCTAAAAAGTCTAAACCACCCATTAATGACGTAACAGCGGATCTCCAGGCCTACAATACACAAACTCACATACACACACACATACGCACATACATACAGATATGCATTAACCTCCCAAACCCCCATCCAACGCCTTTGCTGCTTTGTTCCGCCAGTCTGACAAGCGGGTCTGTGATTAGCGCTGTAATGGCTGCAGACCAGATGGCTGTTCGTCTGAACTGGACCCCCCCCGCGAGTCGTGTGTCTCTGTATTGATTGTGCTTTTGTGCTGAGGTGTTTTTCCTGTTCTCACACTGTACTCTCGTTTAGGAGCATAGTGTGGGGATTATTTTTTTTTTCTCCTCTCTTTCCTCATGTTGTGCTGTATTTTTCTTCTCTATTGTATTTCGTTGCCTTGTACCTACATGTGCAATGACAATAAAGTTGAATCTAATCTAATCTAATCTAAACAGACTCTTTGATTTATAGACTCAGCAGTTGTGCAGTTTAGTATGGTAACTCATGAAAGCAGAAAAAAGGTGCTTTCATTTCATTTAGTTAATCAGAGCTATACTCAGAAGGGATTTTTATTTATTTATTTAGACTATTTATTTTTGCTGAGAGGAAAATGACGGAGGAGTTAAGCTGGGAGAAAAAAAACACAAGTTGAACAAAATAAGAACAATCGTATAAAAGAAATCTGCACTTTAACACAGTTCCTCCTCAAAGTCTTGATCCTGTTTGTGTCAGTGAGCTGAATTTGCCCTGGTGTTCATATAGCTACTGTAAAGACAATCCACGCTAAGTTTACTGTTCAGCTGCGCTCATTAGAAGCAACAGGGGGACCCCATAAAGGGCGGAGCGTTTTTACCTAGACAACATAAATCTGGAAGTAGCCTGTGGAAACTGAAATCAAAATGTAGCGTTTTGGATTATGTTGGCTACTTCTTCTTTCTTCACAGAAAAAACATTGTGCATTTTTAAAATGGATGGATGTACCACAAATTTCAGGATGTATTTTAATCGATGTACAGTAATAGGCCTACGCACATCTTACTCTTAACAAAGACTATAGGGCTGGGCTTTTCTTTTTTTGTATCCCATCTTGAAAATTTAAAGCGAAAACAGTACTAACATAACAGTTATAATATTGATAGCCCCATTAACTGTATTCCTCAAAATGGTCTTTGTTTGCTTTAAACGTATTAGGCAACTTTTAATATCTACTTCAACTTTCATTAAGACTGATTTTCTTTCTTTCTTTCTTTTTCTTACTTTAAATATACCAGTTATCCATTCAGAATTACACTGGTTCTGTTGAATGATTATGATTCACTGAAAAGAATCGGCTAATAAGAATCATTAATTCGGGAATACGATCACATTGTTTGCACTGAATTATTTTGAGTTACGGAATAGAACGCCTCATAAGAATAATTCCTTCAGGAGTCATTCAACAAAATGGTCTCTTACTTTTTCACTTTGCTATCTGATAAAACACATTTCATTTTGTTTATCCATCTAGTATTTAGAGTTCATATTAAACAAACATCACTAGAGGGGACTATAGGCAGCATTTAAAGTATCTTATATATAATAGGCCTATACCATCATTTAGTCCATCAGATCATTTACTCCAGATGTCATCCAGGGTGACCACTGCCCCACCTTGCAGCTGCTTGTTGCTGTGAAAAGTCAAGTCACCTTTATTTATGAGCGTGTCAGTAATGTATAATAATAAGATTAAACACCCGATTTTCAGTTAAAGTAATTTTATTATTGAATTCAGTGATGTCATTGTCTAGCTGTTTCGTTTAAATAGTATCTGTGAAATCAAATTGACGATAATCGCTAGAAACATCAGAAGTGTTTCCACTCTTCTGCAATGAATGTCGTCACATTGCTCTAAGCTGCCATTTGTACGGTAGAAAATCTAAACAAGACTGAACTCATGCATTTTCAGAGTGTTTACAGGAAGGAGGAGGTTTTGAGTGATATATAGTTTGTTGTATTTCAAAATTTGTTGTATTAGATTTTTCATTATTTGACCACTTCACACCAATTATAAATTGGCTTTGTGTTGCAGAAAATTAGAAAACAAAATGGTATAAAACCATAAAAGTATTAACAGATATTAAAAAAAAAGAAAAAAAATTGTCTGTTACCACTTCTGTTCGTATTCCTAGTTTGGCTTCCAAGCAGACCTGCACAAGCAGCTTGTTTTGCTTTTTTATTGCACCAAATAAATGCTTCATGCACTGTGTGTCACGTTACAGAAACGAGGTCTGGGTCCAAGAATGCAGGGAGGTGTCTTTAATAAAACAAACTAACACAAAGGCCAACCCGGCACAATAAACAGAAACCAAAACAAAACATAACATAAGCAGATCTCAGAACAGGAAGCAGGACATGAATCACGGGTAACAAACATATAATGAAAGCACACAGAGTGGTGAGAAGGTGGAAGCTATATAGTCCGTGGTGATGGGGATCAGCTGTGGGTGTAATGATTAGCCAGGTGTGTGCAATGAAACAGGTGTATGCGTGTAATCCTGTGAGTGGAGTCCGGAAGGAAGGGAGATGGCGACCTCTGGTGGGGAAGGGCAGACCTGCAGTCCAGCCTCGTGACAGTACCCCACCTTAAAGGAACGGCTTCCAGACGTTCCCCAAGATCCAACAGTCCGGAGGGGGGTGAAACAGTGAACAGGGGGAGGGATGGCGGGCCAGGTCCGTGTGGGGGCAGAGGGTCTGGAGATGGAGGCAGCGCAGGAAGCCAGGGCGGGTCTGGAGGAACGGACCAGGGGGGCTCCAGCCCAACAGGAACCCCAGGGCCCAGCCAGGGTGGGGCCGGAGGGACAAACCAGGCAGTGAGTTTAAGAACAGCCTCTGTGGCCGTGACAGGGCAGACAGTGAGTTCAGGAACGGCCTCTGTGGCCGTGACAGGGCAAACAGTGAGCTCAGGAACGGTCTCTGTGGCCGTGACAGGGCAGACAGAGAGCTCAGGAACGGTCTCTGGCAGGGTAAGGAGCTCGAGTGGCGCCGGCAGGGCAAGGAGTCTGGGTGGCGCCGGCAGGGCAAGGCGCTTGGGTGGCGCCGGCAGGGCGAGGAGCACGGGTGGCGCCAGCAGGGCGAGGAGCTTGAGTGGCTCTAACACGGCCTCCTGGCCAGCAGTGAGCTCTTGGGAGGCCTCCTGGCCTTGTGAGACGGAAGCCTTCTTCCGTCTCTTCCTCCGTTTCCGGGAGCGGGATGCCGTGGCATACTCAGCCTCCACAGTGGGCGCCGCTGCGGCATTCTCGGCCACCTCTGGGGGATAGAGAGCGGCCACCGCCGCCTCGGGAGCGCTGTGCACGGCCACCGCTGCCTCGGGAGCGCTGCGAGCGTGCCCCGCCGACATCTCCGCCGCTAACTCCACCCTGAAGGCTGAGCCGCTCACCTGAAGAATCCTGTCGATGTAACCATCCAACGACTCCTCAGGGTCCCAGTATGGTGCTCGGGACCTGAACGGCTCAGCTAGACCACTCCAGAAAAAGACCACCAGACACTCCTTCTCAACGGTCGACTGCCGAGCCAACCCGATGAACTCCTTGGAGTAATCCTCCACGCTCCGATCCCCCTGGCGCATGTTCAATAACCTCCCCGCTGGACCCATCTTTGGTGCTTTCATTCTGTCACGTTACAGAAACGAGGTCTGGGTCCAAGAATGCAGGGAGGTGTCTTTAATAAAACAAACTAACACAAAGGCCAACCCGGCACAATAAACAGAAACCAAAACATAACATAACATAAGCAGATCTCAGAACAGGAAGCAGGACATGAATCACGGGTAACAAACATATAATGAAAGCACACAGAGTGGTGAGAAAGTGGAAGCTATATAGTCCGTGGTGATGGGGATCAGCTGTGGGTGTAATGATTAGCCAGGTGTGTGCAATGAAACAGGTGTATGCGTGTAATCCTGTGAGTGGAGTCCGGAAGGAAGGGAGATGGCGACCTCTGGTGGGGAAGGGCAGACCTGCAGTCCGGCCTCGTGACACTGTGACACATTACCTGCTCTGCTCTAAATGAGATGCGCTGTCTTTGGTCAGATGTGGTACGGGTGTCTATTATTGGAGATATGAGTTGCAGAAGGCGTGCAGAACATGCTGTGGAAACACTGTTTGTAGGGCGAAAGGCTGCAGATGAACCCAAGGCCTGTATAACAGTATTGTAGATAAAAAAAAAAAAGTAAATGTGTCATAGCAATACATTAAAACAGCACTTCATCATAGAAAAGTACTTTTACCAGAAACTGCCAATAGATTCTGTAAAAACAATTAGCTGTCAACTTGAACAGAAACACACTCGCATGTTGAGGAAGTTGCAAAGAACTGAGGCAAACATGTGATAGCGGAAAAGCGAAAAGCTAAAAGAAAGAAAATATAGTTGACAGAAACACTTACTTGAACTTTGTTGCTCAGAGGAAATAAAAGTATGCATTGAGGATGGTGTCTGGCCTTGACCTCGAGTTCCCATGACTGAGAACAACGAGTCAACTGTGATTGAATATAGAAAACAGTTGTTCAGTTCCCACAAAACACCAGGCTTCTGTTCAGATTCATTGTAAATCAAAATTGACAGTATAGAACTGTGAACATTATGGATGGAATTCAAATGAATATTTAAATGTGTCATTTAAATTATTTTTGTTAAACACAGGAATAGCGCAGGAATATTACTCACTAGTACATTATACACACTTCTTTCAACAAAAGAAGATTCTGTACAGGAAATAGTGGGCAACCAAAACCCATAGTGTCAGAACATCTCTAGATAGTGTGAACTAGTGGCTATAGAAAGGAAATGGCATTCACTAATTAATATGTAACTTTATGTAATTTTTGTGCACGATTTAGGACTAACATCTCAGGTTTACTGATGAGATTAATTGGCTATTGTGCTTAAGGATGAATCTTGAGCTGATGTAAAATAAATAAATTAAAAAATGGATCTTTTTCCTCTAAGTACCCATCAACTGATTTTTTTTTTTTTTTTTTTTTAACAGCTTAGCAATTTGTTTGGTATGCAAATAATAAAAATGATATTTAGATTTAGGAACTTGTGAAAATCACTTTACTTGATCAGACCTGTACTTAACAGGGGTTATTTTTATTTGCTGAGAGGAAAATGATGGAGTTATGATGAGAGAAGAGCTACAAAACCACAAGTTGAACAAAATAGCCTAAATACAATCCTGAAAAGAAATCTGCACTTCAACACAGTTCCTGTTCACAGTCTTCATCCTGTTTGTGTCAGTGAAAGAGCTGAATTTCCCTAATGTTCATATAGCTACTGTAAAGACAGTGTTGGGGAGTAGTTAACTACAAGTAGCGACGCTACTAACTTAACTACATTTTTCAGTAGCTTGGCAGTAGCTCAGTTGCTTTTTAAACAGTGTAGCTTTTCCAGTAGCTAACTACTTTTTGCAGCAAGTAGCGGTGTAGCGCGAACAAAAGCTACATTGCGTTTTGTCGAGCCTGCGCGAATCAGCGCGATGCAAGGATATTCTTCTTGTTAGATTACAAACTCATTTTTTGCCATTACCGCCACCTGTTGTTTAATCACGCATCTTGCGGCTAACGGTTCACTGACGTACAGAAGTGGGTTGACACACCCATATTATCCATGATGGAGCAAGACGTGCCGGCAGATTTGGAGGATGGAGAAACAACTAACGTTAATTACCCATGGCCTTATTTGTCCAAGTTCATGTCTCTCAAAGAAACGACAAGTAAAGGTTACACTTTTTGTAACAGTCTGAGATATTTGAGTGTTGTGTGTAATAAAACAATACTCTTTGAAATCATAATTGTATTGCATTGTTTTAAACACTAAATATTTTACTTAAAACATTCCTCAGACACTTATTCAGTTATTTATAATATACGTTGTTCAAAAAAATCTAAAGTAGTTTCACTGTAGCTAGCTACTTTTTGATAGTAACTTGTAGTGTAGCTAACTACTTTTCCAAAAGGGTAGCTTGACTGTAGTTTAACTACTTTAACTTACGAGTAGCTTGTAGCTTGTCAAACTACAGTTTCAGAGTAGCTTCCCCAACACTGTGTAAAGACATCATCAGGGCTGATCCACACTAAGTTTAGGCTACAGTACAGTTAAGATCACTGAAGCTACCCCTAAAGGGCGGAGCGAATTTATCCTGAAAAAGTAGGCTAACCGAAATCTGGAACTGAAATCAAGAAAAGTGTAGCGTTTTTGATTCTGTTGGCTTTTTTTTTTTCTTCACAGAAAAGTATCGTTAGTTTTTTAAATGGATGTATTGTTTAATCGACGTACAGTGACAGGCCCACGCACATCGTAATCTTAAGCGACTGGGCTTTTGTGTATCCCATTGTGGACATTTAAAGCGAAAACGATAGGATACTAAAGTAACAGCTTTTAATAGTAGGCTATATAGTAACTTAACATTGACTGTATTCCTCGAAATGGCCTTCGTTTGTTATTAGCCTAACGTGCTACGTTATCTGCGTCGACTTATATTATTTTGAAAAAGAAAAAGAAAAGAAAAGCAGATGAGCGCTAAATCATGAGTTTATTGATCGGATATGTAGTGGACTGTGAATATGATTCATAAATCTTTTTTCCTCTTCCTGTGGATTTGGTTCTCGCATGGTAAGAGATGTATGACTAAATAGTGTTTCACTCCTAGTTTTTCGCTAAGTTGCTAATTTTATCTTTTCACAAAGTCAATAGCATGCTTTATTTCGGTATTTTCCATATTACTAAGGGTTCATGCGAAATAGTAGTAAACTCTGAGCTTCCAACCAACAAAAAGCAGAGCCCAGACAATAAATAAATAAACATGTTCAATAGGCTATAGTCAAACATCAAAATACGGTTTTTATAATGGTATTGGGCATGTAATGAACAAGCCTTTTTTATTGTAATTGATGGCTTGCCATGCAGTTTTCACAAAAATTGTAAATAAATAATTAATAAAAACTGTTTCTCTGTGTTTTAGGTGTGTTTGATGTTAAAACGGATGAAATTAAGTTATTATCAGTGACTGAAGGACATAATGTCACTTTAAACACGGATGTCACCGAGGTACAGAAAAATGATTATATACTGTGGATGTTTCAAATGAATAATTCAGACACTCGTATAGCTGAAATCCATAAGCAGGTCATTGATATGTATGACAGTAATGAGATATTTGGAGACAGACTGCAAATGGACAGTCGAACTGGATCTCTGACCATCAGAAACATACGAACTGAACACTCTGGACTTTATAAACTACAGATCATCAAAGGTGACGTCACATACAGGAGTTTTACTGTTGCTGTCTATGGTGAGTAAAATTAAATGTTTAATCAAATCAAGAAATCAAGATCAGTAGAATCGTCATTGATAAATGTTTTTTTTTATATATATATATAATTGGAGAAATTAAATATGCTTATGTATCATATAGAATTTAAATATTAACATAACATTTTTAAAAATGGTGAAATGTATCTTAATAAGGTATGACAGGTTTTGCTGTATTTTGAATATTGTCAAGGTTAAATGGTGGCAAAATGGCACCACTAGTACCTCATTACTTTATGAAATCTGTTACTATATAAAATATTAAGGACAAATTTGCATTAAAACATTTTTTTTTATTAATTAGATGATTTTGCTTGAATGTAATCCCTGAAATACTGTAACAGAACCATGTTATAGAACAGAACATTTCCATTCATTCGCTGTAATATAGTTTTTCCTCCTACCACATTATTTCCATTACAAGTTTTGTGAATGAACACAAACTTTCTTGAGGGAACGTGGAACTTTTGCGAAAAGCATAAATGCAAAAACATTTATTTACCGTTACCATGTCCATTTTGGGGCTCTGAATACCACAGCTTAATTTTTTTTTTCTTTTTTTTTCTTCTTTTTTATTAAGAACATTTCTATTTGCAACTATTCTCTGATATTTCCAGCTCCTCTGCCGATTCCTGTCATCACCAGAGACACTTCAAACTGTTCTTCATCATCGTTATCATCTGACCGTTCATCGGTGTCCAGATGTGTGCTGCTGTGTTCAGTGGTGAATGTGAGTCATGTGACTCTCTACTGGTTCAAAGGAAACAGTTTATTGTCCAGCATCAGTGTATCTGATCTCAGCATCAGTCTCTCTCTACCTCTGGAGGTGGAATATCAGGATAACAACACCTACAGCTGTGTGCTCAACAATCCCATCAACAACCAGACTCAACATCTGGACATCAGTCAACTCTGTCAGACATGTCCAGGTACATCAGTGTTGATATTAATGATTAATGAGTTTGTTTTAAAAAGTATATTCTTCGAGCTTTCCAACCTTGTCTGTTCAAAGCCAAGTTAAGTGAGCTGAGAGCTATGGCAACAATGTCTTGACTGTAATCAGACAATTCAGGACTCATTTATAACTATTGTTTTTCTGTTGTTCATTACAGAACTCATGCAGCAGTCACAGTCTGTGGCATTATCAGTTAGTATAGTGATACTGGTCTTGGCTGTAGTTGTGGCGGTGATGTACTTACAGCACAGGAAATGCAAACAACCAAGATCAGAAGGCAAGTATCAAATAATATGAGCATTCTGGGATAAAGTCAAGTGTTCAGAGGATGTGTCACTATATCTGTATTTTAAACACCATTTCAGACTTATTTGAATAATGTGACATTATCATTAAAACAGTCCAGACTTGTGAGGAAGAGGTACTTTATGCCGAAACAACATTTTGTGCACACAGTGTTCACAGTACGGTAAGAAACTGTATTGCAGTGTGCAGTGAATCTGTCTGCTGAAACCACAGAGGCCGAGAGAAAAATATGCGCTTGCACATGTAACGAAGCAGAGAATGTGCAATCCTGTGCTGATGTCAGTGTTTGTACTTATTTGTCTGTGCATTATTTGGCCTTTAAATCAATGTAAACAACTCTTTTTAGCTTAATGTCTGCTTATGCTTGCTCTGTTTCTGTTTAGGCTTCAATTGTACATGAAGGCACAGTGCAACATCAGATAACTTGAAAAACTATTTTCTTCTTTCTTCTTGTTATCATTTCTTAGATCTAGTAGGGTTTAGGAAGAGTGGAGCTTGTACTTTTACCGAATGCCATGATTTATGCCTCTGAAAAGCCACAGGTGTAACCAGTTGGGAAGAGAAATAATAATTTTACTGTATTCTTTGTGATGAACTTCCCAAAACTTATTTTCTGTGGAGCCAAACGACAATTGTTATGTATTAAATGCCTATAAGGGTCATTCTGTGTTTTTGCGTGTAGGAACTTTAATTATGGTGTTTTGTGTAAATGGGACTCTTATCTGTGTTACGCGCTATGCCTTTGGGGAGTGCGGGAGTTACGTCAGCCTCAGACCGCAATTGGATGCTGGCGAGGCAAGACGCAAAAAGTTCTCCTTATCTCCCGGTTGTTCTTGGTACGTTTAACAGTGTTCATTTGACTAAAGTTAATCTAATTCTAAACTGAATGTGTTCTGAATCGATTTTGAGTATGTATATTTGTATATTATGAGATTTATGTGAGTTTTACGTGAATTGTATCTGACGCACGTGGAGATAATCAATCGATGGTTTGTGCAGTGTGTGACGCTGAAAGAGGATAGCGTGGAGAATGGTTTTTCTGATTAAGTGTCCCATGTGTTCCAGGTATGTTCAGTTCTTTAATTCAAACAGTGAAAAGTGATTTGAATGATAATGTATGTGAACTGGTTTTGAATGTTTTATTATTTTTCTCTTTCCCCTTATTCTGAAAAATATTCTATTGCTTCACATTTGGATTGTGCACCTAATTCATATCTCTATAGTGTCGTTGTGAATGTGCATGATATTTTGGGGAATGTTTGTTTGCTGGTTCATGCGACCATTAATCTTATACATCATTAATTGTTGATAATGCATGTGAAAAGAACAACATACAACCAGTAACTTTATTTAAATTTCTTTATTTCTTATGTTTTAATGTATTGCACGATGTTAACATAAAATTGTTGTAATTGTCAGCCTCAGACCGCAATTGGATGCTGGCGAGGCAAGACGCAAAAAGTTCTCCTTATCTCCCGGTTGTTCTTGTGTGTGACGCTGAAAGAGGATAGCGTGGAGAATGGTTTTTCTGATTAAGTGTCCCATGTGTTCCAGGATTAATAAATGGAAGTGATGTGAAACCGTCCCCGCCATCTCTGGTGTGAAGTTTCTTATGTGCAGATCTGGAACTGCTACATAAAACTGGTGCCGTGACCTCCTAGGATACAACCGATCAGCCGCCGCCGATCACCGGGGTTTGACCATCTACGTGGGATTTTCACTGTAACTTCCTGGATTCAGCAAGCCGGCCACAGTTACTTGCCAGGTGTCAAGCAGAGTATCGCGTCCTGCCTTCCAGTGTCAGATAATTCACTTCTCTCATCTCAATTACATTCAATTTTTCCTGACATTCTGAGACATTGACTTTTGAATCGGACCCTGAATCATTAAGACATTGAATCAATTTATTGCGCTTATACAAGTGATCAGTACAGACAGTAAGATGTATAACATGTCTACACCAGTCCTGGGGAGGGGTAGAGGGTTAATCAGTACAGATGGTGTTGTGAGACGTAAGGAAAATGATCAACCTTGTAATGTTAATCCGCGTTACTCACAAGAGGGGGAAAACATTAATTCTGGTGCTTCTTTTACTTCTGCTCCTATCATTGATGATTCTAGGCTGCAGTTAACAGATCTTATTGAAGAGCTGGGTAGCCAAATTGGCGACAGTATTTTGGATAGGCTTTTAGCCGTTCGTAGTCCTACTCTGGGGCATCAGACCAGCCCCATGACAGTTAAAAGTGAGCATGCTAGCACTTCTCTTGACCTATCTAGGTTTAATCTGATTGTACGATCTGACAATAGAGAACCTCCCATTTTCCGTGGTGATGGTACAGACAAACACTCTGTTCATGAATGGATAGAGTTAATGGAGGTATACTTACGAAAGTGTGACTGTCCTAAAGCAGAGCATTCCAGTGAGGTTCTGAACCACCTTTTGGGTAGAGCTAAAAACATAGTCAAAGTAGGACTAAAAAGTAACCCCTCACCTGACATGGTTGTTACCCCTGAAGTTATTTACAAAATTCTTCTACGCTATTTTAGTGAAAGCCCAGAGTCTTGTCTTCCACTGGCAGACTTCTATTCTACACTGCCATATGCCAAAGAAAGCCCTGTCGACTACTGGGTCCGTCTTAATAATGCAGCCGAAATTGCTGATAATCACCTGCAGAAACAGGGTAGTCAAATGAAGAACATCTCGCAGGAAGTCGCGATGATGTTTATTAGAAATTGCCCTGATGATGGACTTTCTAATGTGTTTAGATACAAGCCTGTTACCAAGTGGTCATCAGCAGAGGTGCAAGAAGTCATTGATGAGCATCAAAGGGAGTCGAGAACAAAGAAACTGCACTCTCACTCTCTTCCTGACCGCTTGTTTCAAGTAGCGACTGCCGTTGTCAGCCATCCAGAAACGACTACTGTGGATAACACTGCGGTGAATGCAGCAGCGTGCATTCCCAGTACCCAGACCACAAAGCCTGAGACTACCACAGCACCTCCGAACACGGCCTTGACTGACACTGGCACATTAGAGCGGGTGCTCAGCATGCTGGAAAGGGTTCTTGAGCGCACTAATATACAGGCTGCCCCTGATAGACCACAGTTACGCTCTTGGTCTCAGCCATCCAGATGTCGTGTCTGTGGTGAGAGAACCCATTCAACACGGTCGCATTGCATGTCAGAGAAAAGATGTTTGATTTGTTTAGAAGTTGGTCACCAGCGCAGTACCTGTCCTAGAAGGAGTGCAGAGTCTGTCAGCCATGCCCCGATTCAGGGAAACTGACACACCCGCACTGGGGAGGGGGTAGTGCGGGTGAAGGAATTCAGACCCTCCAAGAAGATGCATCAAGCATATACGAGTCGACGTGCAGGTCAGTGACAAGTGATAATGTAGTTCTGTTTCAGAATGTGGCCCAGCTGGCACGGGCAGACAGCCTTTTCTACACTGATGCTTTAGTCAATGACGCCGTTCCTTTAAGAGCCTTGTTGGACAGTGGCTCTATGGCCTGCACTATCAGTGAAGTTGCAGTGTCCCGTCTACTTGACGCAGGATTGACTCTGGATCCGTGTGAGATGCAAGCCAATGTTATGCTGGTTGGATGTGGCGGAGTTCAGGTTGTGCCGAAGTGTATGTACCAGCTGAAGATGAGAGTGTATGAGTATGAAGTCAGTGTACCTACGCTGGTTGTTACGGGACAACGAGACGAGTTGATACTAGGCACCAACGTTCTTAAATTTATCTTGAGTCAGTTTAAGCAGAACCCTACGTACTGGCGTGTTGTAAATAGACCTGAATCGACAGAAGAGGCAGAAGCTGAGCAGTTCCTTAACATGCTTTCTGGCCTTAATAGATGGAGAGGTGATGAGATGCCTGATGTCATTGGAACTGCCAAGCTGGTTCAGGCTGTCACGTTGCTGCCAAAGCAGGAGCACCTGGTGTGGGCCAAGCTGCCTCCTACATCACCTATTTCCGAAGGCAGTGCGGTGTTAATTGAACCTACCAAGTCGCCAACCCATAAGAAGGATATCATAGTAGGACGTGTGGTGGTTTCTATGACTGCTGACAGGTGGGTGCCAGTTAGAATGCTGAACCCATGCGACAAGCCCATCACTCTGAAGAAAAATTCCAGGGTAGCCAACGTTTCTCTCTGTGTGGCATTGGAGGATTTGGAAACGGATGTGGAGCGACCCTTCGAGACTGTAAAAGCCCAGAGTCAAGCTGTGCATAACGAAACACATGATCCAGACTTGCGTGACATTCTGCTGAAGATGGGATTGAGCGACTTGGACATTGACTCTTGTGAAGTGTCATCTCAGTGGAAAGGTCAGCTATTGAGCTTGGTTCGGAAGTATGAACATGTATTCTCAAAGCACAAGCTAGACTGCGGGAGAGCAAAAGACATTGTGCATCACATCCATCTCTCTGACAACCGGCCTTTCCGTTTGCCTTATCGGCGTGTGCCTCCAGGGCAATTTCAGAAACTACGCCAGGTATTATCAGAGATGGAAGAGCGGGACATCATTCGCAAATCCAGCAGCGAGTGGGCCTCTCCCTTGGTTCTCGTGTGGAAGAAGAGTGGAGATCTCAGAGTCTGTGTTGATTACCGTTGGTTAAATTCACGCACTATAAAGGACGCACACCCTCTTCCTCATCAAGCCGATTGTCTCGCTGCTCTGGGAGGGAATACGTTGTTCAGCGCAATGGATCTCACGTCTGGCTTCTACAACGTCCCTATGTGTGAAGACGACAAGAAACTGACAGCATTTACCACTCCTCTAGGGCTTTACGAATTCAATCGTCTTCCGCAGGGACTGTGCAACAGCCCGGCGAGTTTCATGCGGCTTATGATGAGTATATTTGGTGACCAAAACTTCCTTACCCTGCTGTGTTATTTGGACGATCTCCTAGTGATGGCTCCCTGTGAAGAAAAGGCCCTGGAAAGGTTGGAAATGGTCTTCGAGAGATTAAGTGCTCACGGGTTGAAGTTGGCACCCAAGAAATGCTATTTCCTTAGACGGAGTGTCAGGTTTCTCGGCCATGTTGTGAATGAGCACGGTGTTGCAACTGATCCCGACAAAATTGCAGCCATTACCACCATCACTGAAAAGGACCTCATGATGGATGACGGAGTTTCACCTTCCCCTAGGAAGATCAAATCCTTTTTGGGTATGGTCATGTATTACCAACGGTTCATCCCCAATTGTTCCAGTATTGCCAAACCGCTCTTCACATTGACTGCAGCAACCAAAGGAAAAAAAGGTTATTCAAGAGGTGGTGCTGTCTTCAGGAAACTCAGCTCGATAGATTGGACTAAAGAATGTGCCCTGTCCTTTGAACAACTTAAGTCAGCTCTTCTGAACTCTGTAGTGTTGGCGCACCCTGACTTCACCCGTCCATTTATCCTCTCTACGGACGCCTCACTGGATGGAATAGGGGCAGTATTATCACAAGTTCCGGTAGGGGAGTCCAAGGCGCGGCCAATCGCCTTTGCAAGTAAGGCGCTTACTCGAGCTCAGTCCAACTACCCGGCGCACCGTCTTGAATTTCTTGCATTAAAATGGTCTGTCTGTGACAAATTTAGCCATTGGCTAAAGGGGCACTCTTTCACAGTCTGGACAGACAATAATCCATTGACTTATATTTTAACAAAGCCGAAACTAGACGCGTGCGAACAGAGGTGGGTGGCTAAGTTGGCCCCGTACACATTTGACATCCAGTATATACCCGGCACCAAGAATGTGGTTGCTGATGCACTGAGCCGTCAACCGTTTGTCCCTGGTCATGTGAGCCATAGACTCGTGGCTGAACCCTACGATCGCCTGCTGGGACAGTCCGAACTGTTACATGAAGAAACGGTACAGGATTCGTTTAGGCTCAGCGCGAACAGCCAGTATGCTGGACATCCATTAGAGCAATGTTCATTGTCTTCTGATCAAGTTTCTGCTGTCTTCGAAGCTCATACGAAGTGGGAAATGGGAGCAGAAGGTAGAGTAATTTCCTGGCTTACTCAAGAAACCCAACGGATGATGCCTGCTGGTCAGAACCCCTTACCTGTCTACTCTTTGGATGAGCTTCGAGAGAAGCAAGAAGGTGACCATGTGCTCTCGAGAGTTCTTCTTTATGTGTGCCGAGGTAAAAGGCCGTCTCGGAGAGAAAGAGCCAAGGAACCTTACAAGGCACTGAAACTGTTGAAGCAATGGGACAGATTGAAGCTGTTGGATGGCATACTATACCGTGTCTGCAAAGATCCAGTGACTAAGTTTACACGTTACCAGTTCATAGTTCCTGATTCTCTGATCAGTGAAGTCTTGTGTGGCATCCATGACGAGGCAGGCCATCAAGGCCAAGGAAGAACGTTGTCTTTAGCTAGACAGAGATTTTCATGGGTTGGGCTGGAGAACGATACCCGAGATTATGTGAAACGCTGCCAACGCTGTGTGGTCAGCAAAACCCCTGAACCTGAGGGAAGAGCCCCTTTAGAAAGTATTCGAACTGTCAGGCCATTGGAACTAGTCTGTATAGACTTTTGGTCTGCCGAGGATTCTTCTGGCAAGAGTGTAGACGTTCTTGTGGTAACAGACCACTTTACAAAAATGGCAAATGCATTTCTGTGCAAGAACCAATCAGCATCTCAAGTCGCTCGTCACTTGTGGGATAAGTTCTTTTGTGTTTATGGATTTCCACAAAGAATTCATTCAGACCAAGGGGCAAACTTTGAAAGCAGGCTGATCAAGGAACTGTTGCAGATTGCTGGCATACAGAAGTCACGAACCACGGCATACCACCCAATGGGCAACGGTCAAGTCGAAAGGTTTAATCGCACCTTGGGTAATATGATCAGGGCGTTACCCCCGAGAACCAAACAGGACTGGCCGCAAATGCTGCAAACCCTGACGTTCGCTTACAACAGTACTGCTCATGAATCAACTGGCTTTGCTCCGTTTTTCCTCATGTTTGGTCGTATTCCCAGATTGCCCGTCGATTTGATGTTCCAGAGTGTGGATCGTGATAATAACGTCACAGACTATGATCAGTACGTGAGGAAACTGAAAGATAACCTCAAGGAAGCTATGTTAGTTGCTCAGGCCAACAACACCGCGAGTCAACAACGGCAAACTGACTATTATAACAAAAGCATCAAAGGACGAGACATTGAGGAAGGTGATTTTGTGCTGCTCGCCAACAAAGGGGAGCGTGGACGGCGCAAGCTAGCCGACAGGTGGGACTCAACATTGCATGTTGTGGTATCTGTGTATACAAGATGTCATACCTACCGTGTCAGAAACACTCGGACCAATCAGGAGAAGGTGGTTCACAGGAATCTGCTCTTACGAGCTAACTTCTTACCCATTGAAGAGAGGGAAGGCTGTTTAGAACCAATCTCTGATGTATCAAACTCGGATTATGAAACTGATGAGTCTGTGATTGATGCTACTTTTAATGGATCAGAGGACGTTGGTAATGAAGTTGTTGGACCAGTTCACCCCCCAGCTTGTTCAGTCAGTTCATCAGTGGAAGAGGGAACGAGAGATCTACGTTCTAGTGCAGGATTTGAGGATGTCCTTGATGGTTCAGTTCTCGGAAGTGAGAATCGGGAAACTGTTCAGAGTTCTGAGCCTAACGCTGCTTATACAGATGTGGATGAAATTGAACATGACATGACAGAGTCAGTACCGTATGACAGAGTCCCTGAGGAGATCGTTCAGCCTCCTTCTGCAACAGATCACTCCGTAAGGACGAGGGCTGGCAGATTGGTAAAACCAGTTAATAGACTTATTCAAATTATGACCCAGAAAACCCTCCTGCGTAGCCCCTCGCTCAGCATTCTCTGGTCAAAAGCTTCTTAAGTAATGATAAAAAAATTCCCCTTTGGTGTTATTCATCTGGGGTATTGTTTGAGTGTGATCATTTTAAGTATCTGTGAAGTAGTGTTTATGGCACTTTTCTTTCGCGGGCAGACACTTGAGAGTCTGGCCAACTTTCTTTTGTCGCCCTCCCAGTAAGTTGGGTAACACATATGTTGCATGAAGATACTAGTTTTGAATGAGTGTGATCACATCCCCAGTGTCCATTAGTCACTAGTATTAGACTAGTTTTGTGAAGTTCAGGGGGGTGAATGTAACCAGTTGGGAAGAGAAATAATAATTTTACTGTATTCTTTGTGATGAACTTCCCAAAACTTATTTTCTGTGGAGCCAAACGACAATTGTTATGTATTAAATGCCTATAAGGGTCATTCTGTGTTTTTGCGTGTAGGAACTTTAATTATGGTGTTTTGTGTAAATGGGACTCTTATCTGTGTTACGCGCTATGCCTTTGGGGAGTGCGGGAGTTACGTCAGCCTCAGACCGCAATTGGATGCTGGCGAGGCAAGACGCAAAAAGTTCTCCTTATCTCCCGGTTGTTCTTGGTACGTTTAACAGTGTTCATTTGACTAAAGTTAATCTAATTCTAAACTGAATGTGTTCTGAATCGATTTTGAGTATGTATATTTGTATATTATGAGATTTATGTGAGTTTTACGTGAATTGTATCTGACGCACGTGGAGATAATCAATCGATGGTTTGTGCAGTGTGTGACGCTGAAAGAGGATAGCGTGGAGAATGGTTTTTCTGATTAAGTGTCCCATGTGTTCCAGGTATGTTCAGTTCTTTAATTCAAACAGTGAAAAGTGATTTGAATGATAATGTATGTGAACTGGTTTTGAATGTTTTATTATTTTTCTCTTTCCCCTTATTCTGAAAAATATTCTATTGCTTCACATTTGGATTGTGCACCTAATTCATATCTCTATAGTGTCGTTGTGAATGTGCATGATATTTTGGGGAATGTTTGTTTGCTGGTTCATGCGACCATTAATCTTATACATCATTAATTGTTGATAATGCATGTGAAAAGAACAACATACAACCAGTAACTTTATTTAAATTTCTTTATTTCTTATGTTTTAATGTATTGCACGATGTTAACATAAAATTGTTGTAATTGTCAGCCTCAGACCGCAATTGGATGCTGGCGAGGCAAGACGCAAAAAGTTCTCCTTATCTCCCGGTTGTTCTTGTGTGTGACGCTGAAAGAGGATAGCGTGGAGAATGGTTTTTCTGATTAAGTGTCCCATGTGTTCCAGGATTAATAAATGGAAGTGATGTGAAACCGTCCCCGCCATCTCTGGTGTGAAGTTTCTTATGTGCAGATCTGGAACTGCTACACAGGCATCTGTAACAGAAGCACAAACAGTGATGAATAGTCATTGAATCACAAAAGCAATTATTGTCAACCCTGACATTTCAATGGCAGGAAGGCAGTGCTCGAAATGCCATCTGTTTTGCTTTGCATCTCTACCAGTGATTACAATGAACAATTAACAGACAAAAATGTGTTTTTAAAATGCCCAAAAAGCCCCAAAATACCCTTCAAAAGCCAAAATCCATGCTCTGTTTGAAGACTCCCTTTTGTGGTAGAAATTGTGAGTGTACAACTTGCCAGTATTTAAGAAAGTTAT
The DNA here is from genome assembly GCF_936440315.1 of Barbus barbus. Lineage (NCBI taxonomy): Eukaryota > Metazoa > Chordata > Actinopteri > Cypriniformes > Cyprinidae > Barbus > Barbus barbus. The sequence continues at coordinate 11,120,388 of NC_136737.1, forward strand.
TTAAAACAATCAAATCAAACATCATGCTTTTGCTATCATGTCCTGTGCTTGTAATTGTCTTTGGATTCAACCGTTGTCTTTGAGCTGATTTATAGTGTTTATAGTCAAGAACATTACCAGACTGCTGGTATATATATATATATATATATATATATATATTAAGATTGTGTTTTATCTACTTTTTAACTTAGTTTTACTTTCTCTTTTTACACATCTCACGACGGCACTGATCACCTATAACAAAGAAACACTTTTGGACATTGGAAACCGCTACACCAACCTGTTCCAGGACACTTTATCCAGGAATCCAGCATGGCCTCTGGAGATTCTTCGGAACGCAGAGATGAACAATAACCCCCCGAGGCGACGCATCAAGTAACACTGCGGGAAACGCGCTGGGATCCGAGATAGACGAGATAGGGCTCACAGTCCTCCTCTTCCGAGCATTCTGCTCGCTAATGTCCAATCCTTGGAGAATAAAATGGATGATCTTAGAGCCAGGATTAGTTTCCAACGGGACATAAGGGACTGTAACATCCTTTATTTGTCAGAAACGTGCCTTTCGTCCTCAGTCCCGGACACTGCTGTTATGCCAAGTGATAACTTCTCTGTTTTTCGGCTGGACAGAACAGCAGAGGCCGGTAAATCCAGGGGTGGAGGAGTGTGTTTCATGATTAACAAGAAATGGTGATCCCAAGAATATCTCCATTCTGTCGCGTTCCTGCTCGCCTCATCTGGAACATCTTTCCATTATTTGCCGCCCATTTTATCTGCCCCGGGAGTTTTCATCGACCATTGTCTCTGCTGTGTACATTCCACCACAGGCGGACACCGGCTTGGCTTTATCTAAGCTTCACGATGTGCTCAGCTGCTACATTAACAAACATCCTGACGCTGCCTTTATCATCGTGGGAGACTTTAACAAAGCTAACCTCAAGCAGGTCATGCCGAACTTTCATCAACATGTATCCTGTCCAACTAGAGGACCAAACACACTGGATCATTGCTACACTCAGTTCAAGAATGCCTACAAAGTCCGCTCACTACCGGCTTTTGGCAAATTGGACCATGCCGCCATTTTCCTCTCACCGGGATATAAACAAAGGCTCGTTCAGGATCCTCCAGTGCAGAGAGTAGTGACGCGCTGGTCCTCCCACTCAGGTTATGCTGCAGGCGGCGCTTGATGACGTCGACTGGGACATGTTCCGGGCGAGTTCTTCTGACGTCAGCGAGTTCACGGATGTAGCATTACGCTTTGTAAACACGCTAACCGAGCAAGCTACAGAAACAATAACTATAAGGACATCCTCCAATCAGAAACCGTGGGTGGACAGAACAATCCGTGCTGCGGTTAACAAACGCACTGCCGCTTACAATGAGGCTCTTCTGACCGGCAATACGAGCGAGTACAAAGCATCGTGCTATGCTCTCCAACGCGCAGTAAGAGCCGCCAAACACAGATACAGAGAGAGAATTGAGTCTCACTTCCATCTCAACGACTCTCGACGGATGTGGCAGGGACTGAGGACCATCTGTGCCTTTGGAAACAAATCCTCCGCGGAGGTGAGAGCAGATCCGTTGCTGCCCGATGAGTTAAACATCTTCTACGGCCGCTTCGATTGCAACGGTGGCAGCGCGTCTCTGCCGTCCAGCGCGTCAGGAAGCAGCAGGCAGAGCAGCGATGATCCTGTGAGGTTCGGAGGGCGCTAAAGAGAGTGAACGTCAGGAAAGCAGCTGGACCTGATGGGATAACCGACCGTGTTCTGAGGTCCTGCGCCGATCAGCTCACTGTTTTGTTCACTTCCATCTTTAATGAGTCCCTTGCTACCTCCGTGGTTCCCACCTCATTTAAAAAATCCGTAATAATCCCTGTGCCTAAGAACAATAAATCCTCTTGCCTGAATGACTATCGCCCAGTTGCCCTCACATCTATAGTCATGAAGGTTTTTGAGAGACTTGTAAAGAGTCACATTTGCTCCTCCATACCTGATACTTTGGACCCTCTTCAGTTTGCCTATCGCCCAAACAGATCCACGGACGATGCCATCTCTCACGTCCTCCACTCTTCCCTCACACACGGACAGCAACAATGGGAATTATGTAAGGCTGCTATTCATTGACTATAGCTCAGCTTTCAACACTATCGTCCCCATCAAGCTGGCATCTAAACTCACAGACCTCGGCCTAAACTCCTCACTCTGTGACTGGATTCAAGACTTCCTCACCGGCAGACCTCAAGTGATGAAAGTTGGCCAGTTCACCTCAAACTCCATCACCCTGAACGTAGGAGCCCCACAGGGCTGTGTCCTGAGTCCCCTGCTCTACTCTCTCTACACGCATGACTGCGTGTCCTCTCACAGCTCCACATCTATTATCAAATTCGCTGATGATACTGTGGTTCTGGGCCTCATCTCCAACAACGATGAGACCGCATACTTGGACTTCTTGTCCAGGCCCTTGTCGTTTCTAGGCTGGACTACTGCAATGCTCTTCTGGCTGGACTGCCATCAAACACAATCAAACCTTTACAAATGATTCAGAATGCAGTGGCACGACTGATCTTCAACGAGCCCAAAGGAGCGCATGTTACACCTCTCTTCATCTCCTTGCACTGGCTACCAGTGGCAGCTCGCATCAAGTTCAAGACACTGATGCTTGCATACAGAACGACCACAGGCTCAGCACCCTCCTACTTCCACTCACTATTACGAACCTACATCCCCTCCAGAAGTCTGAGATCTGCTAGTGAGCGACGCCTTGTGATACCATCACAGAGAGGCTCATAATCACTCTCCAGAACATTCTCGTTCACCATTCCTGGCTGGTGGAATAATCTTCCCACCCCTGTCCGGAATGCTGGATCCTTGTCAATCTTCAAGTAACAACTGAGAACTCATCTCTTTCGGCAGTACTTGACCTCATCCTAAACTCAAAAAAAAAAAAAACTTAATCTTTCCCTCTATCTTTCTCTCCTTCCCTTGCTAGCTTGTACTTATTTGAACAATGACTGAGACTAGGTGTTACGAGCACTTCCTCTGTCTGATTGCCTCTTCAAGATGAAGTGCTTTTTGTATTCCCTAATTGTAGGTCGCTTTGGATAAAAGCGTCTGCCAAATGACTAAATGTAAATGTAAATGTAGATCATCAACTGCCTTCAGTTGGGAGACCTGCCACAGGTCAGAAAATTGTTGTTTTTTTGTTTGTTTTTTTTACTTTAAATATAACTTTTATTAATTTAACATTCATGGCGATGTCCTCTATTCTCTAAACTCAATCATCTTATTGAGGGCAAGAAAAAATATGTATTCATGATTATTGTTGATGTTCTCGGTACAGCACTTTTTTTAAAGGAGTTGTATAAAATAAAGTTATTATAATAATAATAATAATAATAATTATTATTATTGGTTACACCCTATTCAAAAGTGATTCATTTGCAAAGAATATTTCTTGGTGTCTCAAACAGAAATCTTTGCTCAATGTGAACCGAGACAGCTGTGAACTATCAACAGTGAAACTCAAAAGGCAGATCTCAAGAGAATATCACTTAGACCCAGAGTTGGGAGTCATTCAATTACATGGTCTTATAAATTGTATTTCATCTAAAGTTATATTTAATATTGTCAATTTGTATACAAAATGTAGATTATTGTGTATTGAAATACTTTTTAGCAGTTACCTGAAGAAAAAAGAAGGTTCAAATGTAATACTTTTTTTACTTTGATGTCTAATAAAACAAATTTAATGTCAAAGACATATTTAAAAATAGTTTCATAGGGTTTTTAAAGGGTTGTATTTTTAGTGTAAGATGTTGAAATCACTGGTGTGGCTTGAGATTTATTACTTAAATTTCACTTTGTTTAAGTTCAGTATTGTTGTGAAATTATCAGTCAGCATCTTGTGTGTCTGTGGACTGTGTAATATATGCAAACACGAGCAGAGGGGGCCATAGACAGCATTTAAAGCAGGGGTGACCAGACCAACCCTGTTCCATACCTTCCAGCAGAGTTCAGCTCCAAACCTGATCAAACACACCTGTCTGTATCAACTGCTCCTTCAGATCCTAATTATTTGATTCAGTTGTGTTTGATCAGGGTTGGAGCTGAACTCTGCAGGAAGGTAGATCTCCAGGAATAGGGTTGGGCACCCCTGTTTTAAAGCATCTTATATGCAGTACAATATACTAATTATTTCTATAATGGCCATCTGATAAATTTATACAATTGACAAAGACAGTGTGTAATTAAACAAACACACACTTAAAACCCACTGATGGACACAAGTCCTGTATGTGGGCATTAATTGAATGGACAGAAATGGAAGCCTCTCTGGACATTGTAAAGAGAAAATACATTCTTCCATCTATAGTTCATGGGGGGGATGTTGTTGATGTAAAGTATGAAGATGAAAGCTCTGCTGCACTTATTCTCAAGATGAATGGTGAGATTGGTGAATGAGTGAATGCATGCATATTTAATTTTTTTTTTTTTCTGGTTGAACTATTCATTTGAAATAATGAACCTTTCCTGTACAGAAAATAAGGACAAGCTACTGAAGCGTCTAAATTGGATGGAGTCAGAGAGAAGGCACGAAGAGGAGTGCAAACTGCCTGAAAAGAGAGCAATAAAAAGGAAAATAATATTCAGTCCAGAAAACACCCCATCATCAAGTCCAGATCAAGAGATTTTAAAAAGTAAAATCTAACTTCCTGATAAATTATATCAACATTGTTTAATGTGGTCTTCGTTTTAAGATATACATTTGTGGTCTTTGAGGTCTCTAGAGACAAAATTTAATTTTGTAACAAAATAATAGTAAAAAAAGTTTTTTCCTGTTTATTAATGTTTTTCACTTTATAAAAGACCCACATTTTTTACTTTTATTCATGGGGATAACATGGATAATTTGACATGGTTTAGTGTAAGATTTTTGCCCATTTTTTGTTTGAAAATGATAAAAGTTGGAGTTTTTACAGATTATCATCTATTTCAATCATCTGTTTTTCATATAATTCTACAAATTTAATCTAAACTTCAGTTACTAACTGTCTGTAAGAGAACAAAAATGAACAGAAATGAACATAATATATTATATATTGACTACCAATAATTGGCATGAACATCAGAATGCAAAACATCAAATGCATCAAAATGCAACAACAAATGAGCAAATAAAGCAGTAACAAATTATAAATTAGTTAAAAAAAAATTAAATGGGAAACAATCGAACAACTAGGAACAATAATTGGTGGTCTCATCTCATTCTATGAGTTTCTGCAGTTTGTGAGTGGCACATTTATTTTGCAAGCCAAAATGTTCCAAAATATATTTATTTATTAATTTATATAAATTAAAAGAATATCATAAATCCTCCAAAAACTGCACAAATGTGGAGTAAAAACATTAATAAACAGGAAAATTGCATGTTTTTTTTTTTTTTTTTTACTATTATTTTGTTACAAATTTCAATTTTGTCTCTAGAAACCCCAAAGACCATGAGTGTGACTTTTTTTCACACTAACATAAAATCAATATATCAATCCATTTTTTTTATTTATTTTTTTTGTAGATCTAGAAAGTGTTCATGACATTTGGACAAAGAGAATATTTTTTTAAATTATAGAAAACACCATTTGCGGGTCAAAAAGACCCCGAAGATAGTATAAGGTTAAGTGACAATGCAAGTGTTTTTGTTGTTCTGTGACTTTAATATTGTCTCTCAACTTAGGTGGAAAAAGCACAAAATGACACACTGTTGCTTTAAAAAATAGAAGAAAAAAAACAAAGAAAATTACACATTAAATGACCTGAGAAATGAAATCAAGGCACTGAGAGCAGAGAATCAGCAATTAAAGGCCCTGAACTTTAAACTGCAAAATGGTAGGATATTGATATACATGGTTATAGATTTTTTTTTTTGCTATATGAATGAATGAGTTCATTTAAACTTTTTTTATTTAGAGATTATTAACAGATTTCAGATTTTGCAGTTGCTGCCTAACAGTTACATGTATAGACAGACAGACAGACAGGCAGACAGACAGACAGACAGACAGACAGACAGACAGATAGACAGATAGATAGATAGATAGATAGATAGATAGATAGATAGATAGATAGATAGATAGATAGATAGATAGATAGATAGATAGATAGATAGATAGATAGATAGATAGATAGATAGATAGATGAAACTTTAGGGCATGGCATTTTTTGTACACAAATTAAACCTTTCCCAAAGTTTCGCCATCACAGCACAGTCTCTATCTAGCACCCGTATCCTACGTGAGTACCCATATATGAATTGATCAAAAATTAATCAAATTACACTTTCAACAATTACATTTGCAGAAAGCACATAATTTGTATAAATTATATTGCAGAAGGAAACGTATATTAGCAATAGTAAAGATCCATTTCCAAAAGCACAAATTTAAATAACTCAATGTTTTAATAACATTATGAGGCTGTTTTGAACAATATCTAAGACTCAGTTGTTAATATTCCAGTTGCAATAATTATTACCTGAGAGTTCACAGTTCCTGCTGAAACACATCATTTTAAAAACTGTAATTATGGCCAGCAGTACACAAACTATCACTGATATTAGAATGGTGACTCTGTTCTGTAATAGAAATTTTATCAGTTCTTGCTTCATTAAGAATCAAAACCAAAGACCTAGACATTGTTACTGCAAAAGTAGTACAGTCTTCTTACAGCTTATAGAAACACAATACTTCTTATGTCAATATTTTCAATCAATGCAGGCAAATAGATTATCAGTCCTGTCCTACAAAGAGAAATAGAGCAACTTTACAGACTTTATTACCACCACTGATGTACCATCACTGTCTGTACATTCACAGTGCAGTGTATCTTACCTGAAGGTAGGGGGCACAATAGCTTTCAATCAGAGTTGGTCAGTTTTCTCTGTATGATGGAATATTAGATCATGCCAATGTTTAGTTAAAATATAATTAATATCATTTAGTTTAATTAAAATATATTTAAATATTGATGTTTATGAAGTTGTGTCAAACACTGCCCTACAAATAATAGTAAAACTCTTAAAGCAACCTATGTGCCCACAGTCAAGTTTATTTACTGAACACAGGCAAGTTCAATATACAGGTTTTTGAGCCAAACCACCAGAGCCATAACTGATGAACTGCTTCAAAATCTCAGCAGGAAGTTCTCCAGAAACAGGGCCGCATAATAAAAAACTGAAGATACAGAAACACTGATACTATAAGCATAATGTTCAAATGTTCAACATACACACCAACTGAGCACACTGTGTCTTAACACTGTTATACAAATTAATTTGTTCTGTCCCAAGAAAATCACAAGTCTAGACAAGATTGTGCTTGGTTTTGTTGGCAGCTCTGTTGTGAAAAGATGAATCAGATTTTTCTCAAGTCTGGGCAGGAGAATTAACTAGAGGAAAATGAAATGATAGTGCCACAAGAAATGTTATGAAAGTTTCTGACAAAATGTGGCTCTGTGTCCTGATTTCTGTCTGTAATTGTCTCAGTAGGAATGTGTTTAAATTCTATAGTTAAAACAAATAAAACATTGACATCTCAGTCTAAGAAAACGCACCAAAAAAAAAGGCAAATAAAAATACATAATAGGGTCCGGGAAGAAATAGCTTAACACTGGTTACATAAAACAATTACTCCTGTACTTTTTTTATCAATACTTCTCATATTAATGCACATTAATTTAATGCGGTCACAAGCTTTCTCATGTTTTTTTTTATCCATATGCCATTAAAGTTAGCATTCTTGGTTATATAATTATTTTGTTCATGATCTTAGTGGTGAAATGGAGCATCGCCTGGAATGGCTGTATCAGAGATCTGTCGTCCAGCGACTGCAGTCTTTTGCATTGTCAGATCATCATTTGAGTGCATAATGCTTTCTGCTCCATCAGATTGCTGTAAGAAAATAGAGAAACAATCAAAAAAAGAAAAACACAAAGGAACAGTGTTGATGAGATCTACACACCGTGAAACCTAAACGAGGTGGAAGGAATAAATTGAGAATAACGTAAAATAATTAATAAGTGTAAAATATTCAACATTACTTTAACTTCACTTTTCACAAAAGTGATGATCATTCTATAAAACAACATCTCCTTTCCTATTATCCAGTGAAGATCTAGTGAGATTTTGGTCTTGATTAATTTACTTCATTAGTGAAAAAAAGCCTAATTAAGGAGATTGCCAAAATTTATTTCATAGTCATCAGAACACCCCAGAAAGTGCGCAATTTGAAATTAAGATGATACTAAAAGAAACTAAAGAGTAAAAGTTTTCACACCATTCTTTTGGCAAGCAAGGTAATTTTAATATCAAATTATATTACCACTTACTGGTCTACTGTCAAAATTGCCATTCCGCAAATGGTCTTATATGCAATTGTTATGTTTTGCTGCAAGAGAACAATTGCAATACATGTTATATGCTCAGGAATGTAATATGCCAATTGTACAAAGTTTACATTCACTAACACTGTGAAATTGAAAAGCATGCCCACCAATGGCAGTACAATCATTGATAGCTGGGTACAATTTGCGAAATGTGACTAAACATGTGTCCTCATTTTTTGTTTTTACACCAAAATCAGTTTCAGTACTAACCTCCTCATCTTGCTCGTCTGGAGTTCATTCTGCAATAGATCACCGCACTTACTGCAGTCACGACCAAAAACACTAAAATAAGTGCTATCATCAGTACAGTGTGTGAATGTTGGTAGAGTTCTGTAAAGGACAAAGACAAATTTGAAATTAACATATCTGGGTCCTTTCAGAAACAAACAAAAATGTAAATCACAGGTGTTTTTATGTAACAGAAAAGACACAGTATGTGAAAATACAAATATGTTGATATCTGTATATGTAAACTGCATCTGAAAATGTTGTATATATAATGTTCATGCCATCTCGTGACTCTAAACATTGCAATGAAGGCGATTCACACAAAATTAAACAGATCAATAGTGTAAAATCACAGCTGACGTACCTGAACATGTCTGACAGAGTTGACTGATGTCCAGATGTTGAGTCTGGTTTCTGATGGGATTGTTGAGCACACAGCTGTAGGTGTTTTTATCCTGATATTCCACCTCCAGAGGTAGAGAGAGACTGATGCTGAGATCAGACACACTGATGCTGGACAATAAACTGTTTCCTTTGTACCAGGAGAGAGTCACACGACCCACATTCAACACTGAACACATCAGTGAACAATTCTGGTTTGATGAAGAACATTGTGAAGAGCTACTGGTGATGACAGGAACAGGTAAAGAACCTAAAAAGAAATACATTAAAAAAACAACTACAACAATAATTCAGATGACCGTTGTCTGATTTATAACTTGCTTACCGTAGACAATAGCACCAAAACATTTGAATGTTTCCAAGTTTCCACTTCTGATGTTGGTAAACTCGAAATGTCCAGTGTCTTTTGTGCTGATATTTCTGATTGTGAGAGTTCCAGTGCGACGATCAAGCTTAAAGCTCTCTCTGAATCTCTCATCATCACATGCAATCATTTTCGCATCAGTGACTTTAGTTACACATAGAATTACACTTCTAAACTTCCACGTTATCACATCATCTAACTGTAGTTCAGTAGAATTAGGGTAAAAGTTCACAGAATCTCCCTCCATGACTGAAACTTTCTCAGTCAATCTCGGACCTGCAGAACACAAAATTCCAGTAGAAACTATTATGACACTAAAAAATAGTCTTTGTGTAAGTCCTTTAATTTATTGGAGAGCTTTGTTAATATGTTCAGACGTTAAGTCACCCTACTCACATGTTCTGGATAAGATTTGTGGCAATTTCACCAGGAGCAAAATTATAATACTGTAACCTACAATGTTAGAGTTACAAACTATGAAGACGTGAACGAAATCTGATCACGAGTTGGAGGTAAAGAGACTAGAGGATTATTGTAAAGTTAGTCAAAACAAAGATATGTCGCACTTACCATGTACACGCAGTAGATCTAAACGAGATATAAAAATATCACGAGAGAAATTCATATTTTGCGTCAACAGGTGTCTTCAAAAAATATTTTCAAATCACAAAACAGTCCCCAGCCAGTGTTGCCAACTTCTTCTTTTTCTTCTTCTTTGGTGTTTATTGGCGGCTGGCAACCTAGCTTATTGGTGCATTACCGCCACCAACTGGAATGGAGTATGGATCAAGATATTTGCTTGTATACAAAATATAAATCAATATAAAAACCAAGCAAAACAAATAAACAAACTATAAAATAAACATAATAAACTAAAAACCAATCAAAACCCTATATTCTGTTATATAATTTACTTTCTTTCACAAATGTAATAATATCATCATGCACCTTACTAGCTGTTTCCCTTAATATACCTGATAAAGTAAATTCATGATGTTTTACTTTCTTCAATGATTGAATAAGGTGACATCTCTCATTGTTATATTTCCTACAATAAAGTAGTACATGCTCAACTGTTTCTTGTTGGCTACAGTGTATGCATTCCCCAGTTGGGTGTTTTCCAATTTTATATAACTGTTAAGTCCAGTATGACCTATTCTCCTCCGAGTTATGATACTTCCTTCTCTTCGATTCCTGCTCTCCCTTCTCCCTGCACCAACTTGTTTTTGTATGTTGTATAAATGTCTACCTGTTTCATTATCATCCCAATATACCTGCCATACTGATTGTGCATATGTTCTTATGAGTACTTTAGCTTCTGCTTTACTTAATGGGACCTGAAAATCTTGTATTTTTTAGGTTGCCCATAAAGTTTTAAAGAGAGGGGTATGATTTTATGCCGCCTTGAGAAGCAAATGACTTGTTTTTCTCACAGATAATTTAAATCCCCATTTATTTGTCCATTTTTCCACCTCTACTATTGCAGCTTGTATTTTTTTATTCACATATGATATATTGTGCCCTCTAATCCACAAAGCCCCGTCATCTGCATACAAAGATTTTCCTACATTATGTTCAACCTGAGTGAAAATATCAATCGTAATGTTGAATAATAGTGGACTACACACCTTGTGGAGTTCCATTCTCTGCTGAATATACTTTGGAATATTCTTTACCTACCTTTACTTGTATTTTCCTGTCAAATAAAAAGTCCAAATGGGAAGAAGTGAGGGATGAATTAAGTGTACAGTCGAGTCAAGAGACGACATGAGTGGTTAATCATTATAATAATGTTACTCCTTCAATGGAATGCGAGGAGCTTGATTGCAAGATTTTAAACAGTTTATTGCGAGTAGGAGAGAAAAAACAGACATAATATGTGTTCAGGAATCTTGGCTTAAGCCTAATCTGGATTTTATTATATATGGGTATGTGGCAGTTAGACAAAATAGGGTAAATGGTGGTGGAGGGGGTTGCGTTACATTTGTAAAGCAGGGGATTCCACATAGTTCCACATCTCGGAGGACCTGACCTGGACCACCAACACATCCAGCCTAGTCAAGAAGGCTCACCAACGCCTCTTCTTCCTTAGGACACTGAAGAAGAACCACCTGTCTCCAATCATCCAGCGGAACTTCTACCGGTGTGCAATTGAAAGCATCCTGACCAACTGCATCACAGTCTGGTATGGGAACTGCTCAGCTGCTGACCGCAAGGCACTACAGAGGGTGGTGAAAACCGCCCAACGCATCACAGGGACACCACTCCCTGCCATTGAGGACGTCCAGAGAAAACGCTGTTTACGTCGAGCTCACGGCATTCTTAAGGACTCCTCTCACCCTGACCATAGACTGTTTAACTTACTGCCCTCTGGGAGGCGCTTCAGGAGCCTCCGAACAAGGACAAGCAGACTCAGGAACAGCTTTTTCCCTACAGCTGTCTCCCTACTGAACTCTGCCCAATGATACCCCCCTCACACAACACTACAAACTCTTCACCCCTCCCCATCATTAAATCGATTAAAAAAACAAAACAAAAAAAACAACCAATCTACACACTGAGTACTATGTACTCTAAATTTTTATTTCTATGCACTTTCAATGTTCATTGCACTAGTGTTTATATATCTTAATGTATAGCTTATTCATATCCATTGTAATTATTTTCATAGTTTTTGCTCATAGTGTACATACATTTACTGCACAATCCATCTGTATAGTATGTTCATATCACCCATCTGTATATCATACTGATAGTATATAAAAACTTGTAAATTATGTCCATAGTACTACTGCCTTATCTGTATATTCTGTACATATGTAACATATTGTAGCCACTGTATATCCTGTACCTCTGCTTATTGCACTTCTGGTTAGATGCTAAATGCATTTCGTTGCCCTGTACCTTACATGTGCAATGACAATAAAGTTGAATCTAATCTAATCTAATCTAAATAGTTAGGCATAGGGAGGGAACATGAATATGTAGTAGTGGAAGTATGGGGTGTGGGGAAGAAATTTGTAGTTATAAATTATTATAATCCGTGTAGAAGGTTACAGTTAAATCATCTGGAGGAAATAGAGGGACGAGATAGTAGTAATATTGTATGGTGTGGGGACTTCAATGCACATAATACATTGTGGGGAAGTGAAAAAGTGGATATTAATGGGCAAGTGATAGAAGAGCTTTTAGAGGAGAAAAATGTAATATGTCTGAATGATGGAACTAAAACAAGGATAGAGAGGAATACTGGTAGGGAGTCGGCACTTGATCTAACACTGGTGTCTAGTATGGCAACAGTATTGGAGTGTGTATAAAGAAAGGACAGTAGGAAGTGACCATTATCCAATACTCTGTAAAATCAACAAATGTCTCTCGAATCACTGAAGGAAGAGGGGGAAGATGGGTATTTGAAAAGGCAGATTGGGAAAAATTCCAATCCGCGGACTATCAGTCACTGAAATATATATATGTAAGCTTAATAAGATCAAGGATAGATTATGGAAGTGTGGTGTATGGTTCAGCAGCCAAATCTGTACTTGCGAGACTTGATGTAATACAGGCTAAAGCATTGAGACTATGCTTAGGAGCAGTAAAAACATCACCAGTGTGTGCACTACAAGTGGAAGCAGGAGAAATGCCACTGGACATTCGACGTTAACAATTGCTGGTAAATTATTGGATTAATCTTAAGGGACATCGTGATGGTCACCCTGCGAAGAAAGTGCTGCAAGCGAACTGGGAAAAGGAAAGGGCGCAAAAGTTTAGCTTTGGGTGGATAGGAGATGAGGCAGCTAGAGAGTTGGGGGTGAGCGAAAAAGAGTTCTGCCCTACTGTTGTATGGCCCGACTTTCCAATATGGAAGATTGAAACCATGGAAGCTGATTTTGAATTACCCAGTCTCACGGCAGTTCGTGATTTAGTCACGTAATGTAATCTATTTATTCGTGGCAGGGGCACGTTTATTTCGTTATTTTCGTAACTCCAGCACGTTTTTTAAACTAATGCATTTCAATTGGATGCATCTTTCGTGCAACAGCACGATTCTTTCTGCCAGTCGGGCTGCAGTCCATTGGCGGCCCCCAGGTCATATTTAATGATTTTTTATTTTAAAAATCACTCGTTGCCTGATATCAAAGTGCTTCTGTGAAACAGCGTTCAGCGGTGACTTTAACAACGCTCCAGCGAGCAACAGCAGTAAGTGTTTTCCTGGGAAATGCTGCTATTTTTGTCGGAGGCTTGTTGATGATGATAAACGTATTTAATGTGCTGTGATTATGTTTGGTTAATCAGTGATTAATCAGGACCATGCGATGCAATCAACCTGTTTATTTATCTATTTATGTATTTGTTTATTTATTGATTGATCGATCGATTGATTGTTTATTTATTTATTAATTATTATTATTTATTAATAACTCCATCAATCAGTGGTGCTGACGTCATTGTAAGGCGCGATCCCAGGGTGCACTGCGGTTTCCGCTCGGTAAGTAGAACAGTTAATTAATACAGATGGGAACAATCCTTAAATTTACGTAACAAAAACTGTTTAATCAGGTCAAGAAGTTGTGTTGAGAACCTTTAGAATCGCAAGGTAGCAGTTTCGTGATGCAATAAATCACAGCAGATATTATACAAATATAACATGCTGCACCAAATGTGTAGTAGGCTAGCTAAGATATGTTAGCTAATTACATTCAAGCTTGTTTATTTTTTCATATATAATTATGCCGGATAATATCATAGGAGATGTATGATGTGTGTTATTACAGTAAGTTAGCTCAGTCACAACATTTTAGCCATTTATAAATGTTCAGATGAAGAACAGTGTTATTTGCCAGATTGGTGTGTTTTCCAGTAATTGACCAAAATAAACACACAAATCTTACCAATAATAAACTATACAAATTAACTCATAACTACAACAATAGTGTGGCTCATCATATGGCATAATAAAGCAAATTAAGTGTTCTCTAAAGAAGACTACGTTGTAAACTGTTTTCCATGTCTGTCATTTGCCTTAAAGAAATAAAAGGGTACAACAGAAATATCAAAATGCCACCTGTCCAAGTCCATTTTATTCCATGTATTACAACTCAAAACTGCACAATCTGCCAACACTGATGAAGAAAATACTGGTCAAAATGTAAGGAGTTCAATATTTTTTCTCTCTCTCTCTTATCAGGTCTTTCAAATTTGCCAGCTTCCAACATTCTCCTTTATTTTAACCTCCCTCCACACACACACTACACACACACACACACACACACACACACACAATCACTGATTAACCAAACATAATCACAGCACATTAAATACGTTTATCATCATCAACAAGCCTCCGACAAAAATAGCAGCATTTCCCAGGAAAACACTTACTGCTGTTGCTCGCTGGAGCGTTGTTAAAGTCACCGCTGAACGCTGTTTCACAGAAGCACTTTGATATCAGGCAACGAGTGATTTTTTAAATAAAAAAATCATTAAATATGACCTGGGGGCCGCCAATGGACTGCAGCCCGACTGGCAGAAAGAATCGTGCTGTTGCACGAAAGATGCATCCAATTGAAATGCATTAGTTTAAAAAACGTGCTGGAGTTACGAAAATAACGAAATAAACGTGCCCCTGCCACGAATAAATAGATTACATTACGTGACTAAATCACGAACTGCAGTGAGACTGGGTTGGTTAGGCACACCTGATCTATGCTGTTCGGCTGTACTACAGAAATATTAAGTGCTAACAACAGCGATTTCAGTTAGAATCAATTAGCAAATATGTTTTTTTCTAATTTATGACTAAACAGTTAAGATTAAGTTCCTATCAAATGCTTGGTGGCGGCATCTCCGAGTACTTCGGACAGAACAGAGCTATGTGCGGCTCACGAATTAAGTCTGGGGAACAAATTCTCAATTTGTGGCCATATAGTCCTAACGTTACCTATGCTATAGCACGTCAAATGAAGTCATTATTGCACTTTTCACAGTACACGAAGCAGACATACTTTAACATTGAGCAGTTTTAGCTGGGTGATATTGATAAAAATGACCCACTGTTTGAGATATCTAAGTTAGCTGTTTTGTTTAATGTATATTTATATGTAGCCTATATTCTTTATTTTAGGATCGGTGGATTAGCAAAAACTTAGATATGATGATAATTCACTGTAGTTCAGTAAGACTTAGAACAAACCCGCAAATGGTTTTATTTTAAAGAACAAATGCGGTGACAATAATACCAAATAGCCCATCAGCGTGAATCAGGGTTTAATGTGTGGAATGAAAACCTTGCTGAAACAATATTGTAAGGTTGATGTAACAGTCCAAATTAAATCAAAGGAGTAAGAGACCAAAAGGTTCCTCATTGGACAAGATAAATATTATTTATCTTATACCTTATATTATTCTCAGTCTGTTTATATGGGGCTTAACTCCACAAATAGCCATTTTAAATGCACATAAATTATTTCGGCATTTTCATCAGGAAAAGAACAAACAACCGACTGCAGCTGAATGAATGGATTAAAATAGCCAAACATCAAAGCACATATCACGGTTTATTATTTTGGGCAACTTAGTGATTGTTGTTGTTGTTTCAAGTTTGTTTGTTTTTTCATTCTTTATGGACCTGTTAGTCTTTACCATGTAATTTTCTCTAATATCCGAAAAATAGGCAAATAAAAAATATTTATCCGTTTGCAGGTGTGTTTGGTGATACAAATGAAGTGAAGTCATTGTTAGTGACTGAGGGAGATTCTGTCACTCTAAACACTGATGTTAAAGTACAGAGTGATGATCAGGTATTGTGGATGTTTAAAGTTAATAATTCAGAAACCCGTGTTGCTGAAATACACAGACAGACCATATATGACAAAACTGGGACATTTGGAGACAGACTGCAGATGGACCCCCCAAGTAATATGGTATGAGATGTTGTGCTGTATTTAGAATATTATCAAGGCTTAACCACATTATACACAACCACCAGTGCCTTATTGCTTAAAAATAAGTTTATTAAAAATATTAAAGACATAGTTCACCCAAAAAATTAATTTTACTAGAAATGTATTCACTCTCAGGCTGTTTAAGATGTAGATTTTTTTTTTTTTTTTTTTTAAATCGGAAGAGATTTAAGAAATTAAGCATTACATTGCTTGCTCACCAGTGGATTCTCTGCAGTTAATGGGTGCTAAACACAGAATACCACTTCTTCAGTTTTGTACCCATTTAAATTAAGTAACATTTCTGTTTCCATTTATTCTCAATATTTCCAGCTCCTCTTCCAATTCCTGTCATCACCAGAGACACTTCAAACTGTTCATCATCATCTAAACGTTCATCACTGTCTAATTGTTCATTGGTGTGTTCAGTGGTGAATGTGGGTCACGTGACTCTCTCCTGGTACAAAGGAAACAGTTTATTGTCCAGCATCAGTGTGTCTGATCTCAGCATCAGTCTCTCTCTACCTCTGGAGGTGGAATATCAGGATAAAAACACCTACAGCTGTGTGCTCAACAATCCCATCAGAAACCAGACTCTACACAACATCAACATCACTCAACTCTGTCACACATGTCCAGGTACGTCTGTGGTGATATTATATTATTAGTGATTGAAGATTTTGTTTAAAAATTATATTTTTCAAGCTTTCCAACCATGTCTGTTCAAAGCCATGTTAAGTGAGTTGAGAGCTATGGCAGCAATGTCTTGATTGAAATCAGGTACTTTAGAATTAATTTATAATTATTATTCTTCTGTTGTTAATTACAGAACTCAGGCAGACGTCACATTTGGTGGGATTATCAGTTATAGTACTGGTCTTGGTTGTAGCTGTCGAACTGCAAACAAGCAACGCCACAGGGCAAGTATTACATTTTTAATTCTTTGTGGGCCAAAATCATGTTTTAGAAGATGTACTGCAATATCAGTTTAAACACCATTTCAGATTTGTAAAGTGTTTTATATGAAGAATGTGATTATTAAAGCAGTACAGACGTATGAAGAAGAGGTACTTTATGCCGAAACAACATTTTGTGAATGCAGCGTTCACAGTACGGTAAGGCACTGTATTGCAGTGTGCAGTGCATCTGTCTGCAGAAACCACAGACGCACCAAGAAAATCTGTTTGCGTTTGCACACGTGACAAAGCAGAAAATGTGCCATCTGGGGCTGATGTCAGTAGTGTTGTCTATGCTTGTTTGTGACCTTTCAAACAATTTAAACCACTCTTTTTAGCTTAATGTCTGCTTATGCTTGTTCTTTTTCTGCTAGGCTTCAATTGTACATGATACCATCCCCAAGGCACAGTGCAATATCAACTTGAGAAAACACATTATACCAAAAAGTGTTCTCATTTCTCAGAGCTAGTAGAGTTTAGGAAGGGTGGAGGTTGTAATTTTACTGAATACCATGATTACACACAAAGACATTGATGCATAGTTATCAAATCGCAAAAGCATTATCAACCCTGACGATTCAATGGCAGCTGAATCAAATGTAGGAAAGCAGTGCTGGAACTGCCAATTGACTTTTTGCAGCTCTACCAGTGATTAACAATGACAAAAATGAAGGTGTTGTGAAAGCCCAAAAATGTCCTTCAAAAGCAATGCTCTGTTTGAAGTCTCCCCTTTGTGGTATAAATTTAGCATGTACAACTTACTAGTATTTAAGAAAGTTATTTAAAACTATAAAACAATACAAAACAAAATAACATGCTTTGGCCAGCATGTCCTGTGCTTGTAGTGTCATTGTCTTCAACCGTTGTCTTCTCATCCAATTAATAGTGTTTATAGTTTATAGAACATTACCAGAGTGTTGGTATATATGTATACACACAGACACTACGTATATACATGTACACATTCTTTTTGTTTTGTTTGTTTGTTTTACATGTTTTAATTCCTGATATCCATGTTTTGTTTTCTTTCAGAAACCCGATGAAGAACACCACATCATATACTCAAGTGTTAATGCAAAATGACATTATCAGTGGTATTAGCATTTTTGGTGACTAATATGAAACTGGCATGAAAAAGTCATTTTCAAGTATTAACTTTAGGGTCAATGATCTCAAAGAGCATCTTTAGAGAGCAAATGGGCAGATTTTCAGACAGTGAAAAATGGTGCACAGTTATGAACATATGTGACTAAAACTAGATGGCATTCAGCAGTCAAATATTTCTGAATAATCTCCACTGATGTGGGTAAGTCTAACAACTGACATCTCATCTGTGAAGTCGAATAAATATGTTTTAATGGATTATACCTAGTGTTACATTAGACCTTCAGTGTTTACCACATCCAACCATCCAAGCTGCTGTTACTTGTTCTGTTGTTTACCTGTTAGATAAGGCATTTTCATGCCAGCTCAGCTAGAATCTTTCTCCTATACTCTAAAACATCCACAGTAGACACTTAAGTCAAATACCTAAGCCTTAGGTATTTTTTTCTGCTCTCAGCTCTTTTAAAAATGTACTAACTCTGCATCATCAGCATCTCCATAAAGCTTGTCAGCAGAAGGAAGCATGAAGTGCTCTACAATTTCCTGGTAGATGGCTACGTTGACTGTGGACTTCAGAAAACACAGTGGACCAACACCAGCAGATGACATGGCAGCCCAAATCATCCCTGACTGTGGAAACTTCACACTGGACTTCAAGCAACATGGATTCTGTGCCTCTCCAGTCTTCCTCCAGACTCTGGGACCTTGATTTCCAAATGAAATGCATAATTTACTTTAATCTGAAAAGAGGACTTTGGACCACTGAGCAACAGTCCAGTTATTTTTCTCCACAGCCCAGGTAAGATGCTTCTGACGTTGTCTCTGGTTCAGAAGTGGCTTGGTAGCCCTTTTCCTGAAGACGTCTGAGCGTGGTGACTCTTGATGCACTGACTCCTGATGCACTGACTCCAGCTTCAGTTCGCTTCTTGTGAAGCTCTTCCAAGTGTTTGAATCAGCTTTGCTTGACAGTATTCTCAAGCTTGCGGTCATCCCTGTTGCTTGTGCACCTTTTCCTGCCCAAATTCTTCCTTCCAGTCAATTTTGCATTTAATATGCTTTGATACAGCACTCTGTAAACAGCCACCTCTTTCAGTAATGGCCCTCTGTGACTTACCCTCTTTGTGGAGGGCGTCGATGTTCGTCTTCTGAATCATTGCCAAGTCAGCAGTTTTCTCCATTATTGTGGTTTCAAAGAACAAGAGATACCCGGAATTTTAACTGTGGGGATGGTCATTTATTGAAACTCAAATGTAAATATTCTAATATTTTGAGATACTAATTTTTGACTTTCATGAGCTGTAAGCTCTAATCATCAAACTTAAAACAAAACTTTTGAAATGTTTTACTTTATATGTAATGAATCTAAAATATATGAAAGTTTCACTTTTTGAACTTTTTCACGATATTCTAATTTTTTGAGATGTACCTGTTTGTCCCCTACTGATCTTAACATACTAATACTGTACTACTCTCACAGGTAAAGTAATACAATGTACACAAAAAAATTGTTATCTGTTGCTACATTTATGGATTAAACTATTTAAAACAGCACTGACCATGTGTTTATGTCATTAAATCAGTGTTGCCCCAATAAAAATAATTTGCCATGACAAAAAGAGTCTTTCGCTGTTTACTGATGTCTTTAGCCCAAAAACGTTTGTCTTGTTCTAAAGAAAGATGTCATTGTGGACTTGCACAGTAATTATTTGACTAATTCATAAAAGAACTTTGCCTCTGTGCTTGTGTCTCAACTCTGGAGTTGTATAACGTGGTGAATTCATGTCAGCGACACTTGAGGGAGCCAGAGCTTTAAACTTTAAACAATCTCATCCTAAATAGTATGTGACAGTAGGATAAAAGTCACAAAGCAACAATTCATTGTGCTTTTAAGAAGGATTTGGTTCAGAACTACGAATAGAAAGAACTACAAGCATTTATACTTCTGACTCGTCCCTTTTCTTAAAAAAAAAAAAATGTTTTATCATTTTCATAATCAATTGCTATTTCATGGTCTACAACATGAGAAAAAGCCATACCATATACACAAAAAAATGTAGAAACGTTGGACACCACTATGGGGCACCACTGTGCAGCAGCAAGCATCACAACAAAAAAGGAACCTCAAAGTTGATCTATAGGTAAATGCGTGCAAATGCAAAAGGCCCCATTTTTGCCTGGGGCCCCCAGATCGCTCGATCTGTCCCTGCGTAAATGCTGCCATATCTTCAGTTCAAAAAAGCCATAATTGAGAAAAAAAAGTAGAGTAGGCTGCATCGTTAGATATTACTGTTTGTTAACATTTGTATCATAAAAACAATTGTATCGTGTCTTACGACACTTTCTTTCAACATTATAACCGACGATCTGCAGTAAAGTCAGCCAGCGACAGACAGTTTACGTTGCACAGTTTCATGTAGATTGGTTTGATCATCTTGTGAATACATGTTGAAATTGAATACATATAAAAGTGATTTTGGTGCTTTTGCTGATATCGTAATTAGCATTTAAAACAGATGACATATGTCAAAAAGTTGACATATGTTTGTTATCTCGCTACTACAGTAGTATGTAATGTTTGTAGAATGTGCTACTGAGTGGGAAAAGAGCGCAAACCGCATAACATAAGGCAAGTGGCAGTCATAACCATTACAAGTCTTCAGGTAAAACCAAAGAAAGAAAACAGATATTTTTTAGACAATAGGCTACACATTATTACACAACATCTGTTATTAAATATTACAAGATGGTTAGTTCCAGTCCTCGATTCTGATTGGTCAGCAGTTGTGTTTTATTCACTATAAATAAAGCACGGCTATGACCACTTTTTATGGTTCTGTGCAACACCCTTAGCAACATAAACAATCAATAATACATCATCAAAACTGTTCCATGTATTATGTTTTTCAGCAAAATTAACTGTTTGTTGTTTATTTAACAACACATTTGCTGGTAGTAATGCTGCAAATGAGTCCTACCTGTCACAACATTCATTAAAAAAAGCCGCCTCTCAAAAAAATATTTTTTTATAAAGGTATCTACATATAGTTGAAATAAAATGGAAATATTGTTTAGTGTAAAACATGTTGAAGATTAGCAAACAGCTTGTCAATTCATTAACTGGTTCTCAAACCTCTCCATGAAGTACCCCAGCACTGCACATTTTGTGTGTCTCCCTATAGCTGACACACCCATTTCAGGTCTTGCAGTCTCCACTAATGAGCTGATGAGTTGAATCAGGTGTGATAGATGAGGGAGACATACAAAATGTGCAGGGCTGGGGGTACTCCAGGACAGGTTTGAGAACACTGCATTAACTGATAATCTGTTTCCTCACGGAAGCTGTTTATTCTGTGTATTGAAGCCTCTCCTTCACTGACATTCATTAAAAAAATACGGCCTCTGGTCTCCTTTCCTGTGCACCGCCAAAGCAGCAGCGTTAGCATTAGCCATTCTGCTTTTTTTGGCTAAAGGTTGCAGGCTTGCCTTCCAGTGCCTTTGAATTCACTCTCTGCTTCTGTGAACAGTAAAGCCCACCTACTTTGATTTGATTAGTTATCTCAATCATTTTGACATTGAGGAAGTATTGTTAGACCACTGAGGCAGACCAGCCTAAAATTTTACAGAAAAGTGTGTAGCAAAGCAGTGCAACAATTTGTGCAGAATTCTGCTGTGCACTGCATTCCTGCTACAGGATGATTGACATGCTGGTTTAAGGTGAGCTTGCCGACTAAGATTCCCCATTTTTGCAAAGTCAAACCATGACCCATCATGGACCCTGATTCAACTGCCACGAGAGACTGATGTAAACATTACGCATTAGCTAGTGTGGTTAAATATAAACGCTTCTTCTCCTCGACAGTGATTGGTGAGAAACATTTACATCACAAAATATTCTGTAATACTGTTTGATTTTCCAATCAGCAGATGTTATGTGTGAGGGTGTGTGCATTATATAGAGAAATAATTATATTAAGTTCCATTATGTAATGGTTATGTTATTGACTTGGGTTTCTTTTATCTTGACTGTGGTTCAAGCGCTGGTGGATTTATGTAGGCTATAGGATGGGGGGGGGCTTACTTTAAACCCATACAGATGAAGAAGATCATAAATGATGGAGCTGATGTAGGAAATTACAACTGTTTGCAGGACAGACTAGATGCAACTATTAAAATAAGAGTGAATTAATTCTCTGAATGATTTTTTTTTAAGTGTAAAGCAACACAGAGTGTAAAGCTACTGTACATACAACTTTGTTTTTAATGTAATTATCATGAAAAGTGATTCAACAACATGTGGTTCGACCTTTGCGGCCTTTGAAAGATTCAGCCTCTGAATTGGGACACAGCTATTGTACTATGAATGGGAGAAAGTCCCAAAAATAAAAGTCAGCTTACAATTGATAACGCCGTCACGTCACAGCAGCTCCCTTTAGAAGCTCTGGTTTGCATAAAAACAAAAAGTGCCCTGAGATGTGTGCTTAGAAAAGCACTCATGCACTGCCTGGACCAACCTGAAATAAAAGCTTTCTAATGCTATTTTAGCATAAGAAACACCCACCTGATTTCAAATATCTGTGAATTACGTGGCCAAAACTAACATACAGTGTGTCAAACCAAACCAAAATGCACTGAAAATATTTTATTTTAGAAATTGTGGTTTAGCAGGACTTGCATCATGCAAAGGCACACAGCATAACAACCTGACCACAATAGCAGACCATGCCTTTCCAGGGAAGTTTTTTTAGACATATTTTATATTCTGTGCCTTTAAAACAGTATCAGCTTTAAAACCACAAAGTCTTGTATGTCAAACATATGCAGTTACTGCAGCATTCCCACTACAGCTTTAACTGAAGCCATCTCAAATGGCATTAAAATTTACATGTTTGTCACACAAATGTTTTGCACTGAAGCAGTGGTGCACAAGGGCCCTTTTTGAAATGCGGAATGAACATGAGATGCTTTTTGCCTTTACTAGCAGCTCGGTGTTAGATTCAAAATGATACCTGTGGTCAGATCTATTCAGGTCAGTGTGGGGTATCGAGCGTTTTTGTTGTTGTTGAATGCAGCAGCAGCTGGTGTTTTGGCGTACCTATTATTGGACATGCAAGAGTGCACTTGAGTGTTAGTGTGTATAAGGTGTATTTGAGCCCACAGCAAGTGCTTTGCTCACAAGCTCTTGTGAAACTCCCTTACCGCCCTTTGTGCTTCACTGAAAACAAATGTAGTGAGAACGCTTCAGAACTGGAATACATACTTTAAATACAGGCACAGGTAAAAGATCAGCTTGAAATGAAAGTATTGTTTAGTGACATTTACTAAGGAATGTTTCTCTTTAGTGTTTCTTTTCAGCTTCACCGTCATCATTCTAGACGGTCTGCGTCATTCTAGGTTTTGAGTAACACCCATTTGATCAGAAGGATCAAAATAGTTAAAATTTTGTGTTGAATGTAGCTTGTCATTCAGATTTTGAGCTTGGGGAAAGCATCATGCTTCAAAACTAAAGAAAGTAAATAGCAAGAAACTTTTTTTTTGACCTGATAGTAGCATTACTTTGAGTTCGAGAGACCCAGAAACAGATTACAAACAGATGCCATTGTTTGACCACAAAATGCATTTCCACACATAAATATGTAAATGATTAAAATTAAAGTAATAAGAAGCATTGTAAGTCTAATAAAATTTGGTTTCCTGTCGTTTCATGTCACTTAGGTTAAAACTGAGCTGGTGTCTTAAAAAGGATCTGCTTAAAAAGGCTGCTACATTAATAAAAAATATTATGATTCATATTCTCCATAGTTATGATTTTTCAAAGTATTACAAATATGTTTAACTTTAACTATCCGATGAGAAAGTTGACAATGAGGTTGAGTTTAAGCTGAAAAGGAAATGGCGGCCTACCAGAAACCAAAGTGTCTACATAAAAAAAAAAAAAAAAACTTTTAGAGGTTAACTCAGAGGAACAAGGCTGTTACAGCTTCTCGGTGGTTTAGGGCTCATGCATTAGTACTGTGTGAAATGGCATACTAGCATTTTTCTTTGTTCATGCAGTATGTATGTACACATTGAACAGTGGGTGAATTTATGTGTGCTTACCTGAAAGCTTCCTGATGTTATGTAAACTCTGTGGTTTGCATTGCAAATTGCATGTTAGTTCACTAGACTCTCACAGACAGGTGCATTGTTATGTCCCATCCCAGAAAAAGAGAAAAAGAACGTAACATGAGATGTACGCTATTAAATGTGGTCCAACTCCAGCTGGAAGATCATTATTTTAAGCTGCCATGACTGAATGAGGACCAACGGCAAAATTAACCAAAAAAGTCATCAAACATATAAGTAACTTGATGAAATGAAACAAAAATACCAAGTAGTTTTCCTAACTGCCTGACAAAGAAACAAATCTCAAACAAATCCAAAAATAAGCGTCAGGTCAACCCTGTACACTATACGTATCTAATAATGTCTGTAGCATTAACAGGACACATCTGTGTCAAACATGCGTTAGATGCACTACAATTTGGATCTGTCATTGGGAGGAGAATTAACCCATGGGGCTCTGCATGTCAAGAGGGCCAACACTAAAATGAACACCCTGTCTAAAGACCTTTTAAATGTATGTGCCACACAATCCACCAATCATGCTCTTCCATCTGGCGACCAATCCTGCGGGATCACACACACAGCTGTTATTTTCAGAAGAAACTAGCATGGTCCATTGCTGGAAATGTGCATGCCTTGCATAACTGTGTTTATGTGTGTACCAAGAGGAGAGCTTCCCAGATAAAACTTGGCTCCTCTCAGGGCTTTTTCTTTATCAACATGTGCACAAACATCTCAAAATTGCGCTGGCACAAATGTTTTAAGCACTTTTCTTGAATCTGGGCCAATATGTAACATCAAGTATGCTATAAAAATAAATGGAATTTGGCCCATAATAAATTATTCAACTCAGCAGCAGAGATGCAAACAACAGTTGATCAGAATTATGGATAAACTCCATATAACCCTACTACACTGATCTGCTGCTTAATTTTATTAATGGAGGCATGAAAAAAAATGCAAGCAAGTATGGTGAATTATAATTATTATTATTTTGTAAAACGATTTTACAAAATCCCAAATAAATATTAAAGCTATTCATAAAAACATATTTCTTTTTAAAGAACAGGAATTAAGAGAGGGAAACTTAACGAAGTTTATTTGTAGTAGAAAACGTAGCGTGTTTGTTCTAGTCAAGCTATATCTGATTACTGTATAGCTACAGGGGTGGGTAAAGAGAGAGAAGAAGGTAGTGAGTGTGTGTGTAAGTGCAGCGTAATGCGTGACTTTCTTTTTTCAGAACCTAACATTCAAACCTAATGGAACAATCTTCATAATTGGATTATTTCTCGCTTGTAAACGATTATTATTATTATTATTATTCTTGGACGTTGTTACTGAAGAGGTGATGGAACACGTTACGTCTGAGAATGGACATTATTTTTGTAAGCAGAGGACCTGATCGATGAATTAGATCAGTTTTCGCGTCATGTTGAGCCTATTGTCGGGTGTTTATGAAGAATTTAAGAAAAATGATTCACAGCGCATGTTTCTTCTGTCTGTGTCTTTTGCTATCGACTGGTACGTCATAACATCCTTTGTTTTAAGAATCGCAAATTAAGAATCATTAAGAACATTTTTGTATTACAACTTTTCTGAAATGGTATATATGCAAATAAGGCATTATTTAATTAAATATGAACTCAAATGCATACATTTCTACAAATTTCTACAAAAAACCTTTGGAATATAGAACTGTAAAATGTGGTGCATGTAAGGTTTTTTTGCATGAAGTGTCTTGCTTTAGGAGCATTAACATTTGTCTTTGTGGATCTTACCCATTAATATTCTGTTTGAACTTAAACAGGTTTTTCATTTGCTTGATAAACTGTTTTTCTCCAGGTGTGTTTGGTGATACAGATGTTATAAAGTCAGTGTCAGTGATGGAGGGAGATTCTGTTACTCTAAACACTGATGTTAAAATACAGCAAGACGATCATATACTGTGGATGTTTGGACCTAAAGAGACTCGTATTGCTGAAATCCACAGACAGAACATCTATATAGATGCCATTAAAACGACATTTGAGAAAAGACTCCAGATGGACAGTCAAACTGGATCTCTGACCATCAAAAACAGCAGAACTGAACACTCTGGACTTTATAAACTACAAATCATCAGCAACAGAGGAACGTCATACAAGAGATTCAGTGTTTCTGTCTATGGTGAGTAAATTGGTGTCCTGCCGGTGATGATCTATACTCTGATGATTCTCAAAATTAAAACATTTCCCCCCCTGATTGATCTGTGATTTATAAGTGTTTAATGACAAACCAAAGTGTGAGTGAAACTTATTTTCTACGCCCTGTTTTGGTGGTTCTCTCATAATGGCTATTGCTTTATATTTCCTGATGGAAATACTTATGAATAGAAGGAAGACAGACAATAGTGTTGAAGTTTTATATACAGCTCTAGTTAGAAAAAGCTGTAAAGCCACATTTAGAAAGAGAAAGAGAATTTTACCGTTATAATTTAGATGGATAAACTGGTGTAAGAATGAAAATGCAAAATATATGCAAATATAACTGACATCATGTCTGTCACATTTCGAAAGCATCAGAAGTCAAAGTAAAAATATATATATATATATGGGTAGCAAAGGCAGAGTTTTTATCTTCAATTGTTCTTGCTCAACAACTTTTTAATGTATTTCAGCTCCTCTACCTATTCCTGTCATCACCAGTAACTCCTCAAACTGTTCACCATCATCATCATCATCATATTGTTCACTGTTGTGTTCAGTGATGAATGTGAGTGATGTGACTCTCTCCTGGTACAAAGGAAACAGTTTATTGTCCAGCATCAGTGTGTCTGATCTCAGCATCAGTCTCTCTCTTCCTCTGGAGATTGAGTGTCTGGATGATTCCTACAGCTGTGTTGTGGCTTATTCCTTCACTAACCAGACCACACACCTCAACAACACTGATCTCTGTCAGCCATGTTCAGGTATTATATTATCTCTTTTCCTCTAATTTTATTAAATGAAAAGGAAAAAAAAAGTGTTTATTGAAATATTTAGTCCATGTGCTTTGAGGTGTTTTCTCATCTGCAATGTTATCGGACATATTGACAGTTCATTGTTAGCAGATATATACGAATGTTTGTCTAGCCAATCAAGGTGTGACATCTGTCTTAAATGAAAGCCAGTCGGCGGTTGAAAAACGACATGCCTTTTGTCCCACCCTAATCCTGTTTCAAAAGGAAATACTTTAACAAAGTTGAAAAAGGGTTCATCAAATAATTTATTTAATGATTATAAATACTGCAGAATATCAGACATGTTATGAGCTGTAAAGTAAAGACCCAATTTAAACATCAAAATATTCAAGTACTTTACTTGAAAACCTGCTTAGGTCAAGTGTAATATGTTCAATGACATATTATTTTTAAAGTTGAAACTATTAAGATTACACTACTGGCTTGATTCTGTGCTTTACAGAACGGGATGAGCGTTCACGTCTCAATGTTTCAATAGCTGTTATAGCACTGCTGCTGGTGTTCATAGCTGTAGTTGCAGGTTTGATGTACTGCCACAGAAAGCGTAAACGATCGGAAAAAGAAGGCAAGTATTGACATTCAAAAAATATACTTAAAAAAAGTTTATTAAATGTAGTTAGGTTTATTAAATGTGTGATTATTATTAAAACAGTTAAGGCTCAAGAGGAAGAGATACTTTACGCTGATACAACATTCTGTGCAGATCGGGTTAATAGTACGGTAAGATATATTGTATTTCTATGTGAACTCTAATTTTTTATCCCATGTGTAAACACCCTCAGCTTCTTTAAATACCTGAAGTCTGTTGTGTTTGTGTCTGAGAATATGTTATCTCACTGCTGTGCTTGTTTCTGATGTGATGACGCTGAAGGTTTTTTTCACTCATTCTGCTCAACTGTGGGAAATAGAGCTGTTGTTTTAAATGATTCTGTTCTTCACTTTTATAATTCAGTGTTTGAACCTACTTGATTTTATTTTTAAATGTGATGTTTCCTTGCAGGATGTCATTGCAGCAGATCAAACAGAATATTCAACTGTTAAGACATGAAAGACCCTGGATGAAAGAAGAGAAAGCCATCGTGTTTACAACTGTGACGATGAGTTTATTAGGCTCAACTAAATGCTGAATTTTCAAAAGTATGTGAAATATGGAAAGTTAGGACTATAGACATATAAAATATGTCCAAGATTTTTACACAGCAGTCTGTTATTGTGGGGACATTTTCATGCTCCTAAACATGACGCGGCACAAATTGAAATATGATTAGTTGCTTTACCTGTCAGTCATATGGCCTCCTGGCAGTCCTTGACCATTCAAAGCAGCCAAGGTTCCCAGACCTTCTGCAACTTCAGGGATCTTATCTATGCACAAACAGCTTGTAACACTCCAAAGAGAAAGGAAAACTTGAAATCGCATCATATGACCCCTTTAAATACTATACATGCCATATATTTCAACAGGGCATCTTGCTTTGTTAATATTTATTACGAATGCCTTAAATAACGAATTTCAACAACATAAGGGCAGATCCCTTTAGCGCAGCTGATGAGGCTTTGAAGTGACGCTTGAGTGGTCAAGAATATTCCAGTGTTCATCCTTTCATTCCTCCGTCCTCATTTCCCTTCCTCACATCCTTCCCTCATGTCCTAAGGGGGTGGAAGTAAGACACGAGGAAAGGTAGCGAGGAAAGGAAATGAGGATGCACAAAGAAATGAGAAGCACCCCCGATGTCGCTTTGATAACACCAATGTTTTCCCCTTATATGTGTTTCATTACATTTCATTTAGGAGCAGCTAAAGTTAAAGATTATTGTCAGATTAGAGGTAGTTTTTGTAAATATGTATATTTTAATTTCACTCAACCTTTCATAGTGTTATTTTGTGTTTATATATATATATATATATATATATATATATATTCATGTCATTTCCATCAACCGTTTTGACGCCATAATTGTGGGTCACGTTAATAGTGATACAAAAGTTCTGATTTGAGCAGCTAGAGCATCCAGACTTTTTTATGTGCTGTTCAGACTTTAAAAACCCACCTAAATAATATCTGGATATGCAAAAATCTGATTTTTTGCTAACAGTCTGAACAAGGCTTCTGTGTAACTTAAAAGTATGTTTGTATGTGTGTGTGTGTGTGTGTGTGTGTGTGTGTGTGTGTATACACATACATACTTTTTAGTGTTTTAAGTTACAGTGTTTTATTTTTATATAAATTTTTCAAATATATTTTATTATTATTTAATTTTCTTATTCTTTCATTTGGTCATTTTGTTGTTTGTTGGTGTGTTGCTATTTGTTTCTTTTGGCTGTTGTTCACTCCTGAGACTGTGCTTTCACTTGTGTTTAAAAAAAAAAAAAATTGAGAGAGATCCCAAAATGAAGTACAAAGTTGCTTTACAGAATCTTCATCCTCTCTGTTCCTTTGTGTTGAAAGAGGCTTCCCGCCTCCACAATCAGCTGAGACCATCACAACTTTTAAGAAAGAGCTAAAAGTACAGTTTTTCCACAAACACTAAGCACAAAGGTACTTTCTATTAATGTATTCCCTCTCTATCTGTATCCGTTTTCTCCAGTTTCTCTTCTGCTCAAGCTGACTTCTGAAACCTACCCTGACAGTACCGTGGGATTTGTTGCTCTTATGATAAATTGCTTGTCATATTTCTTATTTGTAAGGGACTTTGCATAAACCCAGATGATTAATGCAGTAACTATAGACATAACACCAAGAAGATCTATAACAATGATGAAAGCACATAAGGACAACATTGTGACCTTAAATGCCATTCAGACAAAACAACTCTTTGTGGTTGTAATGAAAACTAATGGGTGTTGTCACATAATGTAGCATTCAGAAATTGCCAAAACTTTAAAGAATGTGTTATGAGAAGGTAGTTTTCATAATTCTTTGCTGTGCGATCCATCAGTTTGTGAGATTCACAATAAGACTCATTGTTAAAATACACGAATTAGTATTAATAGTTCATTTTTGTCACCATGTACACAGCATAGGTGACAGGTATGAGGTTAGTACTTCATTTGACATATTTGAACTAATTTAGGGGTGTCCAATGCTGCTCCTGGAGGGCCACCGTCCTGCAAAGCTCCAACCAGCTCCAACACAGTTGCCTGAAAATTTGTAGTAAATCTGAAAATCTTGATTAGCTGGTTCAGGTGTGTTTCATTAATTAGCTTGGACACACCTGAACTAATCCCGCCCCCTACAGCACACAGACTGTACCTGTCCCAGAATAACACCAGTGTGTGCTGTTATATGAATATTGATGTTAGATCTTTTGTGAAAAGTGTCCACTGCAACAACTGAAAAAAAAATACATACCAAAAACATATCAAATTCACAAACAATGTTAAGTATTTGTTTTTAAAAGGATTAAGGATTTTATATCATGTAATATTCAGCATTTAATTTTTAGAGTGGTTCAATGACCGTGGCAAATAGGAAGTTATAAGAATCTGAAATATATTCGCCTTTTTGGGACTTTCTTCTCATGAGTAGATAACCTGCACGAGTACATAACAGCCATCACAGTGGATAAGCACAACATTAAAAGTTGGAAACCAAAGTGAGAGGGAGAGAAACACATACTTCCCAAATGCAGTTTATAGTTGTGATTTGTAAATTGTTTAAAAAAGCAACCACATCTGGCCACTGAGGAGCGTAAATGCGCTATTATGCTATGACAAGCACATCCGTGTCCGCTGACATAACCGTTGAGGAAATTATGAAATTGAAAAAAAGAAAAAAAATACATCATGCATTTCTACATTCATCATCAAATGCTGGCTACTAGATTAGAGTCAACAATATGGATAATAATACATTCAGAATTGTGGGTAAGAAGATTTCAGGAAACCTGCAACATCATTTCAACATACACTCAAAAAAATGAACAAGGAAGGTTGTGCACTTTACATAATATTTTTATATTCAGTTTACTTATAATAATTGTCTTTGTTGACTTGAAAGGTTTTTTTCTATTAAGGTCCACGTAATTATGTCTCAACTTAACTGTACAAAATCCTAACGCGTTGTCTAAACACAAACCATTTATGTTAAGTAAAAAATTATTACACCCAGAGGGTGGCAGTATAGTGCGACGCCAACTGCCATGAAACCCCAAAGAAGAAGAAGAGCAAGACGCGTCAGACTAACGTGTATTTGAATCTGCACACCTGCGTGACCCCCTGCAAAGATTTTCTTCGATTGGTTTTGACAGAGGGACGTCTTACCTTTTCAACGACTGATAAAGGTAGGAGGATATTTGTTTTTCCACCAGTATCGATAATTTTTTTATTTGTAATAAGAGATATGTTCTTTATTTTTGGCCTGCTTTAGTTTTAGAGAGTTCTAATGTCTTAGACATGCTGAAGTTAGCATGCTAGCTTAGCCACGTGGCGCAGGTTGGTCCGCTGCATATTTACATTATTTGGGCGAAAAGAAAACGTAATAAGAGAGAGTTCATTGATTAAAGTTCTCCGTCACTACGATGGATTTACGTTAACTGGAGCGAGTCTATGACCGTCAGTTGCAGGGTTCCTGTCTGTCCTTAATGTCTTATATTCACTTTTCATAATTTTAAGGTTGTAAATAGGATTACATTTCTCAAATAGTGTAATGTCTTAATTTTAATTTGAAAAGCCGCGGTGTATTCAGCCTGCTGAGGGGGATGTGATCAAAGCCTGGAGTGGATTGAAAGCACGTTCTTCTCTACTCTAAGGGTTTTGGTAATCACTCCGCTTGGGATCCACTTCGGGTTTTCCATTCCCGCTCACGGAAAAACTGCTCCGTGTTCACGCCATTTTTAAAGTTATACTAGTATGTTTATTTTTTATATAATGAACGCCTGAACGCAACATTTATAATGCTATATGTAATGTTTTGTAAATTATTCTACACGTTTAATAAACAGAATTACACAATGTCCAAATGTATACCTGAAGTGTGTAACTTTCCCTTGAATTTTTCTGGCTGTACCGTTTAAGTTGTTGTAAGTTTTTGATTCTACTAAAGCATAAAAATACAATATGTTTGCAGATGTATTTAAGAAACGTACTAAGTTAACATACTTGTTGATTTTAAAAACAATGCTACAGTCATTGTCCATTGAAACTGTAATACTAAATTCAACCACTAGGTGTCCATCCGACTAAACTAAAATCTGCTGTTAAAATTAACATTGGTTAATACTTGGTTTGAAACTTTTGTTTTTTCCAATTTGTTGTGATACTTTCAATAAAAATTACAAAGTGTGATTTATTTTTGTTGGTTTGTAGTTTTTCAGATTAAATTTCACAATCTTTATCTAATCATTTTGTTTGTTTTTATCCTTTGCAATTTTTCAGGTCCTTAATAAAAGGTGTTTTCTGTTCCTGCCAAGGTACTCACAATAGGTAAGATCTGCAACATCTACTAATGTAAATACTGTTTCTTGCGTGACCATTTAATTAGTTAGTTCTGAGTAGCTTGTTTCTGTTTGCATCCTGTTTACTTTTAATTATCAGTAGCAATTGATAATTTCAGTTTAACAGATTATATAAATGTTTTAAATTATTTTAAATCATATGGTTTTCTATTTGTAAAACTCCTCTAAAATTTATTTATTTTTTGCAAGTCAAGCTTTTAACTGAAATCACTTTTTTGTTTTGTTTGTTTTTTTGGGTGGTGTGTGTGCTTAAATATTCAAATGACAGTATGAAAGAATTATAGAATACAGTAATATATGGTGTTTTTACTAAAATTTTAGTATACATCAATAACAGGTTGTTTGTGGACATTATTTAAAGGTGGAAGCAGAATTTCTGAGGATTACCACTGTTCCCCTCGTCACAACGTTTTTTGCACAACTTGACCACCACGCTGATCAGCTCATCAGAGTGCTGAAGAAGACGGGTGGATCTAAAGGAAAGAAAATTAACCTCACCTTTGCTCCGACTGCACAGGTGTAGTTTACTACTTTGTAGAACACATTTAGGAATAAGTAAATGTTGTCTAGTGTGTTGCCATTTGTCAGAAACCAATAACATTTCTTTGATTGTATTTCACAAAGCTTCTGAGATTAACAGCAATTTTTTTTTTCCTCTTTAAACAAATTGCTATTTTGTATTTACACTACACACTATGGATAAATAACCAGAATTTTGAGGAAACTGATGTACTGACGTTCAAAATGACCATTCAAAGTTACAAGCTACAGAAATAACAGAACTTTTTTTCTATTTAGAATGAAACTGTTGAAAAGAAGAGGGAGTGCCTCCTCAGGGCACTTTCTATCTATCTAAATGAAGATCCGAGCAGTCTCTTCAAAGACTATCTGGTAGGTAATACTAACAATTACTGCAGCAGTAATGGTATAGGGCTTTTAAGAATATCACAATATCCATTTAACATTGTGGGATATGACTTGTAGGAATGGCAATTTTGGTCTAGACCAAAATCATGTTTCTGATAATTTAATCTAAAAATTGAAAAATTATAATCTTATAAAAGTAGAACTTACGGCAGCGCTGCTATATTAGATGGCATCAGATCATACAGGTGTACTTAAGTGGCCAGTGAGTGTACAAATTGTGAGGAATCAGTTTGGACCAAAAGTTAGTAATCAAGCACTATTTTAAAACATTTATGGAGAAAACTGCAATGCAATGAGCTCTTTGGAATTATGTAATTGACTGGTGATTTCATTGTTGTCCATTTTTATGTGTGGAAAGGATTCAGATGGCTGTGCTGCCCAGAGGGACCTTGAACAAGTTGTCTTTGGCATCTACAACATTAATGCTGAGGGAGGTGATGCCACCACCACTCCAGTTGATGTTGGAATAGTGATTGAGGGTGTTGAAGTGCTTCAGGACTTGGGAGACATCGCTTCTGCGTGTGCACTCTTAATGGGTGTCATATATGCATTGAACCTCAGTTATCCTCAGGAACTGAAAACGTTCTTTAAGGGGCTTCAGAAAATCTTCCTCCAGCTGGATGCTACCAGACTCTCAACCAAGGTACAGATGCTTAAAAACAAACTGTATGAGTGAACCAACATTAAGCACTTAAAAGTTTGTGGCGTTTAACATAAAGGCCTTGAAAACTTGCACTTGAAACCATTTAATTGAAAAACACTTGAAACTTTACACACCTTTTTTCTATTTTTTTTGTGTGACACACACCACTGTTCTGGGTGACATGCATGTAAAGCGTGTCCAGAGTTGTTGTTTTTTTTGTTTCTTAAAGGTAAAGATAACCAACTTTAAATGCTGCCACTCATGGGTATGTTTAACTTTTTTTTTTTTTTTCTCTCTTTTGTAAAACAGAATTGATAAACAGTTGTGTTGTTGATAAACTCTTGTGTTGTGAATAAAGGAACTAATAAATGTTGAGTTGAGTTTACTGAAGTATTTTGTGTGGAACCTGTTGACAAACTAGAGTTAATTCAACCTAACTAGTAAAAATTTAAGTTAGCGAAAGCGTTTTATTTTGATTAATTAAGCTTGAATTTAATGTTTTGTTGTAAAATCATTAGTTTACTTTGAATAAACAAATATGTAATATGCGAATTCTAAACAAATTTGGTTAGTCCATATAACATAACTGACTTTAGTTAGTTCAACTCAAATGTCTCTTGTTGAGCAAAAATTAATGATAATAGTTGGCTTGAGTCAAAAATATTATTTCTCCCTAAAACAACCCCATTAAGTTAGATAACCTTGAAATATTTGTTTTCAACTTTCATAATTATATTTTGTGGAACCTGTTGACAAGAAAAAATTAATTAAAGTCAAGGTTTCATTTTTTTGAGTGTATATACAGGTAGCTGTTTTACCATACCTAAACCCACCCATCTCCACCCCCTAGATGTGGATCCAACCCCGCCCCCTGGATCTTTATTCTGCAGTGAGGGGCTACTGGTTTCCACAGGTTTGACTTCTCTTCAAAGCATGAACACTGGAATGTTTCTGCCCTCATTCCCTCTGGCAGGCACGGCTGAAAGCTATCCCTAAGAATCTTGTCTGGTTTACTTTGGATATTGTATGTAAACATAAAATAACTTATGCAAATTTGGTTTTAGTATTTACATTGCGATTTTAGTCCGTTAAATCTTTCTTAAAGGTGAAGCGTGCACTTCTCATGTCTCACAACAGTACAAGAAGAGGGATAAAAAGAAGATAATTTATCAAATTTTCTTTCCTTTGGCCCTGTTATTTGCTGTTGTGAAAGTACTGATGTGATAACCGTCAAACTTGTTTGTTATGCTTGTGTTGACGACGCAATTCCTGCTAAAATGCTTATATCCTGGAATGTCACCTGGAATGAAATGAATGAACTGTGTCGAGATTTGATCCCAGAACAGAAAGAATAAAAGTGAGGCGAGGTGTGCCTCATTTACATATGTCATGTTACTTACATTCCCGTATTCTGTGATGTATTTGACTGTCTTCCAGACTCATTTCATTTTTAAATTGTAGGACGATAGTTATGGCAACTTACTCAACTTTATCATTTTGACACCACCAGTGATTTCGCTCCTGTATTTGTTGCCTTATATTGCATTTATTAGCAGCCCTCCAATGAAAAAAATAACAACACAATCCTTATACTTATTTCAGTTTAATGTCAAATACAATGTTCACTACTTTAAAATTATGTTTGTGCAAACTATTGATTTGTTTGATGTGAGTAGATACAGATCAGTGACACTAGATGGAGCCATAGATATATATAGATGTTTTAGTGTACATTTTTGATAAACAGAAGTAGAACACCTTATGAAAATCTGTTCATGTTTGTATCCGATCAATTTTGAAAATCTTTGTTCAGCGATGCATTAATATGGATGATAGGAAAAGTATATAAAGTATGTATCTATCCAATAAACGTTTGGGTGTGTATCAGTTCATTCCCCAACCATGCAGGCCATTGTTGATTCTGGCTCTCCTCTTCTCCTCCAGCTCTTTCTGAATCTTATAAATATTCTCTGCCAACAAGTGGTAATACTCCGCCTGGAAAAGTTAAACATTCACAAGGACTATCATTCTTACAATTCATTTTAAACGTGTATAATGTTTGAGTTCAAAGTGTTTTTCATGCAGCTTTTAGTGGAGACAGACGTATCACGCCTTGTTAGGACGAGGTTTTCCAGCGATCGTGACTGTGACAGGTGCATCATGGGTAAAATGTGAGGAGTCAAGTGATTCTGTGGATTCACTTAGATATTTACCAAATATAATCCACAGACATGAGACTGTGCAAGTGTTTTCTTACCCTGCTGTTGGCGGATTCGTACATGTTGCCCTCCACTTCGCGAGCATAAGCTACAAAGTTTTCCATCTGCCCTTCCTTCAGTACTGCAGGGTCTGGAGTGGGGAAGATAGCCTGCACACTACTCACACACAGAAAAACACACATTTATCAGAGTGATTTCATGAAATTAGACAGCACCATGTTTGATCCAGTTTTGTGCGATTGCATTTTAAATCATTTTATGGAGAGCGAGTTCACAAGGAGCAATTTCAAATAAATCAGTGCGAGCGGCGTGACAAAATAGTATAGAACCCATTATAATCAGTGATGCTGTCTACACTAGATGAGGTGCAGTGCGACACGACAAACGCCTCGTTTGAATTATAACATCCTGACACAAAGTTCAAATGATTTGCAATGGTTGCTTTGTTGCGTCCAGTGCAGACACAGTGTGAGACTCTATTATAGATTTTATTAACATTTTGAATTAACCTTTATTTTTGTGTTTTCCATTTAAATTGTTAAAGTTTCAGTAATTTTGTTGTGTTTTTATTTTTTGTTGTCTATACAGTTTTTCAGAATTTGTTTTTTTTTTATATTTTAGTACAGTAGAACTTGCAATTGAGAAACGTGGCCATGATAGCTAGCTGAAATAAAATGTTTCATTTTGTATACTTTACTTCAATTAACGTTTCTTTTATTTCATGTATAATGCATGACAGCAATGTAACTGACATGTTCAAGGCACATAATAGTAAGGACATCATTAAAATTGTCCATGTGACATAAAGTGGAAGAATACTTTTTGTGAAAAAAAATAAATAAATAACACATTGACTGAAAATTACAAAATTATGTCACATTGACTATTTTAACGATTGCCCTTACTACCTTTCTGGGCCTTGAACGTATCAGCTGCGTTGCTGTCAATGGGAGGGTCAGAGAGCTCTCAGATTTCATCAGAATATCTTAATATGTGTTCTGAAGATGAACAAAGGCCTTATGGGTTTGGAACAACATGAGGTTTAGTAATCACCACATAGAATAACGCTGCATGTTTCAAAGCACTTCAGGGGACCTTTAAGTTTAAATAGATGCATTTGTAACATTGTACACTTTGGTATCATTCAAAAATGTAGTTTAAGAAATTAATACTTTTATGCAGCAAGGATGCATTAAACCAATCAAATATACCAGTAAAGACATTTATCACGTTACAGAAGATAACTATTTCAAATAAATGCATTTTTTTTGGACTTGCTATTCACTGAATAGTAATGTGTGTAAGTGATGTGTCAATACTGACAGTGATTTGCAGCGGAGAAGCGACCTAAAGTTATTAATGTTCAATGGTGCTTTCTGATGACGTGAGTAACAGTGACTCTTTTATAGGTCTTTATGCGAATGAGCAGTGATGTGATTCGTCCGACAGCCAATGTGAGTGCATACTCTAATCCACCACCTACTTCAGCTGAATACAGCGATCAAGCATGAACGTCTACTACTAACTAGTAATTATTCAGTGTAACCTTCATTTTCATTCATTTATCTTAAATGTAAAATTCCCCAACATATATTTACTGTTTCTTATAAACGATGTATAAAATGAGGGGCTGTGTGTTAGCATATCACTCACAGTTTGTGTACGAGGTGATTGCGGAGGTCCAGTGTGATGTCTTCATGCCAGATCTTCCTCATTCCTACATAGGGGGGAGTGGCTGCTGCTGCACAACCCATGTTACCAACACCAGAGAAGTCATTCATCACACTGCAAGAGAGAGACAAATCATCAAACACCAACAAACCTTTCACTGAGCAATCCATTTAAACCAGGTCTGGTGCACTGAGCCGAGTGATGTCCGGTACCTCGGAGGAGTCATGTTCCTGTGCAGCATTCCTGGATGCTGGCTCGTCATCAGAGCGCCGACTTCACCTTTCACTCCCATTGAGTTCCCACCTAAAGACATTGTAGGCAAGACATGTTAAGGATGTGCACTAGCTGACTAGATTACTACAGTAGCTTTCAAGAAATTGAATTAACATAATATAAAAAGTGAAACACTATATACTTATGCACTATATACATCAATTGTACATTGATTCTTATTAAAGCAACTGTATTAAAGAGCAGTGAGTGATTTTTCTCTTTGTGTTTTGTTGTTTTATTAGCATAAAAAGAAAAGTTCACCCAAAAATGAAAATTCTGTCATCTGTCTGTCAATTCTGTCAGTGTTTTTTTATACAATCATTTACTCACTCTCAGGTTGCTTTAAACCTTTAAATCTATTTGATAATTTATATTATTAAATTCAATGGGAACCAGTTGTAGTTTGGTTACCCACATTCTTCAGAACACCTTATTTTGTGTTTAGCACAAGAAAGAAATTAATACAGGTTTGGGACAAAATGTGAGTAAATACTGACAGAATTATAATTTTTGGGTGAACCATCCCTTTAATGACAAATGGCAGTAGTACTGTCCCTTTAAGAGCATGCATCCGTTTTTCTCTCAATGGTTTACTTTCACTTTAGACATGCAACTGTGTTTATATGTAAACCTTGCATGTTTTTGACAATATTAGCTCAATCAGACGCAATACAATAGTGCAGTAATTAGGCTCTATTTGACAGGCTTCAGATGTACGTGCACTGGGAAAGAAAAACATGCATATGAAATGTTTAACCAGCAAGACTTTAAAGCAAATAATGTACTTTTGTGATTGTGAATACGTGCAGTGTCCTGTGAGTGTAACTCTACCGCTGAGGTAACACTGATGATGTGAATGTATGTCGCATTGTACAGTATATTGAGAAGGAGGCGCGCTGTAGCACTAAGATATTTCTCCAAAAGCAGATCGTGGAGACATTTTATCGTCCACAATCAAAAATCGTCATATTGCACACCCCTAGAGGAGTATCATCAATATAGTTTTGGTTTATTATAAAACTGTGACGGGACAGATTAGACTGTGGCGAGCCGCCACAGACTAGTTAATGACTGGGAAACACTGCATGTAATCAGAGACTACAACTTATGGAAACTCTCACTTATATTGTTGAACGTCCTCATGCCAGGTTGAGCGGGCACAGAGGTCTGCTGATTCTGATGGGATGCCTGGTTGCCCTGGTAGGTGAGTTGAAGGGCAGCGTATGCCCTTTCAATGGAGCTTAGGTCAATCTGACTGGGTGGGTTTACGTTTGGGGCTGAAGACTGACCACCGGGTAATGACCCACCAAACGGACCACCCATGCCCATCCCAGCACATCCCAGCAGAGCTAGAGAGAAAAAAGGATGAGAGATAGAACAGCCCTTTAAATACTAGAATATGTTGATATAGTAGCATTTTAGTATAAAAGATGATAAAATTT
Organism: Barbus barbus; assembly: GCF_936440315.1. Taxonomy (NCBI): domain Eukaryota; kingdom Metazoa; phylum Chordata; class Actinopteri; order Cypriniformes; family Cyprinidae; genus Barbus; species Barbus barbus. Next base: position 11,160,540 of record NC_136737.1, read on the forward strand.
GGACATTAATTACTGACAAATTAATGACAAAATTGTCATTTTTGGATGAACTATCCCTTTAAGGAAGTCAATGGAATCCAATTTCATTTTATGGGTGAAAACAGCTGAAACATTCTTCTAAATATCTTCTTTTGCGTTGGAGAGACATTTGAACGACATCAGGATGAGTAGCATTTGTGCATATTAAAACTCACGCTGCTGGTTTCTTTTGTCTCCAGAGTTTTTAAGCGGCGAGCAGACGGGACAGTCATGCCACGTGCAGTTCTTCCAGTGATAGATAATCTGCCTGGAGGATGCGCAGTGAGCCACTGCAGAGGAACACACGCATTGTTTATTTGTGGGAAAATAAAATACGATTGAAAGAATATAAACAGGTGGCAACGCTCACCTTGGCAGGATTTTCCAACCTGACAGTGTGTCATGTGATTAAGGACGTTCTTCATGGTTCTGCAGTGGGGCAGGTTGCATTGGGGGACCACTCTGTTGGTCTGCTCTCTGCGACAGCACTTGTGAGCGTGCAGTAACAGCACTAGCTGCTGCTGAATGAGTTTAGGCTTCTCCTGGTCCACTGCAGGGGGCGCCGCCGCCCCACCTGGGCCTGACATGCCACCCACCACACCTGAGCTCTGCTAAAGACAGACAGAAAGACGGTTTTCAAGGGACAGGATTTCATCTTCCTGCTGCTGCAGAGTGTGAAGAAACAGAGAATTAGATCCATGAATGAATGTTCCGAAGTGAAGTAAACTTCAACGGATTTCCCCTGCTCAGGGAGTAGGGAGCAATGAACACTGTGTAGGGAGCATGTCAATCGGAACACAGTTCATGCACGTAGCTCACTTCTAACGAGCTGGTTATCTGAATCAGGGCTGCTGCGTTCAACCCCGAAAAAACGGTGCAAAACGTTTATTAAACGGAAACGGTGATGCGTTGAACACCCTGTTCTGATGACATGTTGCAACTATGGCAGCTGAGAAGACCACTCTGTGTGTTCTGTTTGAAGAATTTTCAGAGCCTGATGAAATCGGTATAAATAAGTGTTTAATACTGCAAAATACGCTCGATGTTACAGTCACTGCCCTTGCCGTCCAGAATAAAAGAGAACATCCCAATCGAGTGAAGAGATTTGTGGAAACTGTGGTGTGATCCAACATTTGCCTCGCATTTCAGGATGAAAAGAAATTGCAGGTGAAGGATAATCCACCTCTTACCTCCGAGACTGTGTTATGATCTATATGACCTTATTATTTTTATTGTGAGTATTAGGCTTATCATTATTGCTGATCAATGTTGTTGTGCTATGATATTGTAATATTTACCATTATATAATCAGAGGAGCATAGACAAGTTTATGAAAGTGTCACTCCACAATACAATAGCAAAATATATAAATATGTATAGTATTTTAATGTTACATTAATCAGTGTCTAGCACAGCTTCCTGAGGAAAGGATATGGACCAGAAGACATTGCAATTACTACATATTTAGACAGACTTAAAGAAGTTCCAGATCTATACTTGTGCTCTTATTATTTCAGTTATTTAGCTATAATGTAAATAAACATGTGCAAACAATATACTTGCTCTTGTGAATTTATTTAGATGTTAATTACATTTACTTACAAATTCATCATCATCATGTTGATATGCTATGTTACTATAAAACTCTTATGACAAACATATCTTCTAATATCTTCAGTTGCTGCGCATACCGAGATGCAGCGGACACATATTAAATGACTTCACTTGGACCCATTGTGTGATCTGTCTCTTTAATACCAAGTGGTTTATAAACACATTGCTGCTGATTGGGCTGACTTCTTTTGTCGTTCAACCCAGAAACCGTAGCAAAACGTCGGGCCACGTTTGAGCCTGAACGTGCCCCAGGTGTATTAACTAGAAGAGACATGCAAAATATGCAGAGTGGGGGGTGGGGGGGTGCGAGGACTGAGATTGGGAACCTGAATATCTATAATAAATAAATTAAATTATATATTACATAAAATGTTATATGTTTGAGTCTCTTTTGCTCACCAAGGCTGCATTTATTTGATCATATATACAATGAAAACAGTAATGTTGCTAAATTTAATTTGAATATTTTTAATAGGTAAAACACTCCTCTGATGGCAAAGCTGAATGTTCAGCATCCTTACTTCAGTCTTCAATGCCACATGATCCACAGACATCATTCTAATACACTGATTTGCTGCTCAAGAAACACTTCTTACTGCAAATATCGAAAAAAAACAGTTGCTGCATAATATTTTTGTGGAAACGTGATCCTTCTTTTTTTAGAATTCATGAACAAAGTTCAAAAGAACAGCATTTATTTTAAATATATATTTTTATAACATTATATTACATTCAATGTAATCCTCGGTTAATAAAAAAAACCTTAATTTCTTAAAAAAAACAAATAAAAATCTTACTGACCCCAAATTAAATAGCTCTTTTATTCAAAGACACACCAGTTCATAGATGTATAATGAGATATAAAAAAAACAGATTGAAGTTAACCTTAAAGCTTGAAGCAAATCCATTTTGTAAGCAGTTTATTGGTTGCACACAGAATTATTATATTGACACTCTGATTTGTTCACGTTACCTTCCAGTTAGGAAGGCCCTGATTGGAGGAGTTAATGAGCTCGTCCGGGAGGTCATTCTCCAGGTCAAATTGGGAGACAAAATCTGAAAGAAAGGGGAAAAAGAGACTTTAATAAGGTTGTTGCTCACAGAAAAATCACTAATAATGAGATACATCAGAGAATAACTATAGTACATGCCCAAAAAATGAGACGTGTCCAGCAAAGCCACAGCAAACGAAACCATATTTGTTCTTAGACAGAATTTAATCTGATGAGATAAAGTAATACTAAAACACAACAACAAGTGGATAACACATCTGTAATTTCAATACACCGGGAAGTTACTTGGCCTGGACAATACATGGGTTGATCCGTCAATCTACAGCAAGAAATCTAGACAAACTGACCAAAGCGCTACTGAACGAATCCCATGCAACAGTTTATTGCAGCTCCCGTGATAGGAGATTATCGGCTCACAGGAAAACAGCATGCAGTAGAGTCGGTGTGCATGTCCTAATGGTTCATACTAATAAAAACACATGGCATGGCATAACAATGAACAAGTGTTTTGACAAAATGGGGGCCTTTTCCTATGTGATGGCAGATCCTGATAGCAGTAACACACCAATGATTAATAAATGCAACATAATCTAAATATGAAGCAAACGAATTTCTAAATGCAGTCTTCACATTAGCGATTAGATCGATATATCAGCCAAGCAATTAATCAGACAATATTTGGATTCGAATTTGAGATTATGGTCATAGACCAACAACCAAAACATGCTTGGCTGATTTACAGAAGTATTTTTCACACTTATCTGTTTTAAAGTCTACATACAACCCTTTTTGTGGATACGTGAGAGTTTTTAATTTAATTTTAAATTTAAAGGAGAATTTATAAATGCACGCTTCTAAAAAAAAAATAAACAACATTTTTACATTGACTTCAATATGCTGAATATTAAAATAACCATTTTATGCCTGGTTCATGGGTTTATATTTATGTAATTGCAGATAGAAGTAAAAAAAAAAAAAAAAAAAAAAAATGGGATTTAGTTCAAAGTTTTTGTTGTACATGCAGAGCGGCACGCGTCATAATCTGAAAACCACGCACACCGGGACAATCCAACCCTCTCCATTCACTTTGTATTGCAGGAAGCTGCCTCCTTGCCATTTCTGACTTATAACAAAACAACAGAACAATGTCTAAAAGCTGCTATGTCACAAGGTGTACAGTAAACAAGCTAAAAAACCCAGAACTACGTTTTTATAAGCTGTCTACCCAAAAAACGAGCGTTTAAGGACACAAAAGTAGAGCGGAACGTGTCTACTTTGAGAACTATGTGAGCTATGAGAGGAGACGACAAAATGTTTACTGCACACGTAGGCATATTGAGTGTCAGGATCCCACAATTTACCCAATCTTCCTGCTGATGCTTCACGTCTTATTGCCTGTATCCACTTTTGTCTCCTAAAGGCTGACTTTTACGGTTCGGTAGCTTATAAAAACTTAGTTATGGGTTTTTTAGCATGTTTGCTTAAACGACACTTCACTATGAATTTATAAATTATCAAATTGAATGCCTTGTTGCTTGATTTTAGTGTTGTTGTTTTTTTTGTTTTTGACTTTGTACCTTCAAAAAATATATTATTGCTTAAAGTTTGAATACAGGAGTTTAAAATCACAGTATAATATTATTTGTGTATGCCTATGAAACACATATCTCGTAATTATAGTTTAATTTACACTGAATACTAACTTCAATGACAGCCCCGCTATGCGCATGCGCACTAAACATGCACTACGCACTGGATATGACCAGCTCCTGCTTCAGCGAGGACGGACCCCCTCTGGCGGATCAAAGTGATCTAAACTTCACTCCCGAGTGTGTCAGTAAAACGACGAGATTTATAACTTATTCATAGAGTATTCATTCTCCTGACAACTCAAAATGCATCACCTCATAAACCTTTGACACCAACCCCAGCTCTCGACAGCTCATAACGACGAACAAAGAGAAAAGTGTGTGTAAGGCACACCCGGAAAAACACCCACAGACAGTAACACACCCCATCCGCTTCAAATGAAAGCACGGAGCAAATAATTAGCCTGCTGGCTATCCCTGCTAAGTTATTTAAATACGAGGGGACGATGCAAACATACAGATACAACAAAAGAAGGTTTGCCAACCGCCATAAAACATCAGAAGCAGCAGCAGCTCTTGGAAACCAGTCGAGTGTGTTTTCTCACACATGCAGGCGAACACACACCGCAGCTTATGAAACATATTTATTTACCGTTTCCATCTCTCGCGGAGACCGACACGGCCGGGAAATACCATTTAGGTATTGTAGCTGAAGGCGGATTATCAGCCATAGTTTTCCTCCGGTTTAGTGTTTATCCCGCGGACAGCTTCGGTAAAGTTTGAAGATGTTCTCACACTCGACTCTTCCACCGCAGTCACGCATCTACACCGAATATTGAGATGCGCGTCTACATGCGATGCGTGGTAGTGACAGCCATGAAGCTCGAAACCTGTGCAAATCTTATTTATTTACTTATTTATTTAAAGTGGTCCGATCGCTTATCAAACTGAAACCACAGTCAATTAATTAATCGATAATAATAGGCTGATTAAAAAACACTTTATAGGCACTTCTTGTTTATTGGTATTTATATATAGACATATTTAAAAAATTCATAAAAATATAAAATCAAATTGTTTTCTGCAAACTCCACCAGATTCTTGTTCTGCATCTCCTCAAGCACCACTGAGGTGATTTTCATGTTGTTTTACTGTATCACTTTTTAATAATATATATACACAGGGCCGTACGCAGGTTTTTATAGGTGCCAAAATGAAGATTGGTAGGGGGGTTGGGGGGCATGCTCTCCCGAGAAAACTTAGATTTTCCTGACTTGTGTGCATTTTAAGATGTTTTAAGGCTCATAAATTGGATAATAATATAGGTTTAAAACCAAGTCAGTGTGCAGTAGTAGCACAAATAATTTTTCAAGATAACAGATTCTTAAACATGAGAATCTTATTATTCATGAGAAACTTATTATTATTTTATTCACACTGATAGAAATGAACCTTTTCCAATAAGTTTAAACTGTTTTTTTACATTTTATGGGCATTTTTACCTTTATAAAGCCAATTTCTTTTCTAAAAATGTCCATTATCTTTTGAGTTAAATTCTTTCATTACATGGCTTTCCTGTAGCTCAAATAGTAGAGCATGGCGCTAGCAACGCCAAGGTCCTAGGTTCGATTCCCAGGGTAAGCAACTTGAATGCAATGTCGACTACATGCATGAATGTTAACAAGTGAAGAAGAATAAGACATTTGGGCTGTTACCACGCAAATGAAATCAACACAGAAGTGGCATTTACGCTCTGTTTAATGCAATTGCATAAATAATGTTTTGATTCTTAAAACGTTGAATATTGATATTTGAAATGATCGGGGGGGTCGAAATGTGGAATTAAAACTACCAATAGGTGACAGCACATCACTGTTAATAAGTCTTTGCGATTGAACTGAATCATGTAATCAGGTTGATGCTCAGAGACGCAATGCAATGCTGTGACTGTGTTTGGTATGATTTTTGTCGGCGAAATAGAGCAAAAACAGGCAATATGGTGTCTAAAACATAAGTCTCTTAATTAACTTTACATTTATAGAAATGTTGTGAAAAATCAATATCACATTTATAATCATGGTTATTTTTTCGAGAAAAAGAACAATGATGTCCGCACACTGATATAACTGCTCCATAAAAGTATTTATTGCAACATTTCGACCATCACGTGACTTGGAGAAAAACACACTCTTCGTGTGAAATTGATTAACTATATGAAGTGGTATAGATATATAAATTTTCTGCCCCCATGTCTTGAATATTGTGAGCATTTTAAATAAAATAAATAAATAATAAAATGCATTTTATTAGACTGAATCATGCAGTGAAAGAACTCACTCTAAATGCGCATGCGCACAAGTCTAGACTTCATGTAATGTACGCGCGCGCTCTGTAGAGGTGTTTTAAATGGTTTTTGCAAAGTACACGATAATGTCAAATCGCACATCGTTAAAACAACAAAAGTTGTCAAAAGTTTGGATACATTACTATTTTTTAGTTTTGCAAAAACATACATTGTATGCAAGTCTGATGTATTATCAATATTGGAAATCTATGATACTTTTTTCAGGATTCTTTGATTAGCCTAATAAAAAGTTTTAAAAAAGCACAGCATTTATTTAAAATATAAGTAACAATATACGTTGAAAAGCTTGAAGTCAGTATTTTTTATTTTTTTTTGAAAGTTAGTTAGTTTTCATTCAGCAAAGATTTGCTAAATTGATAGAAACAGTGATTGTAAAGATTGATATCGTTTGAAAACATCTCTATTTTGAATAAATGTTGTTTTAATTTTTTTTATTTATCAGTGAACCCCAAAGAAGTATCATGGATTTTAAAAAAAAAGCTAAAAAATAAATATAATAAATCAGCAAATTAGAATGATTTCTGAAGGATCATGCACTGAAGACTGGAGTAATGATGCTAAAAAAATTTGCTTTGATCACAGAAATAAATTATATTTTAAAGTATATTAAAATAGATAAACATTCTTTTAAATTGTAATAATATTTCACAATATTAAATTTTTTTCTGTATTTTTGATCAAATAAATGCAGATTTGATGAGCATAAGACATTTTCATAATGCTGCATAATTATCAAAAAATATAAAATCCTTTCATGCCTACACTTCACATAATAGGCCTGTAGGTGGCACTTGGGCTTCATTAACTATGATAGTTTCATCAAATAGTAAACAGTGCATCATACATAAGCGTAAGTGAACTGAATACTGATCACAATTATTGTGACTTTTGGCGCTGCGCGGTTTTGTGCCTTGCTTTTTCATTTCATGGGTCATTCCTGGGATTCGGTAACATTTCAACTTGGAATATACATGTTTTTCAACTTCTAAATACCCCACATCATTAGGCATATCAAACCTCCAAAAAAAAATCATATATTTTCCCACCTTAGGCATTAAATAATTTTTATTATTTTCAGTTTTTTTCAGCTTTAGACACTTTTCTCAACCCCGTAACGGACAAAACACTATAGGCTACAATAAGAGTTCATTAATGTATTAACTAACGAGTGAACAATGGACAATACATTTATTACAGTATTAATTCATCTTTGGTAATGAAAACACAGTCGTTCATTGGAAGTTCACATTAGTTCACAATGCATTAACTAATATTAACAAACACAACTTTTGATTTTAATAATGCATTAATAAATATTGAAATTAACATTAAGATTTTAAAAAATGCTGCAGAAGTAGCTATTGTTCATTCTTAGTTAATGTTAACTACACTAGTTAACTAATGTTAATTAATGACCCATATTGTTAAGTGTTACCCTTTGAATAAATGTGTCTGTATAGCCTACAATAAAGCCACAATACCAACAGGAGGACAGCAAAACATTTATTTTGCCTATGTCACAATATAAAGTAAATCCGGCCCTGTACATGATACTGATTTTTGTTGCCAAATTGGTTTGGAACAGTTGTTGAATAAACAATTAAACTGAACTATTATGCATGTCTATATCTGCTTGATTGACAGTTTTATTGATCACTGAGTGAGCATTGACTTGATATGATGTTGGTTCAGTATAAAAATGAATTTTTAAAAAATACCTTAGATGTAGTAAACTACTTTTGCCATGTTTCTGTAGCTTAGCTTGCCACATCTCAGGGCTGTATCATTACTGAAGCTTAATTTAATGAAGAGTAACTGTTAGCTTAGCTCACTACATTTTCCAAGTATAGCTTGCCCAACACTGGATATATGCTACAGCTTCGATCTGTCAATGGGAGGACCTCAGAACAAAAGACCAACAAAAGAGACAGTGCTGGAATGAACTCATCTAAAGACCTTTAACTACGCGCCACGTACAACCCACCAATCCCTGCGTATAGCTGTCATTTTCAGAAGAAACTAGCATTACTGAAAATGTGCATACCTTGCATATATGTGTTTATTTGTGTGCCAGGAGGAGAGCTTCCCAGATAAATCTGGACTGCTCCCAAGGTTTCTTCTTTAACAAGCACTGTTCTTGGGCACCGACTTTGGACCAATATGTGAAGTCAGGAGCACCATAAAAATAAATGAAACTGACAGCCCCTTTATAAACGATTCAACTCAGCAATAAGATAGTTTCAGATACAAATAAAAGAATTAGCTACAGATGAACTTCATAACCGTACTCTAATTTTACAGATAATGAGAAAAAGCATACAAACTGGTGAAATCTATCATTATTTTACAAAATTATGTATAAATATAAAAACGGGTTACTTTGAAGAAGAAAAAAAACATCTGTTCTAAAGAACTAAGCGCCTTTTTTTCACTTTTTCTTTTTTTTGTTGTTCAAGTAGGAAGGGAATAGATGATTACTATAAACAGTCGAGGGAGGGAGAGAGAGAGAGAAAGAGAGAGAGAGAGAGAGAGAGAGAGAGAGAGAGAGAGAGCTGTGAGCGTCTTTTTTTCAGAACCGACTTTCAAATATTCAAATCGAATGGAAATATCTTTATATAACTGGATTATTCCTCTCTTGTAAACGTTATTAATTCTTTATATGGATATTGTGAACTACATCTAACAATGGAAATTCTTTTTGTAAACGCAGGACCTGATCGTTGAACGTGTTTTTCATAGGCAGTCAGGTTTCGCGTTAGTCTGTATATCGTTGATGAGCGTTTATTGAGAAGTTCGTAAAAATGATTCACATCGCATCTTTCTTCTACCTGTGTTTTTTGCTATTGAATGGTACGTCATAACATCCTTTTTTTAAGAATTACAAACATGTTTTGTATTACCTACAAGTTTTTTGGAATGTTATGTTTAAATATGCAAATTACGTCATATCTAATTAATATGCACTACTTTGCAAAAATGTCTAGAACAAAATTCTGAACATTGGATAGAGCCAGGTTCAGAATTCTTGCCAGAAAAAAAAAAAAAAAAAGAATTTTCACCATTTGTTTAAGAATTAAATGTCGTATAAAATCAGGCAGGAGAAAAAACTCATTTTGAAAAAACAGCCTTTAAAGAAATGGATTATAATTGAAATCTATAGACAAAAATAGATAAAGTGCAATAAAAGAAATACTTAAGTGTATTTTTGTTTTGTTGTTTCTAATAGTCTGAAATTGACCACTGCATGAAAAACATTTCCACCTGTATAGTGTCTTGCCTTAAGTGCAATAATATTTGTCCCACTGGATCTTCCTCATTAATATTCTGTTTGATCCTAAACAGTTTTTTTATTTTTTTTATTTGCTTGATAAACTGTTTGTTTTTCTCTAGGTGTGTTTGGTGATACTGAAGTGAAGTCAGTGTCAGTAACTGAGGGAGATTCTGTTACTCTACACACTGGTGTTAAAGTACAGCAAGACGATCATATATTGTGGATGTTTGGACCTAAAGAGACTCGTATTGCTGAAATCCACAGACAGATCATCTATATATATGCCACTAATACGACATTTGAGAAAAGACTCCAGATGGACAGTCAAACTGGATCTCTGACCATCAGAAACAGCAGAACTGAACACTCTGGACTTTATAAACTACAGATCATCAGCAACAGAGGGACTTCATACAAGAGATTCAGTGTTTCTGTCTATGGTGAGTATTAGGAGGCCTGCCGGTGATGATTATTCTCAAAATTATTATATTTTCCCCTGATTCATCTGTAATTAATAAGTGTTAAATAACAAACCAAACTGAGAGCGAAACTTATTTTCTACACCCTGTTTTGCGAGACAATTCTTTCATAATGCACTTTTGTTTTCTATTTCCTGATGGAAATACTTATGAATAGAAGGAAGAAAGACAATGGTGTCAAAGTTTTAGGTACAATGAAAGTTAGAAAAGCTGTAAAGACACATTTAGAAAGAGAAAGATAATTTAATCATTATAATTTAGATTTTTAAAGGGAAAGGAACAGGGAAATGGAAGTGGTGTGTGGTCAAGTATGGTGACCCATACTCGGAATTTGTGCTCTGCATTTAACCCATCCAACGTGCACACAGTAGTGAACATACACCTGGAGCAGTGGGCAGCCAATGCTGCGGCGCCCGGGGAAAAGCATCATAAAGTCAAAGTAAAAACAAACAAAAAACACAAAGTTTATATGTTCAGTTGTTTCTTGCTGAACAACGTTTTTATTTGTAATGTTTCAGCTGCTCTTCCTGTTCCTGTCATCACCAGAGACTCTTCAAAATGTCAGAATTGTTCACTGCTGTGTTCAGTGTTGAATGTGGGTCATGTGACTCTCTCCTGGTACAAAGGAAACAGTTTATTGTCCAGCATCAGTGTGTCTGATCTCAGCATCAGTCTCTCTCTTCCTCTGGAGGTGGAATATCAGGATAACAACACCTACAGCTGTGTTGTGGCTTATTCATTCACCAACCGGACTAAATATAGCAGCATCCCTGAACTCTGTCTGACATGTCCAGGTATCACACTCTAATCATGTTAAAGGAATCAAAACTTGTCTATATAGGCTTTAAGGTCAGTTATATGTGTTTTTTCATCTGTAGTGTTATCTTACATAATGACAGTTCACAGTTAACAAATATTATCATATACACATGTTTGTCTACCCAATGAAGATGAGACATTTGTCTTAAATTAAAGTCTGTTGGTTGCATATTCCAATGACAATGGCATATTCCATCACAATACTTATTTCCTTTTAAAGTTTAAACTGTTTTATATTCAGATTACACTAATGACTGTTTTCTCTGTGTATTACAGCACTGGATGGCCGTTCACATCTCATGATGGTAATAGCTGTTACTCTAGTGCTGCTGGTGATCATAGCTGTAGTTGTAGGCTTGATTTACCACAAAAAGTGCAAACAACCAGAAAAAGAAGGCAAGTATAGACGTGCAAACAATAAAAAACAAAGGAAATAAACAAAAATCATCAAGTTTATTAAATGTAGTTAGGTTTATTAAATGTCCGATTACTATTAAAACAGTTCAGTCTCAGGATGAAGAGATACATTATGCTGATCCAACATTCGGTGCGCATGTGTTTCAGAGTACGGTAAGATATATTGTATTACTGTGTGAAGTGTGATTTATTTCTATGTGTAAACACCCGCAGGTCCTGCATTACTGTAGTTATTGTGAATGTGTCTGAGCATGTGCTTACATGATCACACTGCTGCGCTTATTTCTGGTGTGATAACACCAAAAAGCTTTCACTCATTTTGCTTAACTGTCGAAAATAGAGTCTTTGTTTTGTATTAGTCTTTCTTTCACTTTCAGTAAGACTTGTGTGTTCAAACCTAATTGATTTTATTTTTGATTGGGATTTTGTTTCCTTGCAGGACATCCTTGCAGCAGATCACACAGAGTATTCAAGTATTAGGATATGAATTTAACATCCAACAGATTTTTTATTTAAAAAAGAAAAGTGCAAAATACACACAAAAAAAAAAAAATCACATTCAGGCACTCACATAGTAAGCAAAGTAAAAAGCCTTAATTCTAAGACAGGGCTACATATTAAATAGACACCAACACGTTTCAGCCAGAGCAGGCTGTCACCAGGGTGTTAGAAAATAGAGTTCACACTGCAGGCTAAAGTGACCCAAATCCGACTTTTTTGCCCAAATGTGACCCATATCTAATTTTCTTATGACAGTCTGAACAGCACAAATCAGGCCCAGGACACTTTCAAATGTGGTCCTAAATCGGATACATATCCGATGTTTTGCAATGCGACTTCAGTCTGAACAGCCATTTCATCTGATTTTTACGTCATTGAAATGCGACAGACATCACAATTCTGCGCTGGAGGAGGCAGGATCCATTTTTATTTCATCACGTCTTCTTCTGCGCATGCGGGTCACTTCAGGGCCGTATACGGTTCACACATGAGACTGATGGCAGTCGCATTTAAATGACAATGTGAACAACAGTGCAAGATAATCGGATTTCAGCAAAAAATCCGATCTGAGCATTAAGACCTGCAGTGTGAACTGAATTGGTTAAATAGATACATCTGTGACTATATATTTTCAAAATCTAACCTCTAGATGTCTCTTGGGAGACTTTATTGTTACACTGTAGGTCAATGCCATGACTTGCAGATCACCTGACCTGATGTCACTTTGACACCACCTGTGTTTTCCTCTTATATGTGTTTCATTACATTTCATTTAGGAACAGCTAAAGTTAAAAATTGTTAATTAGTGAAGTAATTTTTGTAAATATGTATCTTTTTTATTTCATTCCACCTTTCAAAGTATTATTTTGTATGTTTTACATTTTGTAATGCTCTAGGAGTGGGTGTCATATATTAAATATATATATATATATATATATATATATATATATATATATATTTGTGTGTGTGTTTTAAAATTGTTGGTGATTTGGTGTGGATTTTAAAATATATTTTATTATTATTTTATGTTCTTATTCTTTAATTTAGTAATTGTGTTGTTTGTTAGTGTGTTGCTATTTGTTTCTTTTGGCCTTTGTCCACTTCTGAAGTTGTGCTTCCCTTGGTGTTTAAAAAAACATTTCTCATCCTTGTTCTGTAGTCTTCCTGTTTACATTGCGTCTACACCCTCATCCTGTTTCTACAAAGCAATTAACCAGATGACCAGATTCCTATAATGGTGATTATTAGAGTATCTCTTCAACATTTATCTTTTAACTTAAACTTTGGCACACTGGATAAGCACCCTTCCATTATTATATCTGTGATCAATGAATGAGCAGCACCAGTGGTTCCATCAAATCAAATCAAAGCAAAAGTTACTTTCCAGAACCTTGTTCTCTCTGCTCCACAGTGTTGAAAGAAGCTTCCAATCTTTGAAGAAACAGCTGAAAATACAGCCCTTTCATGAACACTTACCACAAAGGCATTTCCTGTTAACTTCTTAAGACCCTGCGGCCTCATATGAGGACATTCTATTTTAATGAATTTCTCTGAGACTGTACAGGCCACAGTTTTAAGCCTGGATGTCCTGTACAGAGCACATTCAGGGCTTTTCAGAGATACCAAATGATTGGATGTTTCACCGTGACCACTCCCTCTCCTTGGTCTTCAAAAATGACTGAAATTAATTTAGTGACATTCTTATTGAAATATGATAATATTTTGAAATTATCATTTAAATCTGTCTAATTTTTAAATTGTGTGTCATAAATCAACATCTCAGGAAAATGTTATGGGGTTTCAAATCAAAATATGACCTTCTGTTACAAAACAGGATGTTGATTTCATACATGTCCTCATATGAGGACACCGGGACTAAAAGCATGTTTATTATGCATTTTGGGAGACATAACAAATTAATAGGGAAATAAATTATTATATATTATATATTAATATGAAAATCTGGTAAATTATTACTCCCATTATTACACTTCTTTTTCATTACATGTTGCTCCAAAAATACATTAATATGCAAATTAGGTTTAGTTTAAAGATACATTGTATATAATGAGAAAACCTGTTCATGGCCATTTTACACACATTTTGCATAAAGAAAAAAAGCATATCGAATCATTCTGTTATAACATAGCTGAGAATCATCTTTATAAATCTTAAACTAAAAATGTATTGGTGATTTAAAAAATCAATTGTTTTGCCCATGCATGTCTTTTTTTTTTGTCTTTTTAGTTTTTCAAAGAAATTGAGTCCCGATGTCCTCAACCGAGGACATAGCATGACTTATGAATGAAATATCAATTATATATATATATATATATATATATATTACATTATTCTAAATGCTCTAAACAATTTAAACACATGGAAAAAAACATTTTTCCTAAAACTTTTTTCTCGGGTCTTAAGAGGAAAAAATGAAAACAGGTGTTTGTGTGTGTACTTTTTTCCAGTTTTTTTTTCTGCTCAAGCTCACTTGTAATTCCCGCCATGACAGTACCGTGGGATTTGTTGCTCTTATGATAAATTGTGTGTCATATTTCTTTGAAATATGTTGTGAGCTCCATCAGTTTGTGAGATTCACAATAAGACTCGGTACTAATACATATAATATATTTCAATAATAATAGATCATTTTTGTCACACAGCATAAGTTAGCACTTCATTTTACGTAGCCTACGAATGAAGTTCTGTTCCCTTTTGATATTTGAACTAATTCAGTTTAGCTCTAACCACCTTCAACACAGTTGCCTGAAAGTTTCTAGTAAATCTGTAAAGTTTGATTTGCTGGTTCAGGTGTGTTTAATTGGGGTTGCTAAACTGTGCAGGACCGCCAAGAACAGGTTTGGACACCCCTGAACTAATGTACAGGAAGTTAAATGCCGCCCCCTACAGCACACAGAGTGTACCTGTCCCAGATTGACACCAGTGTGTGCTGTTATATGATTATTGATGTTAGATCTTTTGTGAAAAGTATCCACTGCAACATCTTTCTGCAGAAGATAAGAGAATGTTATTCATATAGCCTTTTTTTTTTTTTTTAAGTCTTATATGTTCTCGTTAGTTCATGCAATATGTCAACAATACGTCACAACTTAACTTAACTTAACTTAACTTAACTTAACTTAACTTAACTTAACTTAACTTAACTTAACTTAACACCCGTTGTGTTTTTATCTTTTAACATTAAACATGATTAATATGTTCTAAAATATTGCTATTGTGAATTTTGGGTAGCCTATTAGATCATGTGCCATCCTGTAAGAATAATATTCACTCCAAACATTGAAACAGTCGTAACCACCATTGCAAATAACGTGTTTTGAAGTAAAAGCATTGTAATCTAAGACATTACTATTTTCATCCATTAAGTCCAACACAGACAAGATATTACGGTTTAACCAATCTTAGTAAAATGACGTTTTGTTTCTATGTAAAAAATATTTGTTGTTCCAAATTGGTGTATTATGGTGTATAATTCCCAAAATCTTCAAACTTGCTGTGGAATGCTAAAAGTTTGACTGCGAGTTTGAGTAAATCACAGCCACATTTGAGAAGAAAGTGAGTTTCCATTCATGAAATAAAGCTGGAGGCACTGTATACCAAAAGCAGTCACTGTTACATAAAAACATTTGATTCCACTTAAGTTTTACCAAAATATTCATACTCTCAAATTCAGTCATTCCGACCACGTACAGTTTGTATGACTTGACCATTTTATTTAATATAATAGGTTTTGAGCCTCCAAATAAAGTCACACATTTTCTTATTACTGGTTTTTACAACGTCTGAGGAGGGAGCCAAAGCAAAAGCAAGATAAATCAGCCTGGATAAATATTTAATTTAGGATAGAACAATTCTCCCAAAAATAGAACTGAAAATTCCCTTGCTCTTTGGTCATTGTACTGTAAAAATATAAAATAATAAACATCGTGTAAGTTAGTTTCAGAACTCAAATCTTTGTTGTTACTCTAAAAACAGCTTATATTGAAGCCAGTCTCCCAAAACGACAGCTGGAATGTTCTACTCTATGATGTAATAGTGTAGATAAGCACTGCCTCCACAGAGGAAGATCAACACCTGCTTCTACACTGCTGCCTGTTTAGCCCTGCCCACTAATGTGTGCATGTAGTGTTTACGAGAGAGGCAAACGCGCAGATCTACGCAGAAACAAAACTATAAAGATTGTTCCAAAGACAACAAGATGCTGTGCAGTGCCAAGTTGTGCCTTCCTTCTGATCCCAACATTACTGAATGAGCTTTATTTTTAAAGAAAAAGTAGACCGTGTCAGTAAGACCGTGTTCATTTTACTGTGGATTCATTACAAACAAGGCAGAATTCAATGCGGGACTTTCAAAAAGATTAAAACTAAAAGGGAATGCTATGCCTACTCTATTGGATGCAACAGTAATGTCACAATACAAGTGTGAGTAATGGATTCATTATGTGGTCACTATTGCTTTGTCTCTGCTTACAGTTTGTTTGATATAATATGCATAGATAAGAGCAGAAATGAGACAGATCTCCCTCTTTATTCACAAAAAAGTGAAAGCAACACAAGACAATAAAAGCAAAAGGCCTATTAGACTTTTGCATCTGCATTTAGTAAATACATCACAAGTGTTAGATTATTTACATTTTAAGCACAACCGTGAAGAACAAGTCAAAAGTAAATATCAGATACTGTACATGTATTGTTAGCTCAGAAGAAGACCTCAGAAGAAGACTCAACGCTGACTGAAGACTGCGTTCAAGTCGAGATGAATAGATGTATTGCTATGGTTACGGCTATTTAAGGAACAGCAGAGAACATGCTTTGCAGGGCTGCTTCTGGCTAAATGGGTGCCCTAAGCAGAATTGTATTGTTGTGCCCCCTCCCCCAAATATTATGGAAGTAAAAACAACAACAACAAAAAACACCTACTATAGGTGTCAAATAGAACTTATATAAAATATATAAGTGAATAAATTGTAATTAAATTGTAATATTTAGAAATTACAATTGTAGCTCTAGACAGTTACCACCTGTCTATGACTTTATTAGTGTCTGATTGTTTTTATAGTCTCAAGCATTCAGAAATAACACAAAAGAAAATTAAGCAGTTTTAATACTATAAAACCATGGTTCATTTTTGTAAGGGTTGTGATGTCCACATGTTTTTGTTGAAGAAATTATAGAGGCTATAACATTTTGATCACAAAAAGGTGGCCAAATATAATATAAAGATCAAAGGGATGAAAATTATGTAAATTACTCACCCTCATGTCCTTCCGAATCCGTAAAACGTTGTTTACGTTCAGACCGAAGCACGTGCATACTCACAAAAATGGCGCTAAGGTGACTCGGAGGAGACGAATTGTTGAATAAAGTCATTATTTTTGCTTTCTTTGAGCACAAAGTGCATTCTCAGCTTCATAAAATTACGGTTAAACCACTGATGTCACATGGACCATTTTAATGATGTCCTTACTACATTTATGTGCCTTGATTGTGCACTGAAAAAAAACAAGGTTAAATTTACTACATTTTTATTTTGCAAGTTTTTGCACGCATATGTTTTAAGTCAAATTTAAATACGGAATTAAGTAAAATCTACTTAACTGAGTAATGTAAAATTATCAAAGGAAATAAGTAAATTTAACGTTGCCAGGTAGTTTGATGAGTGATTTCTACTTAATTATTTGAAGTTTACCCTGCAATACACGATTTGTAAATTTTACTCAAACAACGTAGCACTGAAAAAAAATGCCTACAAAGCATGTGGTTAAGTTGCAATCACGCATGTAAGCAAGTAGACAAGTCGTTATTCTTTTAAAGGTAATATGTTGACTGAATATAGTTATAAACTAAATGAACACAGAGACCTGAATACTTGGCACATGATACACGATGACGAAAAACTAACTCCAGATGTCACAAAACAGCAAGTTACTTAACCTAACAACAAAATCAACCATAAAACAGCGTAAATACATCTTGAAAATTATTATTAATTATTCATGCCCAAGTGCATGATAGGAACAACGGGATCATGACGTTGATATTTACTTTAGCAATCTTTGTAAAAATATCAAAGAATATACTTATAAGTTCAAACTTTAAATTCTGCACGCTTAAATTGAGTACTAATATTGAATTTACTCTTTTTTTAATTCTTGTCTGAACTAAATTATTTCATGTAGAAATTACATTTGTTTTTCTGTAGTATTTACTTCAACACAAAATCATTTTTATCAGTGTGGTAGGGCTCTTGCTGTCTATGGGAGGTTCAGAGAGCTCTCGGATTTCATCAAAACTAGTTAATTTTGGTGGCTGGGTAAAAACGCTGGTAATGCCACACAATCAGAAAAGAAAACTCTCACTGCTGAAATTTGAGAAGCAGCTTGTTGCATATAAAATTCAGATGGTGTGTCTAACAATGCACATAAATGGGCATTTTCATAATCTTCACGCACCTTTTGCTGCACACCAGCCTGCTCTCTCTTCATCAGACTGCATGCTTGCACAATGAGTTTACCTTTGGCATTAGTGAAGAGACTGTTCAGCCTCTTCAAAATCACACTGCCAATAAGGTCGGCTGTTGCATCCAAGATAGATATGAACTCAAAGAAACATGGTTGCACAGCATAGTTCCTGTCAATGTATCTGAGTCTCTGTGGAAACGTCTGTAGTCTCATCTGAATGAGTGCTATACGAATCTTGACTTCACCTCTTCCGTGCTGATAGCATGCAATCCAAAAGTTCATTTTGCACAGTGTTTGATGTATTCTTGAAGACTTTGGCAGTTTTGAAGTGCCCCTCAAACAGCTTGTCGAGTGACGGTACTAAGTCGACCAGTCTGTGGAAAATGCCAACGTAGCTTGAGCCTTTACTCTCATCTTTGCTTCTCAATACTAATGCCAAAAGGCCACAAAACTTCACATAGTCGATAAGACAGCCTAAAATGCAGTGGTTCTTATTAACCTCATCGTTGTGACGACATACAGCTCCGGTAGCTTTCTTCCAGCTGTGTGGAAATGTTGACTGTCCTGAAAGATGCCAAATTATAGGCAACTGTCTATATGCAATTTCCTGTTTCATGCTTTTTCACCTTCTCCAAGAGATGATGCATGACACCTGTAGTTGTCCATGCAATGTCTATCACGGTCTCGGGACGGAACAGAATGCAGGGGTAGCAGAATAAAAATCTTCTTCGCAAGCATTTTTCCACTCATACCAACTAGACATTTTAGAAACTAGAATCTTAGAAATAATTTTAAAAATCTCTCTCTCTATACCTTATATACTGTATAATGCAAGTGTACTGGATGTCAAAAGACGATGCTTAAAAAACTGCGTGTGAGCGAGCACCATTAAAGCATCTCAGACATATAACAGGCTCTGCTCCTGCGAGGTTATATGAGACAGATACCACCAGAAGAAGATAAAGACAACATTTCAAATCTAACTGCAGCAGGAGTTCTCAAATCTGGTCTTCGAGATCCACTTTCCTGCAGAGTTCCACTCCAAACCTAATCAAACATACCTGAACAAGCTAATTAAGGACAATAACAAGCTATTTAAGGATTATTAGAAAGTTATAGGCAGGTTAATTTGATTAGGTTTGAGCTAAACCCTGCAGGAAAGTGGACCTTAAGGACCAGAGATAAGAATCATTGATCTTGTGCATGCTTGCAGATGTCAAATAAAGTAGTATAAGGCATAATAAATATAAATGATTCACTGCTAAAATGCAACCTATTATAGGAAGACGCAAAATATAGTAATTATTGTTTAATAGAACGAATGTGAGATGATTTATGCACTGTGACACTGTGTGCTCTGTTTAAAATGAGTCAAAATTAGATGCGCTGTAGTCTTTGCTCACATGTGGTATGGGTACAGCTGTGGAAACATTGAATGTGGGTGATGGGTTGCAGCTGAACACTCGGCTTGTTATGCTAAGCTACAGAAACAGTTATGACATAATGAAGCCTCGTTTACTGAAATCATGTGACTTTGGCAGTTTGATATGTGCTCTGAACCACTGTTTCCAAACAAATGATTCGCAAACGTTTTGAAGCTTCACGAAGCAGTGCTTCGAAATTGGCCATCACTACCCTCTAGCACCCCCTGTAGAACCTGGCCTAGATGGTGCTAAACTCTGCAGGACAGTGGCCCTCCAGGAACAAGTTTGGACACCCCTGAACTAACGTAAAGGAAGATAAATGCCGCCCCCTACAGTACACAGAGTGTACCTGTCCCAGAATGAAAGCAGTGTTTGTTGTTATATGAATATTAATGTAAGAACATTTGTGAAAAGTATCCACTGCAACATCTATTTTCCCCCAACTCTCATCGTCTGTGATGAGCCACATAAGGGACTAATCCTTTCACAGTGGAGAGAACAACACAGAGAAACTGTTATCTATTAAGCAAGATTTGCATTTATTTAGTTTCTAACTCATCTGAACACATTTGGCTTTAGTCACTGTGTAAAAATGTCATTTAACAACAATAAATGTCAGAAGGTGCATGTTTCAGCATGTACAGTTGTGGTCAGAATTATTGGAACCCTTGGTAAACATGATCAAAGAAGACTGTGAAAATTAACCTGCTTTGTTAATCCTTTTGATCTTTTATTTAAAAAAATCACAAAAAGCTAACCTTTCATTGGATAATAAGAATTTAAAATGGGGGGAAATATCATTATGAAATAAATGTTTTTCTCAAACACACGTTGGACACAATTATTGGCACCTTTTTATTCAATACTTTTTGAAACCTCCATTTGTCAGTTTAACAGCTCTAAATCTTCTCCTATAATGCCTGATGAGGTTAGAGAACACCTGACAAGAGATCAGAGACCATTCTTTCATCCAGAATCACTCCAGACCCTTTAGATTCACAGCTCCATGACGGTGCTTCTTCTCTTCAGTTCACCTCACTCATTTTCTACAGGGTTCAGGTCAGAGGACTGGATTGGCCATAGCAGAAGCTTGGTTTTGTGCTCAGTGACCCATTTTTGTGTTGTTTTTGAGGTTTGTGTTTGGATTATTGTACGGTTGGAAGATCCAAACATGGCCCATTATAAGATTTCTAATAGAATCAGTCACTTATTGATTTTTTATCTGTTGGTATTTGATAGAATCCATGATGCCATGTGTCTGAACAAGATGTCCAGGACCTCCAGCAGAAATATAGGCCCACAACATCACAAATACAGCAGTATATTTCATTGTACACATGGGGTACTTTTTATCCCTGTGTTCACCAAACCCATCTTGAGTGTTTGCTGCTAAAAAGCTCATTTTTTAGTTTCATCTCACCATAGAAGCCAGTCCCATTTGAAGTGCCAGTCCTGTCTGATAACTGAATATGCTGGAGTTTGTTTTTGGATGAGCTAGGAGAATTTTTCTTGAAATCCTCCCAAACAACATGTGGTGATGTAGGGGCTGTTTGACATTTTTATTTTAAGGTTTTCTGACCCCAAGACTCAACTATTTTCTGCAATTCTCCAGCTGTGATCCTTGAAGAGTCTTTAGCCACTCAAACTCTCCTTCTCACCGTGCATTAGGATGATATAGACACACGTCCTCTTCCAGGCAGTTTCGTAACATTTTCTGTTGATTGGAAATTCTTAATTATTGCCCTGATGGTGGAAATGGGGATTTTCACTGCTCTAGCTCTTTTCTTAAAGCCATTTCACTAATTTGTGAAGCTCAATTATCTTTTGCTGCACATCGGAAATATATTCTTTGTTTTTTCTCATTGTGATGGATGATTAAGGGAATTTGGGCTTTGTACCCACTACCCTAGAGTGCTCAAAATTGTGAATATGAATGGGAGTATACTTCAGAGATATTTTACTCTTAAGAATTTCTAGGGGTGCCAATAATTGTGTCCAACGTGTGTTTGAGAAAAACATTTATTTCATAATGATATTTCCCCCCATTTTAAATTCTTATTATCCAATGAAAGGTTAGCTTTTTGTGAATTTTTTAAATAAAAGATCAAAAGGATTAACAAAGCAGGTTAATTTTCACAGTCTTCTTTGATCATATTTACCAAGGGTCCCAATAATTCTGACCACAACTGTAAGACACACAGGAATCATTTCTCAATTCCATCACCCTCTTTCTCACTGAAACAAACAAACAAAAAAACATACTTATCAAAAAACATATCAAATGCACAAAAAAATAAATTAAGTATTCCTTTTTAAAACAAATAAGGCTTTGTTTAAAAAAAAAAATAGTGTTGGTTTACTGGGAATGTGTTTCATAAGGCCTGTATAGCTTAATGTTGTGCATTTATTTAAGTGCATTTTGTATAAGAGCTCAAATGTAACATTCTTGCAATGATATTTAGAGATTGTTCATGAAAGCAACAGGATTTCTTATTTAAAAGAGCATGAGCAAGTAGTAGAGTGTCCATCCATCATCAACCATCCTTCCATCCTTCCAGGTAGCAGTTATGCAAACATTCTCACGGTTTATTGCTTTCAGTGTTTTGTATGAGAAACATTTCCACCTTGCAGGAATTATAAACAAAACATAGGTTATACTAGGCTGTGTTCAGTAATTAAACTTGACTGTGGGTGTGTAGGTTGCTTTAAGAGTTTTATTTAAAATTTATTTTTTAATTAAACTCAATTATATTAATTATATTTTACCATCTTACTAATTTGGATTTTATGAACTATATTAAATTTCATTAGGGAAAAGGATAATTTAACAGAATAGCTTTAATAGCTTCTTTTTTTAAAATGTTTAAATAGTGTCTTGTATAAATTAGGTGTTAACTTTTTACTAATGTTAAAGTTCTTAAAGGGATAGTTCACCCCCAAAAATAAAATGGTCATAATTTACTCACCATCATGTCATTTAAATTTTCAAGAAATTTCTGTACAGTATACAAACAGTAGAATACAGTAGAAATCAAGGGTAACCAAAGTGGTTTGATAATATTCTACAAATGATCTTCTTTTGTGTTCTACAGAAGACAGTAAGCCATACATGTTTGGAACAGCATGAGAGTGAGGAATTTATGACAGAATTTAATAGCAGTACATTTTCTGCATTTCAAAATCTTTGCTTTGCTGTCAAGTTCCTTTCTATGTGACAAAAATTCATTATTAAGTTCATTATTAAGAATTCAGTAATATCTATCATTATTTGTTTCTGTCCTGTTTTATTTATTCATTTATTTACTCCAATTTAAGGCCCTATAACCCAGAAAATCATTCACGAGGAACTCGTGGGCCAGATTTGTCCAGGGCCGAATTTTAACCCCAGCCCTGCTGGGTATCACGTGGTATAGAAATGGGTGCTTAATAGGTTCCTGTGCTGTGACGGCGAAACTTTCAGAAAGTTTAAATTTGTGTACAAAACAATCCCACGCCCTATAAGTTTCAATATTCTCTCTCCTTTCTTCTAGCAGTTTTCTTTCTTTGGTTTATACATGTTTGTGGAGTGAAAGCAACAGCTGAATGCAATTTTTCATATATGAGATGGGAGGACAGTAACGGTTAGTAATACATAAATACAAAATAAAGGCTATAATTATTACATTGTAGTCCCACTTCCGGTTTCCTGCTCCAAAGAAAAAACACATTAGAATGATTTTTGATACTGCCAGCCATTAGCTAAACATGTTATTTTCTTGGCTAATGTTTATATGGCCTACTGTTGGAAGTAATCCTGCAAAATGCAGCCTATTGAATTCATTAATATATAAAAACAAAAAGAATAAGAATATGAACACATTCATTTTACTTATTTATTTACTCATTTTCCCAGCAACCGGTTATATCTTTATAGGTTTCATGTTTATCATGATTTCTGTTCTGATCACCAAATACGAAGAAACAATAATTAATGACCACAAGATGGCAGAATCAGTTTGAAATATTTAACCAATCAGAAAACCTGTAGCAGAAACCCTTTGAGGTGAGTCATCATGGCCATAAATTTGTTGCCAAAATGTTTGAAATGAACAGAAATCAACGAAACATAGGCCTATTTATATATTTTAATGTCTTTATTCCTTGTCGAAGACATACAGCACAAATTTTCGATCCCGATCCTTAGGTCAAAGTGACGGATTTAGTCACTCCACTTAATATGAGGAGGTAACCTAAACCTACATCAAAATACATTTTAGAGAGGTTTTTATCAGCATTGTGTTACGATCGCGATAATGAGGTAAAACAGACATATCAAAAGAGGCAGCTCGACTAATGTAACTTATTAACTAATGTTATTTATTAAGTGTCTCTATTTAAGCAGGCTTTTTTTTTCACAGTCAAAAAGAGCAGCTGCCCTTAAAGGGCCAGTACACAATTTTACCTGTTACAAGTAGGCTACATATGCTCAAATAAGTTCTGTTTTCTTCAATAAATTAATTTTTAATAACGAAACGTATGTAATAATATTATATGTTTTTACATCACGATCATTATGTGATATGGAGTGGTAATTTCTCTGTAGAAGCTGTTTTCAGTTTTGTTTTGTTTAAACAGATGTGAAAAGGCTAAAACAGAAGACGTGGCGTGGCATTAATTCTAAGTAATGTTTAATTTACTCTTATTTACATACTGCATATGGATAATACTGTTTATTGTTTGATGAAACTATCATAGTTGTTTAAATGAAGCCCATCTACAGGCCTATTATGTGAAGTGAAAGCAGTCAGTTTAAGAACACGTAAAATGGTGGTGATGTGAAAGGACATTGCTACTTTTGATAATTAATACATAATAATAAAGAGTGTGTTTAAAGAGTTTTTTTTTTTTTTTTCTTTTCTTTTTTTTTTTTACAGTGATTACAGCAGTTATACAGCCCCCAAATTCGGCATTCAATGAGTGCAGATATTTGCCCCAAACACAATGATATATTTTACTTTTGTAAAACTTTGTTTTACTCTTGAGACTGCGTGCTGCTTGATGACACACAATATTTCATAAATAGGCTTCAGGCCTAAATAATTTACATTTAGGGTGTCACCAATACGTCAGTATTGTATGTTTAAATTCTGAACATACGTCAGTATTGTACGTTTAGGTGCTGTAAATATGTCAGTATTGTACATTTTAATGTCTGTAAAATGTAAGCAGATGTACGTTTTGTAGAACCGCATTTTACATAAAATACAAATTATCATCACGTTGGATGATGAGTTTAATCAGGTGTGTTTGATCGAGGAGACGGTTGCGTGTCGTTTACCTCCAGGCCGAGATGGCAGCAGGATGCAAAGGCAGACCGGTTGAGGCATTTCTTGGTAGTTGTTTTTTTTTTTTTTTTTTTTATAGAAGTAATGTGTACTTGATTTAAAACACATCAAGGCTAAATGTTTTACACTTTATTTATGAAACCTTTTGGATATAATTTAACAGCAATTCCAGTACTGAAAGTTTGTTATTGTGTTCAATCCCTCACTGCACAGAGCAGTGGTTCGGAACTACTGGGTCACGTCCAAAATATAACAGGTCTGTTAGGGAGTAATGGGCTCCTAGGCTACTAATACATGCCATTTGGTCACATTCATACTAAGAGAGCTGTGTTAAGATAATTACCTTCAAATAAAATACAGAACATAAGGAAGTAGCCTACTCCCTAAAATGGGTGTTTCCTTTTATCAGGCTCTTGACTGAAGTGCAGTCATCTAGATATACCAGAATATATTCTATACAGGAAGAAAACAGACATTAAGCTCATGAATATAACTGAAGATGTATAATGTTATGTTATTGACTAAAATGTCTATCTTAGAAAGAATAAATAAGGAACAATATCGGAGTTAATCCTTAATCTCAACTGATCTCAGAAATGCAGATCATTCTGCCCTTACTAACAGTAGCTAATGCTGTTAATAGTGAAAGTAGGTCAGAGCTGCATAAATTGTTTACAGGATGTACCGTAGATGGTAAGGCGCATGCTTTTTGAAGAGATCGACCCGAGTTCGAGCCAACCTTTTGCCAAACATTTTTTTCTCCCTTTTCAAATCTCATATCGCATCAGAAAGGCATTTATTTTCAATAAAAATGAAGGAAATAATCAAAAAATTTAAAATAATGTATCGGGTAGGGTTAGGGTAGGTGTAGGGAGGGCTTTATTGTCCCAATAAGGTGGCATCCATTTAATAAATTTGAATTAAAATTATAATTTACACTCAGTATGTTATTATTGCGTGCTGTTTTATAATGTACTACAATACTGAGGTGCAGATAATTGCCACTATTTGCAATAAGTATTATAAATAGCAGAACATCTTGCTATTTTAACATAGTGTAAATAGAATCCATCGCTATTTGCACTTAGTGTAAATAGCATCTGTCACTAAAAAAATATGCTATTTGCACTTGGTGTAAATAGCCGCTGCCTTTGTAAAATGCATTTTTTCATGACAATTTTCATTGGTGTTACTGTACTGTTATTGTCTGTCACATTAAATAAATAAAACACAATCTACTTATTTCTTGCATTTTCATAATTTTTCTGTAACTCTGACTAGGTGCGCTGAAAAAAATGGAGAAATAATATTTCATAAAAACTTTTAATATTACTAAAGAGGGTAACACCAGTGACAAAAAATTATACATGTGGTCTTGAAATAACTGCACAAAAAAAAGCTGTAATTTATATGTATTTATAAAGTAAAAAGGTAATCTAATAATGTGGTCTAAGTTTAAATGTAAAAAAAAAAAAAAAAAAAAATTAAGACATTGTGCCATTGTGCCATACCAAAAGTGGACTTTCTGTAGAATGACCCATATATATCTATATCTATATCTACAGGTCCTTTTCAAAAAATTAGCATATTGTGATAAAGTTCATTATTTTCTGTAATGTACTGATAAACATTAGACTTTCATATATTTTAGATTCATTACAACACCACTGAAGTAGTTCAAGCCTTTTATTGTTTTAATATTGATGATTTTGGCATACAGCTCATGAAAACCCAAAATTCCTATCTCAAAAAATTAGCATATCATGAAAAGGTTCTCTAAACGAGCTATTAACCTAATCATCTGAATCAACTAATTAACTCTAAACACCTGCAAAAGATTCCTGAGGCTTTTAAAAACTCCCAGCCTGGTTCATTACTCAAAACCGCAATCATGGGTAAGACTGCCGACCTGACTGCTGTCCAGAAGGCCATCATTGACACCCTCAAGCAAGAGGGTAAGACACAGAAAGAAATTTCTGAACGAATAGGCTGTTCCCAGAGTGCTGTATCAAGGCACCTCAGTGGGAAGTCTGTAGGAAGGAAAAAGTGTGGCAGAAAACGCAGCACAACGAGAAGAGGTGACCGGACCCTGAGGAAGATTGTGGAGAAGGACCGATTCCAGACCTTGGGGGACCTGCGGAAGCAGTGGACTGAGTCTGGAGTAGAAACATCCAGAGCCACCGTGTACAGGCGTGTGCAGGAAATGGGCTACAGGTGCCGCATTCCCCAGGTCAAGCCACTTTTGAACCAGAAACAGCGGCAGAAGCGCCTGACCTGGGCTACAGAGAAGCAGCACTGGACTGTTGCTCAGTGGTCCAAAGTACTTTTTTCGGATGAAAGCAAATTTTGCATGTCATTCGGAAATCAAGGTGCCAGAGTCTGGAGGAAGACTGGGGAGAGGGTAATGCCAAAATGCCTGAAGTCCAGTGTCAAGTACCCACAGTCAGTGATGCTGGTGTTGGTCCACTGTGTTTTATCAAGGGCAGGGTCAATGCAGCTAGCTATCAGGAGATTTTGGAGCACTTCATGCTTCCATCTGCTGAAAAGCTTTATGGGGATGAAGATTTCATTTTTCAGCACGACCTGGCACCTGCTCACAGTGCCAAAACCACTGGTAAATGGTTTACTGACCATGGTATTACTGTGCTCAATTGGCCTGCCAACTCTCCTGACCTGAACCCCATAGAGAATCTGTGGGATATTGTGAAGAGAAAGTTGAGAGACGCAAGACCCAACACTCTGGATGAGCTTAAGGCCGCTATCGAAGCATCCTGGGCCTCCATAACACCTCAGCAGTGCCACAGGCTGATTGCCTCCATGCCACGCCGCATTGAAGCAGTCATTTCTGCAAAAGGATTCCCGACCAAGTATTGAGTGCATAACTGAACAGAATTATTTGAAGGTTGTCTTTTTTTTGTATTAAAAACACTTTTCTTTTATTGGTCGGATGAAATATGCTAATTTTTTGAGATAGGAATTTTGGGTTTTCATGAGCTGTATGCCAAAATCATCAATATTAAAACAATAAAAGGCTTGAACTACTTCAGTGGTGTTGTAATGAATCTAAAATATATGAAAGTCTAATGTTTATCAGTACATTACAGAAAATAATGAACTTTATCACAATATGCTAATTTTTTGAAAAGGACCTGTATATATGTATAGATCTATCTCTCTCTATATACCCTTTCATCAGAACGTACTACGTTTTTTTTTTTGTTTGTTTCTCTCCGATCTATCGCCTAATTAATTACACATGTGTACTGCCTGAACCCATGCGTTTTCGTTTATATGCCCATAGATCAAACAGATTCTGGGGCATGCTGAGCGGTGTTGCATAAGTCTTTCTTTTCAGATGAAATGAAACTGCTTCACCCATTGATGTGTAAATTCGCTACTACAGCCGTTGGCAATCAAGAAACGAAACGAGTTTGTAAATTTTGTAAAATCCTCGCAAAACAATGTATCTAATATACATTGCTTAACAAATTTATTAGACATGTCAAACCACCTGTTTAAAACTTAAAATTGTAGTGTCATTTATTAGGCAAATAACAAACTAAAACAAATAAATAATATTTATTCACACATTATAACCAAAAAGCTTATATTTTACTTTTTACTTTGTATATAAGTGAAGTGACATTCAGCCAATGTCCTTCTTTGTCCTTGATAACATCTTGATAACATCTTACATTCTGGCATAGTTTGTATGCACTTTTCCACACGATATATTATATGTATAAACCCGGATTGGCTAATCTGGAGCACCGTTCTGGTGGGCTGGTGTTGTCATGCCACTGGGGTTAAAATATGGATGCTGTCCAAGGCTGCCAGCATGCACTCACAGCAGGCACTCTTTTTATTTATTATTTTCTCGCAGCCTCGCAGAGTGCATCCTGCAGGTTAGGGTTGCCAACAGTTCTGTATAATTCGGAATTGTCCTGTATTTGAGGCATCAAAGAAGCGTACCGTATGAAATGCAGTTTGTCCCGTATTCGTAGGATATACGCCGTATGGCCACCAGAACAAATTCTCAATTGATAAGTACTCATTATTTTTACATAAATCATTGTTTTATTTGTGAACGAGCTAACGGCAATTCCCTTCACCGTCCGCGTTTTGATTTTGCCAAGTCAGTTTGGGCGAATGCAAACAGCTTATTGATCATGAGCCCAACATCCAGCAAGGCACTGAAACATTCAATGAGGGATGACGTCTTTCACTATTGTAAGTTAATGCTGTTAAATAGAGAGAGAGAAAATACATTATATATATACACTCACCTAAAGGATTATTAGGAACACCTGTTCAATTTCTCATTAATGCAATTATCTAATCAACCAATCACATGGCAGTTGCTTCAATGCATTTAGGGGTGTGGTCCTGGTCAAGACAATCTCCTGAACTCCAAACTGAATGTCAGAATGGGAAAGAAAGGTGATTTAAGCAATTTTGAGCGTGGCATGGTTGTTGGTGCCAGACGGGCCGGTCTGAGTATTTCACAATCTGCTCAGTTACTGGGATTTTCACGCACAACCATTTCTAGGGTTTACAAAGAATGGTGTGAAAAGGAAAAAACATCCAGTATGCGGCAGTCCTGTGGGCGAAAAGTGATGTTTTATTAACAAATTTCGGGAGGAGCACGCGCAGATAATTAACACGGCCAATTCATCATCAGCAATCACACCACCTATCCAATCAGCACGAGAGAGTATCCCTATAAATAACCAAGCAGTCTTACCGTCATTATCTCTCGTCTTCCGACATCCCTCCACCACCCCGACTCCTCACCACAGCCGGTTCCTACCCCAGCACGGGGAGGAGCACTCAGGGGGGGAGCACTTTGGGTCCGGGCTAAATGCCGAGCTCGTACCCTCTCCCCGGTCGAGGGGAGTACCCCGGGCTCGGGAATGATTACCGAGCTCGGAGCCCTCCCCCTGGACAGCACGCCAAATACGCATAAACTTGCTCCGTTATTATTATATGTAAGTGTGAACTCGTGAAATGCCTTGTTGATGCTAGAGGTCAGAGGACAATGGGCCGACTGGTTCAAGCTGATAGAAGAGCAACTTTGACTGAAATAACCACTCGTTACAACCGAGGTATGCAGCAAAGCATTTGTGAAGCCACAACACGCACAACCTTGAGGCTACAATTTACACGAGCTCACCAAAATTGGACGGTTGAAGACTGGAAAAATGTTGCCTGGTCTGATGAGTCTCTATTTCTGTTGAGACATTCAGATGGTAGAGTCAGAATTTGGCATAAACAGAATGAGAACATGGATCCATCATGCCTTGTTACCACTGTGCAGGCTGGTGGTGGTGGTGTAATGGTGTGGGGGATGTTTTCTTGGCACACTTTAGGCCCCTTAGTGCCAATTGGGCATCGTTTAAATGCCACGGCCTACCTGAGCATTGTTTCTGACCATGTCCATCCCTTTATGACCACCATGTACCCATCCTCTGATGGCTACTTCCAGCAGGATAATGCACCATGTCACAAAGCTCGAATCATTTCAAATTGGTTTCTTGAACATGACAATGAGTTCACTGTACTAAAATGACCCCCACAGTCACCAGATCTCAACCCAATAGAGCATCTTTGGGATGTGGTGGAACGGGAGCTTCGTGCCCTGGATGTGCATCCCACAAATCTCCATCAACTGCAAGATGCTATCCTATCAATATGGGCCAACATTTCTAAAGAATGCTTTCAGCACATTGTTGAATCAATGCCACGTAGAATTAAGGCAGTTCTGAAGGCGAAAGGGGGTCAAACACAGTATTAGTATGGTGTTCCTAATAATTCTTTAGGTGAGTGTATATATATATATATGTCTATCGTAAACTTGGACCTCATTATTGAAGTAGGCCTACAAATCCAAGAACCAGAATCAGCCCACATTCTCTAATTTCTTTAATTGAAAATATGCATTTTCATTTATTCATAAGATATATGGTTGCAATAAAATCGTAGTTCAAAAATGTAAGTGCCATTTAAAAGAAATGCTTTATTTTAAAATGCTAAGGCAAAATATTGATAATGTGCACGATATGGATAATAGCACGAGGTGCTATCGGCATGGAGAAAGCGCACGAAAGCTCTAGAAAAATTAAATTAATTACAAGGCTGTAGACTATATACTGCAGACTATATAGTGATGTTTTAATTACACTATTTTAATATAGTAGCCTATAGACCTGAAGTTAAGTGGGCCGGTCTAAGGCATGAAATTCTAGGGCTGAAAATGAGTCCCACTCCGGCGCTATAGGGGCATATACGCAACGGCTTTTTATTTATTTATTTATTTATTTTAAGAACTTAAACCTAAGCTACCTGGACACTCTTCTTACATCCAGCTACTCTACAGCCAAATCTCACCGTGTCATAACATTATCCTGAATTTTGAAACATAAGATATAAAACATTTCGATTTGTGTTTTAATTCTAAAGCCAGTATGAAAAATGTTTACCAACTCAGCAAGCGATTGGCACAGAATCACAACATAAACTTTATTATGTCAGCATAATGCACATTAAGGCAAATACATCAAACAGCACACATAAAAAAAAAGCAGCAAGTAAAAAATATTTAATGCCATTTACTTATCTGATAGGCCTGCCATATAGCTGGCACATCGATAGCTGTAGCCACAATAAATCAAATACAACACGATTTAATAGGCTACATTAATGTCAACAGGTTAAGTTTTGTTCAACGCTGATTTCGACGCGTGTACCGTAGTTATCTGTCCAAAATAGTTTATGTGACGTGAGCATGCACTATTTTTTTCTAGCTATTTGTCGATTCAAGATGAAAAAGGAATCTCCGCCCCGCGCCGACGAATCACCCGTTGTATTGGCATGTGCTATAACTTATTTCACTTCCACCCTGACAGAAGAAGTCTTCTCTCTACTATCATTTTTTAAAGCCGAGGGAAATCACAGAAGAGCCATATTTCGACTTGCTGCTCGCCACTGAATATCCACCTCAGGCACTCGCTGCTGTTAACGCGCGGTTTCGTTTTTACAGTTTAGATTCAATACACGGAAATATAGCCTACACACAATGTTCGGTGATGGAGCACGAAAACACAATAACAATGAAGGACATGGATGAGAAGAAAATCCCTTTATTACAGAAGAAACCGATCAAGCGCCACTAGGCTACAGGTAGGATATTATCCCGGTATCCGTTCTGTAGGGTACTGAGTATAGACACTTTCTGATTTTTTTCATCACTACACAAAAACTAGATGCTGAAATTAAGTGATTTTTCACATGATATTTCTTTTGCTTCTGTACTAAAATGTCATAAATTGATAATAGCCATAAGTAGTTTATATTTTCCACAATTAGCTCAAAACATGAGGTGCATTTTTGTCTCAACTCTATCCATATGGTGTAGTTGAAACAGTAGCATGGTACAGCTGAGACACCCGCTCTTGATGCTCTAAAGCTGGCTAACCATTTATTGCAAATGTAATAAATTACACAATTACAGTTTTAAATAATTACAGATTAAAAATAAATGTATTTATTTGCTTTAATTCAGATTGAGTTAAACAAATATGTAACACAGAAAATATATGACAAACAGTAAAAATGTAAACATAACAGTATAAATAACAAAATACATACCTGTATATTTTATGACCCTACCCATAAACCTACGCATCACTCGAAACTTTATGCATTTTTACATTTTCAATCATTCTGTATGATTTATAATCTTGTTTCATCATGGCATGGGGACCTAAAAAATATTCCCATAAGGTTAAAATTGACTGGTATTACTATATTTGTGGGGACATTTGGTCCCCATAGGTAATACCAGTACACAAATGGCCTCTGTGTGCATTTTATTTCCTATGAGTGAACTGTTTCTGTATACAGTAACCTATAAAGGGTGTCTCAAGTGTACCCACTTTACCACCTTATATATTTCACAGAATGCTATGTTATCCTTTTAACATTCATGTTAGAAAATATGTCCAGTAATAATAGACAGTTCAACACAAATATCATTTTTTTTTTAAACATAATTTGCGTAGCATGTGTGTAAATGTGACATTTAACTTAGTATCATAACATTGTACAGCTAAACAGCATAGGACACCAGTCCAGGTACACTGTCTCTCAACCGTGCCCCACTGACACGCTCGCATGTTTCTCTCTAGATTATGAAAAGACCTTGCATGGCACAATATCATAAAATGTCTATTTTTAGAGCACAGAGTAACGTTTGCATTATATATGTTAAGCTTAACAATCATAAAAGAATAATAAGATATTCATTGTGGAAGGGACATGGTGAAATGAAAATCTCACCTTCATGGAAAAAAAAAAAAACTTTTGCCGATATCTTCTGGAAAGATGCACACATTTCAAATTTCCCACGATCAAAGAGAACACTAAAACACGTGTGGAGTTAAAATCACGACTCGGGGTTCTTGTGTACGCAAGTTTTTTAAGGTGTTTCAACTATCTCAAATGTACTCAGTCTACCCTACTGTTAACCCGTTTAATGCCAAATTTTTCCCAGACATGAAAATATCCAAATGATGTGTCAGTATAACCCTTTGAAATAATCAATAAGTAGGCCTATTATTATTATTATTTATTTATTTGTATTTTTTTGGAAAAGTGTTTGAAAAATTGTGTTTTATGTTTGGTCACAATTGTGAGCGGTGTATTTGTAATTGTATTTATTTATTTATAAAGCACTTTACAGGCTACACAGTAACTCCAAAGTGCTGTACATCACAAACAGTTAAGATAATATATTTAAAAAAAAACAAGATCAAGGTAAGTAACCCAGTAAAGAGTTAAAATGCCAGGGAGAACAGGTATGATTTTAGCGGCGCTTGAATGCATTTAACGAGAGGGATGCTCTAACCTCGAAAGGAAGGCTGTTCCATAACCTTGGGCCAGAGACAGCAAAAGCGCGATCACCTTTAGATTTAAGACGCGCTCTTAGGATCGTTAATAGTAATTTATTTGAGGATCTCAGTCATACTTTTGCATTATATGGTTTAATAAGCTCTACCAAATATTCTGGCACTGTTCCGTGTAAAGCCTTAAAAACATAAATCAAGACTTTGTATTGGATCATGTAGTAACCAGCCTAATAAAGATAACAGTGGAGTAATATAATCAGACTTCTTAGCTTTCATGAGCATTCTAGCCGCTGCATTTTGTACTATTTGGAGACGTGCAATATGCGTCTGACAGGTCCCAACATAAATAGCATTACAGTAATCTAAATGGGAAAAGATGAAAGCATGGACGACCTTTACTAAATCACTAGTTGAAAGGAATGATTTTAATTTCGCTATTGCCCTCAAATAAAAAAAGCAGTTCCGAATACAGTGTTTATTTGATTATCAAATTTGGACGAGGAATCAAAAATGACTCCTAAATTATTTACTCTGTCCTGTATATAAAAAGCCCAAGGGCCTAGGATGACACTTTCAGCCTTGTTAAGGACCATGTGACCAAAAATCATAATTTCTGTTTTGCGTTCATTCAACTGAACAAGATTATCAGCTAACCAATCTTTCACTTCATCCAGACACCTATGAAGTGTTACACATTAAATATTACAAGCATAGGTCTTAAGGGCAAATAGATCTGTGTCGTCTGAGTATAAGTGAAAAGAATTACCATATTTAAAAAAAAAAATCCTTCCCAATGGGAGCATATATAATGCAAACAAAACAGGGCCCAGAATGGACCCTTGAGGTACCCCACTGGTAGAATGCACATGAGTATGAAAAACAATTACCAAGCTTTACTGTAAAATACCTTTGCTCTAAATAAGATGCAAACCATGTATAAACTGTTCCTTGAACTCCGACAAGGTGCTTCAATGTGATCAATGGTATCAAATGCTGCAAATAGATCCAATAGAATTAAAACAGCATGATTCCCTGCATCGCTTATGAGTAAGAGATCATGCACTACCCGTAAGAGTGCTGACTCAGTACTATGTCTACACAGCCCGATCTCACGGCAATTCGTACATATTTTACTAGGTGGCTAATTCGTACTACCTCACTCTTACAAATTCATACGATTTTTGCTTAATCATTCGTATTTTACGAGTTGCCAGTTCTTATGAATTTGTACGAATGACCTACAGATAACCCCCGCCCCTAAACCTACCCGTCACTGGGGTTTAGACAAATCGTACTAAATCGTAGAGTGAGGTCGTATGAATATGTACGAATTGCCGTGAGATAGCGTTGGTCTACACCTAAAGCCAGACTGGAATTTATCTAGGATATTATTCTTGGTTAAAAAAGCAGTTAGTTGTCTCAAGACAACTTTTTCCAATATCTTAGATAGGATGGGAAGTTTTGATATTGGACGGTAATTTGATCAATTATAACCGTCCAAATGACCTTTCTTTAAAATGGGGTCAATATCTTGCTTAAGACAAACTGGTACAATCCCATTATAGAGACAACTATTAATAATCGATAAAATACTCGGACCAACAATATCAGAGCCGTCCTTAAGAATGGACAATGAAACTGAGTCATTAGGGAAAATTGAACGCTTTAAATGAGAAATTATGTCATGAACTTTAGAAAGCGACACAGTTTCAAACTGATTAAAACAAAGTTATGTTGCATCTGTTTCACCTAGATTAACCACAGAGGTAAGAATATTAGCTGTGATCCCATACATTTTTTCGATGAAAAATTTTACAAATAAATTACAAGTTGTCAACAAGGGAGTGAGGGTGAATTGAATTTCGAGTGAGGGTGAATTTCGTACAGGGGCTGATAATGTGGCTGATAACCGGTGGGATAATGTGTGTCCTGAATTAACAGATTTCTGCAGTCATAAAAATTGTTATATATCTTATCAGCTATTTTAAACTGTTTGATCACATTCAAGGGTTACTATTATGCATTAAAAAAAAAAAAAAAAAACATGAACGCATTTAAAAATTATTACTTTTTTGTAAAATATAGCATCGAATTTTCATATTAGTGCTACCAGCATTACAACATCAATATTATATATTTTTTGTAACATTTGAATTATTAATTTATAAAATATTTTGTCATTGCACATTTTAGTGTAAGTTTTTTTTACTAACAACTGCAATTGAATTTAAATGTATAGCCTACCTAAGTTCACTGGATACCCAATCTCATGAAAGTGCGTATAAATAGATAAAAACGAAAACTCCTGGTATTGATGCAAAAATGGACTTTGGCGTGCTACGCGATGGGTATAGTATTAGGGTTGTGGTATAGATGCATATCATATGCACGCGAAAACTGCATATTATATGCACACTAAAAAGTCAATTCTTCACACATGCAATGTTCAAAGGACACATATTTTTACATTTTGTACCTTGTTGCAGCACCCCTTTTCCCAGCTTGTCAATTTGTAACGCTACCGGCCCCTGCTTCCCTTCCGAAAAGCCCATGTTGTATTTGGTCAACGAATTTGAGCATGCTGATTTGGCGTTGAACTAACATTCATTGTTATAAAACTACTGAAAACATTTTTGCTGCTTAATATTTTTGTGATGCACCATTCAAAAGTTTGGGATAAGTGAGAATGAATACTTGTATTCCGCTAGGATGCATTTAATAAGATTTCTGTTTAACCCTTTCATGCATGATGTCCACTACAGTGGACAGATGTTTGGAAGCCATTTTAAACCATTTAAGTTGTAGCATCATGTTCCAACTACCAACTAGCAAACCCCCAAAGTGTTGCCTACGATTCCATTTAATGTTTGTCTTTGTATCTTTTAAAAAGGCGGAAGAAAGAGGAGATGCACTAAGTACCTCGGGAATAAGTGTTAAAAAAAACAAAAGAAAAAACAGACAGGCACAAAAAATGGATGAAATATGATGTCAGAAATACTTTTATCCAGATAACAATATTTTTCTTGAACATTTTTTTTTTCTGTGACAGAAAATACATCTGTCCACTCCTGTCATGCACCAAAGGGTATATTTTGCCTATTGGGCCTATATATAGATTCTGTCTCATTTAGCATGTTTTATCAAAATTATGATAAAATTTACACTTGAATAGATTTATTGAACAGCAATAATAGTCTTCAGATTTTATCATTTATTTAAATGACAGTCTATATTTATTTATTAGGTCATATAAAAGTGTAGGCATGCATACATGGAGACTGTATGAGTGCACGTATATGTGTGCATTGATTGTGTTCGAGTGTGTGAAGGTGTGTGTGCTTGTGTGTTTGTATGTGAGCTCACCT
Organism: Barbus barbus; assembly: GCF_936440315.1. Taxonomy (NCBI): domain Eukaryota; kingdom Metazoa; phylum Chordata; class Actinopteri; order Cypriniformes; family Cyprinidae; genus Barbus; species Barbus barbus. The sequence goes on from NC_136737.1 coordinate 11,198,126, forward strand.
GTGTATGAATAGCCCACCACCAAAAAGTTATTGGCATGATTTTTCACTTGTTTAAAAGTAAAAACAAACATGTAAAAAAAAAATACTTTGTGTTAATGCTGTTCTTTTGACCTTTCTACGCATTAAAGAATATATATATATATATATATATATATGTATATGTGTGTATATATTTGCTTTCAAATGTAAACATTAATTATAAAGCATAATAATTAATCATAAACTGTTTATCCTAACACATCAGAACATCTGGGAGGTTGGAAGACCCCCTGAGAGAGAATGAATATGGAAAGAAAAAGCAGACGTATCGAAAGTAGGAAAATAGTTCTCATTTATTTTGTTATAAGAAAATGCTCAGTCTTTAATAAGCTTTACTGCAACACTGCACAGTTTTGGTTATGTATTCATTTTTTAACAGATGCTCACAGCATTGAAACACAGTTTGGAAACATGACACTTCAACAGCATGATGACATTCCACAACATGCATCACTCAGACAACCAACAATTCAAAATTCAGACCAGTATCTTCAGGACTTCAGAATTGAGCAGAAGAACGGTGGCACAGTAGTTGCTCCAAACATACTAGGATCCAAAATATCTGGTGATGTTACAGTGAACGTACATGTGGTGAGTGTCTGATTATTAAAATACTGTAATATTGCTTATAGTTATATAGTTGCTTATAGCTGTGTGTATATACTCTTTATATCGATGTGTTTGTTTTTTCAGTCACAGGTGTCACACTTTACCTCAAAAAACAACAACGGTAAGGGCGAGAAAAGACATGTCAAAACTCATAAGTGCAATACTTCTGTTAATCACACGACTTTGTCCTGATTTTTAGAAACTCTTCAGTGCGTAAAGACTAAGATGAAATCGAGAATGATGAAGGAGTCTGAGAAGATTTTGGAGGGAAGTGCACAACAGTCAGTCTCTCTAAATAAGATCTACACACAACTGTTTATCATCAATGATGAGTCAGACCCCATCAATAAAGAACAGGAAATCTGGCAGATTGAGACGACGAATGATTTAAACACATCAGCACAGGCAGTCATAAACTACAATGAAATTCTTAATCCACCCTCAGAGGAAATTAGAACCATGAAGATTGTTTTAACAAAAGGAATTGCTGGAATCGGGAAAACAGTCACTGTGCAGAAGTTTGTCCACGACTGGGCAAGCGGAAAAGCCAATCAGGATCTAGAGCTTGTTTTTCTGCTCCCATTCAGAGAGTTGAACTTGTGCGACGAAGAAAACCAGAGTCTTTTTGACCTGCTTTGTGCCTTGTACCCAGAGTTCAAAGAGGCAAGACCAATCTCTGACTGGATCTTTGATAGAAAAGTTCTGTTCATCTTAGATGGTCTGGATGAATATAAAAATGAATTGAGCTTTCAAACCAGCATTTTGTCAGATGTTACTAAAAAAACCACACTGGATGTCCTCCTAGCAAACCTTCTAAGAGGAAAACTGCTTCCATCTGCGCACATATGGATCACCAGCCGGACTGTGGCAGCTGAACAGCTTCCATCTGAGATCTTCAGACAGGGATGTGTCACGCAGATCAGAGGATTCACAGATGAACAAAAGGAGAAGTACTTCACGAGGCAGTTTGAGGATCCAGATATAACCCAAAAAGTCATCTGTCACCTGAAGTCTCATAAGAGCCTGTGGATATTGTGCCAAATACCCCTCTTTTGTTGGATTTCATCAGTTGTTCTGAAAACCATCATTAAAAGTCAAAATAAAGACAGGGACATGCCCTCAAATCAGACAGAAATGTATATCCACTATCTGCTCAGTCAGACTGGGTTAAGCCACAATAAATATCAAGGGAAAAATGTGTCACAAGGAGATGCTCTCATACAGCACAAAGAACTGATTAAGAAACTGGCTGCGTTGGCATACTGGAAGCTGAAGGAACAGAATACCATGTTCAGTAAAGAAGACTTGAGGAAATATTATATCACTCCTGATGAAGCTCTTCGAAATCCTGGCATCATTACCTGCATCGCTGAGTGCAAGTTTGGATATAACAGGACTAAACATTTCAGCTTTGTCCATCGCAGTGTCCAGGAATTCTTTGCAGCCTTATTTGTTTTTTATGAATTTCTATCAGGAAAGCAAGACTCCCTGGGATTAACTAAAGCGAAAAAGGGGCAAAAGTCAAATTTGTCTGATTTTCTCAAAAGCGTGATTGATCTGGCCGTGGAAAGCAAAAATGAACACTTGGATCTTTTTAACTGTTTTCTCTTCGGAATTTCTTGTGATTCCAGCAGATGTTTACTCGAAGGATTCCTGCCTCGATTGGAAGACAGTAGTTTAGAAGATCACAAAAAAGTGGCCAAGTACATTAAGTCTTTGAGGAGGAAAGATCTGTCCCCTGAGAGATGCTTTAGTCTTGTTCGTTGCATCGTGGAGCTCAAGGACAGGTCTTTTTTGCAGATGCCAGATCTTGAATGCTCACGGACCAAAAAGCCCCTCACACTGTTCCAGTGCACGCTTCTGGCTTTCCGGTTTGTGATGTCAGATACAGACCATGATGAGTTTGTCCTCAGGAAATTCAACATCACTTTAGAAGGATTTCAGAGATTCTCTCCAGCCATTATATGCTTCAGAAAGGCTATGTAAGTATTATGAAAGCATCTGTAAACAGTGTTGGGGTAAAACATTAAAACACTTGTGGGTTTTTTTATTAAAAACAAATAAACAAGCCCAGCTCAGGTGACAAAAAGTAATGCAAAAGTTACATAATGTATTACTTTAAACCATAATGCATACTGTAACACATTACTTTTAAAAGTAACTTTCCCCAACACTACCTGTAAACATCTTCATAATGTATCATTAAATATTCCCAATCAAAGTTTAGTCTAACAGAGTTTAAATGCAAAATTGTAACAATTTAAATGCAATATTGACAGGCTCAAAGGAAGCGGCTTTACAGAGAAACACTGTGATATCCTGGTGCCTTTCCTGACCTCACAAAACTCTCACCTGACTCATCTTGACCTGAGCCACAATAATCTGGGACTGTCTGCACTGAAGCAACTTTCTCGGGCCTTCTGTGATCCCAAATGCCAGATTGAGATGCTGAACCTCAGCCACAACAACCTCCACAGTCAGGACATGGAGCCGATCAAGGATGTGCTTTCAGGATCAAATGAGAATCTGAAAATCCTGGACCTCAGTGACAATCATCTAGAAGACGATGGAGTAAAAATCCTCTCGGCTGGGCTGCGAAGCACTAAGTGTCATCTTGAAGTTCTGAAGTAAGTAAAGCTTGCTGCAAATATTAGGGTCCAGACAGGTGAGTTAAATAGATGTTGTAAGGACATCTATGGTAAGTTTGAAAAGACGCTGAAGATTTGAAGCACGTAATGTTGATTTTATAGTGTGACTTTCTATTTAAAAAACATAAAATGTAATTTTTGTTTTGATGTTTGACTGGTATGTTCATGTTGTTGGTACTAATGTTGGTACTAATAATGTTGGCAAAAATACTTGGCAATAAAGCTCTTCCTGATTCCTAATTGATTTATATCTGCAAAAAAATTATTAACAAAGACACTCGTTTTCAAATAAAATAATTTTATTTGTTTAGCTGCATGTTAATGCATTAAAATGTAGAACTTGAAGTCATTTGCTAAATGGGTAAATATATGATGTACAGATATCAACCAGCTATCCTGCTTGGTTTCTGAAACAGGCAAACAGGTAAATGTCATGAATGCCATTCCTTGGTCAGTTGATCTAAACAAAAATCTGATTTTGCTTTATAGACTTTCAGGCTGTCAGATTCAAGAAGGAGTTTTGAAGTTGCTGTCGTCTTTGAAACCCAGTCTGAGAGAACTGGACCTGCAGTATAATGGCCTTGGAAACATCATGGAAAAGAAAGTTCATCTACTGAAGGATAAGCTGCCCTCACTGAGGTATGTAGCTTTTATCTGCTATTGGTTCAAGTGGAAGGTTGGAATGAACATCCACTGGATCCCATGAAACATGTAGTGAGGACTTTGATTCACTATTGTTCACTGTTGTGTTCAAGTACACTTTCTCCAGGAGACTTTGTTACACAAGCACTGTAGGTGGAGACTAATGTAAAGTTAAAAATGAGAGTGCTTTGTCGAACAGGAGACTATCCATTCATGTTTAAAATGTGCTTCAATAAATGTGCAAGGGTGCGATTCTTGTCTTAACATATTAACCCATACTAACTCTAACTCTAACTCTAACTAGTATTTGCACTGGAGGAGTCTGCAATCACCAACCAGGACTGTACAAATGTGAGTTTAAACATGGGCCAACATAAAGATTGCAGGTTAAAATGTAGACCAATGTGTATTTGTAGATGCTGTAACTGCTTCACCTAACACCTTTTTCCATTTCATTCTAAAAGGACTTGTGGTGTGACAGATGCGTAATTGAAGTGCGAAAACTGTGTTTTTCTAATTTACACGAGCTTATAAAAACATGTCCACATTAAAATAACCAAATGCTGTTTAAAGCAGCTTTAAATGGAATATGGCATGATATTTACATCAAGTATTTTACGTCATCTACACTCAATATGCTGCTAATGCTAATTGTAGATATTTAATCTGACGTTTTCTGAAAAATCTCACTTTGTTTTAGATGATGTCATGCTCACCTTTAACCCTCAGACGGCTAACGAATACCTCTATCTGAACGAGGCCAACACAGTAGCTGTTCGTAAGAGAGAGAAGCAACATCTTCCTGCTAATGATGAAAGATTTGACAAGTGCAACCAGGTCCTGTGCTGCCAGCCGCTGTCAGGACGTTGCTTCTTTACGGTGGATGTGATCGGGACAGGTGTACACATAGGTGTGGCCTGTAAGGGAATCAAGAGGAAGGGTGCGAATGACACCGTACGTCTGGGACACAATAAGATGTCGTGGTGTTTATGCTGCTCAAAAAACATATGTGTACATGACAAAAAAAGTGAATCACTAACTAAACCACTTCAAACAGAGTCCACCAGAAAACTCGGTGTGTTCCTGGACCAGGAGGCCGGTTCTGTTTTCTTCTATAGGCTGAACCCAGACTCAGAGCCTGAACTCTTGTACATGTTTGATGCAGAGTTTCCTCAGGATGAGGAACTTTATGCTGCGTTCAGTATTCAGGAACCAGACAGCTCAGTCTGTTTAAGGCAAGCATCACTATAACTATATGTAGTAACTGTTACAGTTACGGTTTGTGCTCGAGACATGAATGATGCCTCAAATTAGGAGAGACATACAGTATTCACCTGGCGGACCTACTGAAAGCAACCAGCTAGTAAAACCATGTGTTGAAACATGACTTCATCATCATTATTGTGTGCTTGATAAGCACTGAACACTACATAACAGTACTACATCATTCTTGTGTTAAATTCCTGTTAAAATGTCTTTAGTTTGGTATATCTCAATGTGTAACTGGTTTAATTTTATACAAAAATAAAGTTGTATTAATTGGATCTGATGCAGTTTCTCCGTACTGGACTTATTATTTAAAGTATCTTCTTTTGTGTTCCCTAGAATAAATACATACAGGTTTGGAATGACCTCTTGAGGAGTAGATGAAAAAATATTGAACTATCCCTTTAAGTCTGCAATACGTTACATGTGTGTTGCATAGAAAGCCAGTATGAGTTCCAAATTCAGTTCTTTCATGTCTTCTTAGTCTTGTTTCAAATCAGTTTCAAATTCTTGGTTCAAGTGTACTACAAGTGGTATCTAAATACATTTATTCATTCTTAATAATATCTTTTTTCCCAGTTTTATTTCTGCTGAAGTTTAGTCTTACATGATAATGCCATGTTTCTTATTTGTAAATCACTTTGGATAAGCCAATGTAATTCATGCATTAACTCTCAATGGGCAGATCTAAAACAATGATGATTGCACATAATCACAAAAATGTGACCTGAAAAACCATTCAGACAAAACAACTCATTGTAGTTGTAATTAAAACCACCAGGTTTTACCGGTTTTACAGCACTGAGTTCCCATGCATAATTTCAGGTGCTGTAAATTACAACACCTTGTAATGTTCTGTGTGTGAGCTCCACAGATAATGACCACTGACTGTGAGATTCACAGACAAGCAATTCACTGTACGTGTATTATATATGAATAAAGTCTCGATTCTGCTGATACAGTAGCCGAGATTATGTAAAGATTATTAAATGCTGCCCCCTAGAGCACACAGAGTGTAACTTGTCTCAGTAATTACAGCAATGTGTGTATGGAATACAGATCATTCCTAAAAGGTGTCCACAGCTAAATCAGTCATGTTTCAGAGGAGAAAAATGCAATTTAAAAAAGATGCACCACAAAAATACAATTTAGTCTGCGTGTTGTCATGAAATAAATGTTTGCAACCATTGAGGTTTTAGATGAGCCTGCTAGTATCAATGACAATTTAAAACCTTTAAAGCAGCAATCATGGAAATTTCCAGTCCACATGCTCCGGTTCAGTCTCGCTTCACGGTTTCTTACTTTGAAATCTGGTGGTCACATATGTTCTCATTTAGTGTTTACAGCTGACATTTCAACAGTCTTTCCCATCTATCAAAAATATGATCTAAGAATGTTGTGCTAATATTCATGTTTAAGTCGTTTTAAGTCGTGACGTATTGTCAAGTATGGTGACCCATACTCGAAATTGGTGCTCTGCCTTTAACCCATCCAAGTGCACACACACAGCAGTGAGTAGTGAACAAATCCACACACACACACACACACACACACACACACACACACACACACACACACACACACACACACACACACACACACACACACTACACCCGGAGCAGTGGGCAGCCATGCTGCAGCGCCCGGGGAGCAGTTGGGGGTTCGGTGCCTTGCTCAAGGGCACCTCAGTCGTGGTATTGAGGGTGGAGAGAGCGCTGGACGTTCCCTCCCCCCACCTACAATTCCTGCCGGCCGGGGGCTCGAACTCGCAACCTTTCGATTACGAGTCCGACTCTTCGAACATTCCTCTCTAACATTTTGCTAACATTAGGGGGCATTGTTCTCTGAATATTCTGAAAAAAGTAGTTACATTTAAAAAAAATGTTACATGAACATCCAACTAAAACATTTCACAGAAAACATTCCATGAAGAATGTATAATGTATAATCATTATTATAGACCACAGCACTTTGAACAAACATTATATTAAAGTTACTGGAAGAAAGTTTGTTCTTAACGTTGAGAGAAGCTTCCATAAACAGAGAAGCTTCCGAAGCCAGAACATTAGCCAAAGTTCTGAGAATGTTAGCTGGATTGTAGTTTCTCTTTTGCTTTTGGAACAGGTGAAACTCGACTGAGTGAATTTGACTGCTGTCTTTTGCATATCCAAATACTCCTTCGACAAACGAAGACACCTTTGCATGCAGAGCGACAGTAGTAAGTAGAAGAAGAAAAAACATACGTGAACTTGACTTCACAACATGTTGCTGGATCAACATTACAGCCCTAAAACATAGATAATCCTATCCCTACCCCTAAATCTATTTCCATAATTTATCCCTAAAACCAGAGGGAAATGATTGCAGAGTAAGAGGGGGCAGAAGCATGTAAACCTGGTTGTAAGCCTAAAACAGACATTTCCTGTAGAATTATCCTGGTGGTGACTCAAACCTGAATTCACACACTGTGAGGACCTAAATGGGAAAACAAGCTTATAAATCATACAGAAGTTTAGGTGTAGGGCAATAGAATATTGTACAGTAAAATCATCACTCATATGGAGAGTCCCCACAAGGATAGCAATCCAGATGTGTGTGTGTGTGTTTATATACAGTTTCTTTGAAGAAAACGTTTTAGAACCTTTCTAGGTTTATGTCATGTGCTTCATATATGGAACCATTTAGGAGTTCCCACTATGAGATCATTTTATGGATTTATTTTTAAGAAATTATTTTTAATTCATTTTAATTTTAATTACATTTTATGAATTTTGCAGCTCGTAAACACACTTTATAACTAGAAAAATTTAAACAATGCATTAAACATGAAATAATTATGTAATCATTTAAGACAATGGTTTTCAAACCTGTCCTGGACGACCGCCATATTACCAGGAAATATATTACTATTTTGGCATAAAGAATGCTCTTTAAGGTTACACTTTTATTTTAAGGTGTCCTTGTTACAGTGTAATTAAACATTTAGCTACTGAGTAATTTTAATGAACAATATGTATGGTTAATGTTAGGATTAGGGTTTGGTTTAGGGTTACTTGCATGTAATTATGCATAATTTATTGTTATTGTAAGTGGGCTACATGTAACGTGTAACAAGAACCCCTTAAAATAAAGTGTTACCTTCTTTAAAATTGAGTCGGAATACTAGGTTCCCCACTAATACTTTTTTTGAAAGAGTATATGGTGTTTGATTTAAAAGTGACTGGCACATCTGTCAACGTCACAACTCACGTGTTTGCAGGTGCATTTTCGTTTTCATTTGCGATTGTCTTGTAGAAGTGTAGAAGATGACTTATGACACTTACATGAAATAAATGCAGTTAGTTTGCTGGTATGATCTTTACAATGAGCAGAACATCCGATGGGAGCACGTTTACTCTTCATCTATTCAAACTGCTGAAGAACTTTAATCTTTTTCTTGCTTTGTTCTGTTTTAATCTGTGTATGGATGGTGAGTGGTTATTTTTTTTAAACTCTGCTCTATATCTTCTAGTTGTCTAATCCAAGGATTCTCAAAGTGAGGTCTGTGATCCATCAGGGGATCCGCGAAATAAATTCAGGGCGTCATGATTTCATCGATGCGCTTAACGCGGACGGAACCCAGTCGACTGGAATTTACTGTACAACGCTGAATGTCACGAAATTAGTCAAGTTTTGGATACATAAGTTAAAAGTATGTCAGTACGCTTAATGAAATTGCGATATGAACTCGTGTCTGTGGATATTTAATCGTAAAATAGCCTACTATTTAAATACGTTTGTGTGAATCAATGACGCAGACGAGCGGTTTCATCTGCTTCTCAAATTTGAACATGTAACGCCCGCTGTTTTCAGTGTCTTGTCCTCTCACTATATGAGGACACTGAACACATGAACCTTACTTATCTCCAGAGATGCCCTTAGAGTCACTTAATGAGCATTTAACCGTTTCATTTGACAAAACTATAGCGTAGAGTGGGGGAAAATGCCCCCGTTAAGGATTGTGTATTTATTTTCAGTGAAACAAAAGTTAAATGTGTTCAGAAAAGTTATCATAGTTATCAAAGTTTTAGTTACAATGACATAAATTATAAACCAAGTATGAAAAATGCCCAGCGTTTTCATGTTATTAGATTTGTAACAAAATTTACGCTAATTAAGGGGGCGTTTTACCCCACTGAATATGGTTGAGAAAAAAAAGTGTCATTCTGAAAATATAATTATACTTTTATTAAATAGGCTCATTAGTACTCCCTATCTACAGGCCTTATGTTCTCATATAATATATAACTGTGATGTTCTACAAAACAACAAGCTTTTTTGTTTCTACAAAACACTTTTTTTCTTACTGCTGAAAATTAGATCATTTACTGTGAAATCTGTTTTTTGACTGGTACATGTAAGCTTCATGGTGAAAACGTCTACATCACTCTTGTCCATTACAATAAAAAAAATATCTTGACTTTATCTTGTGGTCATTTAGGGAAAAACAGCGGGGGGGGGGGGGGGGGGGGGGGGGGCATTTTACCCCATGTGTTTTCCCCCACTCTACCCTATATGCTTAGCCTGTATATACACAGATGAATGTATGAAAAACTCTTGGTGACCAAAAGAATAGCTGAGATTTGTCTTTTTGAATAATGAATAGATTATCACACACACACACACACACACACACAAACACACACACACAATAGGCTGCAACTTTGCATGACAGTGGCTAAGATTCATTTTCAGATGCATTAACATTTTTCAATCCCTGACCATAGCTATTGGTTTAATTCAACTTGTTGTCACCAGATGTGAATGATTTTGCGAGGGATGAAATGATGACACGAGTGCCTGAGAGAGATTTCATCATTCTTCACAATGATATTACGGAAACACAGCGAGGCGATTGTGTTGTATGGATGTTTGGATCTCAAAATATTCACACCCCTGAGGTCTATGAAAGGATCATCTCTACCTCAGACAGTTATGAGGGGTTTAAGGACAAGGAGAGCAGGTCACACATTATCTGGAGCGGCACTCAAACTCAACGACAATTCTTTTCCAGATCCTTCTTTTCCAGATCCTGTGAGTACAATTTATAATTCTATATAATGAAAACCCCCTGAAATTCTGACGTAATAATGCTAACAGGGTGAGAAGTATTTTCAAATTGCAGTGAGTATGAAGTTTAAATTGGATTCTGTGTTTTACAGCTTTCATAGTTGAAGAAAAGATTGGTTTAGTGATGGAGGGAGAATCTGTGACATTTTTCACCAATCCTACTGAAATATATAGAGATGATGATCTGATAAAGTGGACGTCTGGTGATGGAGATCTTCTATGTGTAGCTCAACACAATGAAAATAAAATGATTGAATGTGATGATGATAGATTTCAGCTTGATAGTCAGACCGGATCTCTCACCATCAGGAACATCAGCACAAAAGACCCTGGACGTTATGAATTTACCATCATCAGAAATGGAAACATAGAAACATTCAAGCGTTTTAGTGTTAAAGTCTATGGTATGCAATTTTCTGCTTCAAAAATGTTAATGCTGTTTAGAAATTAATTTGTCTTAAATGGTGAATTAATTAAAACATGAGCATTCTGTCATAATTTAACGTCCTGTTGTTTTCATACCTCTGTGATTTTTGATGTTGTGAGAGTTGACTGATGTTGTAAGATTGTTTTGTTTAGAAATCTATACATCAGATGACATTCATAAATCTGTTCTGTCTGTAGTAATTTGTTTATTCATATGCTTTCCAGCTCCTCTACCCATTCCTGTCATCACCAGAGACTCTTCAAACTGTTCTTCATCATCATCTGAATGTTTATCGGTGTCCAGATGTGTGCTGCTGTGTTCAGTGATGAATATGAGTGATGTGACTATCTCCTGGTTCAAAGGAAACAGTTTATTGTCCAGAATCAGTGTGTCTGATCTCAGCATCAGTCTCTCTCTTCCTCTGGAGGTGGAATATCAGGATAAAAACACCTACAGCTGTGTGATCAACAATCCCATCAGCAACCAGACCAAACATCTGGACATCAGTCAACTCTTTCACATGTGTTCAGGTACATCAGTGGTGATATTAGTGATTAATGAGTTTGTTTTAAAAAGTATATTCTTCAAGCTTTCCAACCTTGTCCGTTCAAAGCCAGGTTAAGTGAGCTGAGAGCTATGGCAACAATGTCTTGATTGAAATCAGACACTTCAGGACTCATTTATAACTATTGTTTTTCTGTTGTTCATTACAGAACTCATGCAGCAGTCACAGTCACCGTCAGTGGTGTCATCAGTTAGTATAGTGATACTGGTCTTGGCTGTAGTTGTGGCGGTGATCTACTAACTGCAAAGGAAATGCAAACAACCAAGATCACAAGGCAAGTATTACCCTTTTCATCAAATAATATGAGCATTCTGGGATAAAGTCCAGTGTTCAGGAGATATGCCACAATATCTGTATTTTAAACACCATTTCAGACCTTTTTGAACAATGTGACATTATTATTAAAACAGTCCAGACTTGTGAGGAAGAGGTACTGTATGCCGAAACAACGTTTTGTGCACGCAGTGTTCACAGTACGGTAAGAAACTGTACTGCAGTGTGCAATGAATCTGTCTGCTGAAACCACAGAGGCCGAGAGACAAATATGCGCTTGCACATGTAACGAAGCAGAGAATGTGCAATCCTGTGAGATGTCAGTGTTTGTACTTATTTGTCTGTGCTTTATTTGGCCTTTAAATCAATGTAAACCACTCTTTTTAGCTTAATGTCTGCTTATGCTTGCTCTGTTTCTGTTTAGGCTTCAATTGTACATGAAGGCACAGTGCAACATCAGATAACTTGAAAAACTATTTTCTTCTTTTTTCTTGTTATAATTTCATAGCTCTAGTAGTATTTAGGAAGAGTGGAGGTTGTACCTTTACTGAATGCCATGATTTATGCCTCTGAAAAGCCACAGGCATCTGTAACAGACACACAAACAGTGAGGAATCAAAGCTTTTATTGTCAACCCTGACGGTTCAGTGGCAGGAAGGCAGTGCCAGTTGATGTTTTGCATCTCTACCAGTGATTACAATGAACAATGAACAGACAAAAATGTATTCTTAAAATCCCCAAAAAGCCCCCAAATACCCTTCAAAAGCCAAAGGCCATGCTCTGTTTGAAGTCTCCCTTTTGTGGTAGAAATTGTGCGTGTACAACTTGCCAGTATTTAAGAAAGTTATCTAAAACGATCAAATCAAACATCATGCTTTTGCTATCATGTTCTGTGCTTGTAATTGTCTTTGTATTCAACCGTTGTCTTTGAGCTGATTTATAGTGTTTATAGTCAAGAACATTACCAGACTGCTAGTATATATATGTATACACACAAACACTACTTATATACATATAAACATACACACATTGTTTTACATGTTTTAATTCCTGATATTCATGTTTTATTTTCTTTCAGAAACCCCATGAAGAAGATCACATCATATACTCAAGTGTTAATGCAAAATGACATGATCAGTGGTATTGCCATTTTTTGCGACTAATAAAGTAATTTTCAAATATTAACTTCAGGGTCAATTATCTCAAAGCACAGAGTATACATTTTCAGATAGTGACAAACTGTTGACAGTTATGGACATAAGGGACTGAAACCTAGTGTTTCAGTGTCATCAGTATTTGATCACTATTTCAGTATCAGCATGTTCTCTGGCTTACACTGATATTTCATGTCATAGACTGTTAGCGAATACATTAACATCCTATACTTGTATTATTCATTTTTCTGGAATACTTGATTATGATTGGTCAGTTGGCTTTCAGCAGTCAAATATTTCTAAATAATCTCCACTCATGTGGGTAAATCTGACCACTAACGACTCATCTGTGAAGTCGAATAGATATGTTTTAATGGATTATACCTAGTTTTACATTAGACTTTCAGTCTTAGCCATCTGTGCCTTCCAACTTGCTGTTACTTGTTCTGCGGTTAGTTTACCTGTTAGACAAGACATGTTCATGTTAGCTCAGCTGGAATCTTTCTCTTATACTCTGTTAAAACATCCACGGTAGACACTTAAGTCTAAACAAAAGCCTTATGTACTTTTAAATGCATTTTAAAATGTACTAACTCTATTGTTTAAATTATTATTATTGGCATTATTGACATTTTTGTATGCAATTTCGTATACATTTTCTATATTATTTTTGTATATTTTATTGATTTTTGGATCAGTTCTTAACACAAAAAGTAATGCATTTATACTTTGTATTTTGTATTATTGTACCAGCACGTCTGAGGAGATGAAAGTCAGTGTAAGATTCATATGAACAGTTTGAATTTTTCTACACATTCTGATCAAATGTTCTGGACCATCTATGTTCATGTGGTGGCATCAGCCAGTCAACATTGCAAGGATTTTTTTATTTCCTGCAGATCCAGAATGGTTAGTCGGGTGACATTTACAGCACTGTGATTGAATTTTAACGATTAACCGTCTTCAGTTATTATATAGACTTCCTTTTTAGATCCTGAATGTTCGGCATCCATTTGAATTGAACCCTATAACCGACGAGCTGTTCCTTGTCTAGTTAGTTGTTCAGCTTGTCAGACAGGACATGTTTGTGCAACTTAATCAGAAAATGTTGTGCAGAGCAATAAAAACAAGTGCACTAATACTGTTTTCTATAACTGATCATGACATGCTAATACTGTACTACTCTCACAGGTAATGTAGTAATACAATGTAAACAACACCTTTATCTTTTTCTGCATTCATGTATTAAACTGACAGCACTGACCCTGTGTTTATTTTATTAAATCGGTGTTGCCCCAATAAAATTAATTTTGCCATGACAAAATGTATCTATAAAGAGTCTTTTACAGACGTCTTCAGCCCAAAGAGGTAAAGTTTGTCATGTTCTAGTAAAGTTTGTCATGTTCTAGTAAAGTTTGTCATGTTCTAGTAAAGTTTGTCATGTTCTAGTAAGATGTCATTGTGAACTTACGGACATCAATCAACAGCTGTGATATTAGTGATTATACTTATATAAGTTGCTCAGTAGTTTTTGTTGGATGCTAATGGTTATAAATGCTGCAGCATAGCAGTTGTGCGGGTTTGTCTTTAAACTGAAGATTTTGTTTAATGTTTTTTTCAAGTACTTTAACTCTCATTGTCACTTTAGACATTAATAGATTTGGGTGTTTTGTAATAAGTTTTTTTTCTGTTAAGATATCAAATATCTTTAGTTTACATTGTGACTTCATGATGGAGGTTTATATAGAGATCAACAGCATTCTACAGTGTCTTGATTGAAGTTGCAGGATTCATTGACTAGATTTACTCATTATAGATGTCATTCAGCAGTCACATCTTATTCTACTACAGATATTTGTTGGCTTATTGAAACTGGTTATGCCTGTTTCCTTTCCCTTAAGGGTTTCCAGCTGACATTTCAACAATCCAAGAACGTTTTTTCTATTGATCATAATAAGTTATGAAAACATTATGTGAACATGCATTTAAAAAAAAAAAAAAATTGTACATGCACATCCAACTGACCCATGGGAGGTGTATGTTGTTTGATTTAGAAGCACTCTGTCAACGTCACAACTCACGTGTTACGCAGGTGCATTTCTCTGCTTTAGTTTTCATTTGGGATTGTCTTGTTGTAGAACATGACCCAAGTTATTACACTTATATTAAAATGTAGGACAGCTTTCCTGTTAATTTACTGGTATAATCTTTAGAATGAGAAACAGCAGAACAGCCGATGGGAGGACGTTAACTCTTCATCTATTCAAACTCCTGAGGAATATGAATTTTTTTCTTGCTTTGTTCTGTCTTAATCTGTGTATAGATGGTGAGTGATGCATTTTTATAAAACTCTACTCTATATCTTCCACTCTAATCCATGGGTTCTTAAAGTGGGGTCTGTCGCACATAGGCAACCACCCTCCGCTAACTTATTACTTTTTACAGTGTACACGGCCACACAACCTCGACGACAAATCCTTTCTTGTAAGTAGAATTTATAATGTTATATAAGAAACCCATTTAATATTCTGACCTTATAATGCTAACAGGAAGAAAATAATTTCCACATTACATTGTGTTTTACAGCTGCAAGAGTTGAAAAGATTGGTTTAGTGATGGAGGGAGAATCTGTGACATTTTTCCCCAATGCTACTGAAATACAAAATGATGATCTGATAAAGTGGAAATCTGGTGATGGAGATCTTGTATGCAGAACCCAACACAAAGAAACAAAAATGACTGAATGTGATGATGATAGATTTCAGCTTGATAGTCAGACCGGATCTCTCACCATCAGGAACATCAGCACAAAAGACCCTGGACGTTATGAATTTACCATCATCAGAAATGGAAACATAGAAACATTCAAGCGGTTTAGTGTTAAAGTATACGGTATGCAATTTTCTGCTTCAAAAATGTTAATGCTGTTTATACATTAATTTGTCTTAAATGGTGAATTAATTAAAACATGAGCATTCTGTCATAATTTAACCTCCTGTTGTTTTCATACCTCTGTGATTTTTGATGTTGTGAGAGTTGACTGATGTTGTAAGATTGTTTTGTTTAGAAATATATACATCAGATGACATCCATAAATCTGTTCTTTCTGTAGTAATTTGTTTATTCATTTGTTTTCCAGCTCCTCTACCCATTCCTGTCATCACCAGAGACTCTTCAAACTGTTCTTCATCATCATCTGAATGTTTATCGGTGTCCAGATGTGTGCTGCTGTGTTCAGTGATGAATGTGAGTGATGTGACTCTCTCCTGGTTCAAAGGAAACAGTTTATTGTCCAGCATCAGTGTGTCTGATCTCAGCATCAGTCTCTCTCTTCCTCTGGAGGTGGAATATCAGGATAAAAACACCTACAGCTGTGTGCTCAACAATCCCATCAGCAACCAGACAAAACATCTGGACATCAGGCAACTCTGTCAGACATGTGCAGGTATCACATTATCTCTTTTCCTCTAATTGGGTTAAATTAAATTATCAAAATTGTGTTTTATAAAATTTAGTCCATAGGCCATCTATATGTGTTCTCTCATCTGTAATATTATCTTACATATTGACAGTTCATTGTAAACAGATATTATCATGTACAGATGTTTGTTTAGCCAGTTAAGATGTTTTAAATTAAATCCATTTGATGGTTTAAAAGATGACACACCTTTAGTCCCACCCATCCTGTTTCAAAAGAAAATACTTTAACAAAGTTTGTTTAAAAAACTGTGTTCATCAAATAATTTGTTTAATGATTGTAAATACTGCAGAATATCAGGCATGTTGTGAGCTGTAAATCAAAGACCCAATTTAAACATCTAAATATTCAAGTACTTTAGTTGAATACCTGCTTAGGTCAAGTGTAATATGGTCAATGAAATATTCCATCACAATAATATTGTTGTTTAGAGTTTAAAGTGTATTGTATTCAGATTACACTAATGACTGTTTTCTCTGTGTATTACAGCACTGGATGACCGTTCACATCTCATGAGATTAAGAGCTGTTACTCCAGTGCTGCTGGTGATCATAGTTGCAGGTTTGATTTGCCACAAAAAGTGTAAACAACCAGAAAATGAAGGCAATATTTGGCATGCAAAAATTAAACAAGCAAACAAACAAAATTCAGTCAAGTTTATTAAAAGTGTTTAGGTTTATTAAATGTCTGATTATTATTTGAACAGTTCAGGATGACTCCATCCATCGCCAAGACAAAACTGGTATATATTGTGATGTTCAGTGCAGTAGTCACAGCCAGCTTCGGCTTTGTTTCAATACAGTACAAATGCTTCTGCCATTTTCGTCACCAGTTTTGATGTTATCAGTCTGTCATTATTATTTTGTTTAAATAATATTAAATAATATTTAAATAACTATTATTTAAAATTTGAGCAGTCAGAGCATCCAGACTGAGAAACATCTGTAAAAATCTGTTTGCATCTGCTTTTTTATTTTTATGTATTTGCTATGTTTGAGAGACATCCTTGTTCTAAAATCCTGTTTACATTGCGTCCCCAACCTCAGCTTATAAACATGACCAGTTTCCTATTATGGTGATTATTACTGTATCCCTTCACCAACCACCTTTTTACTTGAACTTTGGCCTTCAGGACACTGGATCAGCACCCTTCCAGGTCTATATGTGCCCTCCCTTTCTCTGTGATCAGTGAATGTGCATCACCTAGTGGTTTCATCGAAATTACGTACAAAGTTGCTTTCTAGAATTTCTCTGTTCCTCATTGACAGAAGCTTCCAACCTCCACAATCAGCTGAGACCATCACAACTTTTAAGAAACAACTTGGTTTTGCAACTTGGTTGCAAAAATTTTGAACCAGTTATAAAATCAGTGTAAGATAAAGAGCTCATAATTTAGCTTGACCTGATGTTCACAATGAATATAAATGTTTGTTCCTTTCACTGATCCTTTGCTTGGGAAAAAATAAATAAAAAATCAGTTTCAGACCCAGTTTGTACCCAGTTCATAAAAAAGTGTTTGGTATATTATTTATATAATATTATTTCACAGCTTTTAAGACTTTTCTAATACAACCACTAAATCTAATTGAAACTGTTTTAAGTTTTATGACCTCAATGTTATTCAGCATCATAAATCTAGAATCAAGATTAAACACGCTTTGTTCTTCAGTATCTTCCTGTTTCATTCTGCAGGATTCTGGATCATTCATGTTTTCAATGTTCTTTCATGAACTCTATTTTCTACACTTGTAGGCTGGTGGGAATATTCCAGCATTTATTGGTGAATTGCAGTGGGGGGAGCGTCAAAATCGCAAAATTGATCAAAGAAATCGTGATAGGTTTTTTTAATTATTTTTTTTTATCCATAAACGCACAGCCCTAGGATAAAGGCACAGTTATTAACATGATGATTAATAGATGGCTGACTTCTCCATTTGTTGACATGATTAAATTCAGATGGTAAATATGATAATCACCATGTTTAGAATGAAACCATAATTTTTAAAACATGATATTAAACATATATAATAAAATATAATTTGTTGTTACTACTGTAAATATATATTAAATTATTATGGGATCTAGAAAAAGTGACTAGTCAATAGTGTCTTTCATAGTATGGGGGAAAAAATACATTGGGGACCAGAAACTGACAGAAAAATTCCCACATTCTTCAAAATAACTTTTCATATTCAGCAGAAGAAAGAAATTTCTACAGGTTTGAACAACTTGGAGGTGAGAAAATGACGAGTCTTTTCCTTTTTGAGGCGAACTATCCCATTAATGACCCAATATGTATCATAATAATGTTTAACATTTTTACATATTTATTATGTTCATTTATACATATTTTGGTTATTTTAAATTATTGTTTATTAGCAATATATTCATTCTGGTTGAGTTTGGAATAATACCAGCATTCTACTCATAATAGTTTTCTTCATTTCAATCTTAAAGCAGCTGTCAGAAGTTAAATGTAGCAATTTGCACTCTTTCACCCTTAATGCATTTGAATTTATGTGAACAGTAAAACCTGCCTTCTCTTATTTGATTGGTCGTCTCAGTTATTTTGAAATTGACCAGTGCTGTTAGACCACTGTGTACCTTTAAAAAAAAAAAATATTGTCATCCTAATAGCATACAGATTGGTGCAGTGTAGAGCAGCATCAGGAATATCAAATATCCAATATTGGTGACGTGTCCCCCTCAATGTCTACAGACATTCTGTTAGTGCAAAAAACACTATGTTGGAAAAACTTAATTCTCAAACATGTTACTCAAAATAACAATAACAGTGTTCATAACAGTTTGGCTGAAGCTAAAGGTAATAATAATAATAATAATAATAATAATAATACAACCCGAATTTCAGAAATGTTGGAATTTTTTTTTTATTTGAATAAAATGAAAAATAAAAGACTTTCAAATCACATGAGCCAATATTTTATTCACAATAGAACATAGAGAACATAAATGTTTAAACAGAAATTTTACACTTTTATCCACTAAATGAACTCATTTCAAGTTTGATGCTTGCTACAGGTCTCAAAAAAGTTGGGCTGAAAGGTCTGAAAAAGCAAGCAATTTTGAAAAGTTTCAGCTGGGGAACATCTAGCAACTAATTAAGTTAATGGACATCAGGTCTGTAACATGATTAGCTATAAAAGGGATGTCTTCGAGAGGCAAAGTCTCTCAGAAGTAAAGATGGGCAGAGGCTCTCCAATCTATGAAATAGTGCGTAAAATATTGTGGAATACTTTGAAAACAACGTTCCTAAACATCAAATTGCAAAGGCTTTGCAAATCTCATCATCTACAGTGCATAACATGGAAGCCATATGTGAACATGGTCCAGAAGCGCAGTCGTGTCCTGTGGGCCAAGGCTCATTTAAAATGGACTGTTTCAAAGTGGAAAAGTGTTCTATGGTCAGACGAGTCCAAATTTGACATTCTTGTTGGAAATCACGGATGCCGTGTCCTCCGGGCTAAAGAGGAGGGAGACCTTCCAGCATGTTTTCAGCGTTAAGTTCAAAAGCCAGCATCTCTGAAGTATGGGGGTGCATAAGTGTATACGACATGGGCAGCTTGCATGTTTTGGAAGGCACTATGAATGATGAAAGGTATATAAAAGGTTTTAGAGCAACATATGCTCCCCTCCAGATGACGTGTATTTCAGCAGGACAATGCAAAACCATGTACTGCAGCTGTTACAACAGCATGGCTTCGTAGTAGAAGAGTCCGAGTGTTGAGTTGGCCTGCCTGCAGTCCAGATCCTTCACCTATAGAGAACATTTGGCACTTCATTAAACAAAAAAATGGCAAAGATGACCACAAACTCTTCAGCAGCTGGAAACCTATATCAGGCAAGAATGGGAGCAAATTCCAACACCAAAAATCCAGAAGCTCATAACCTCGATGGCCAGATGTCTTCAAACTGTTTTGAAAAGAAGAGGAGATGCTACACCATGGTAAACATGCCCCCGTCCCAACTATTTTGAGACCTGTAGCAGGCATCAAATTTGAAATGAGCTCATTTTGTGCATAAAATTGTAAAAAATTATATTGTGAATAAAATATTGGCACATGTGATTGGAAATTATTTTAGTTTTCATTTTATTCAAATTTATATCAAACGTCCGAACACTTCCAGAATTCAGGTTGTAATAAAACATTAAGAAAACCGTGAATAATGAAGTAATCTGATACTCTGGGTGGATGGGGCACTACATCCTCATGAAAAAAATAAAATGCACATACATCAGACACATTACCCATGCAAGAGTGATCAAAAATGCACCAAACATTGTTCACAACCATAAAACGTATATAAAATACATACGAATAACTGTAAACAAATGCACACTGAGTCAAGCTGCTTATCTTTATTCAAGCTACTATTTTTCTGGTTGTGCAAAGCTCGTAGAGGTTTTGAGATGAAGGCAGTATAGTTTGTAAAAGCAGTGTGGAGTTTTACAGTAACTGTTCGGACTTCATGACACCAGAATTAATGCTGCACATCAAATTTTGGAACACGTGATATAGGACTGCGATAAAGGTAGAAGAGTCGATGTAGATGTGTGGAAATGTCAAGAAATTTTAAACATCGAAAGCCCCAAAACCAAGTAGATAAAAAAAAAGAAATAATCAGCACAAAATAAAAATTCGATCAAGTGAGGAAAACATTTAGTCAATGAAAAATTATTCTAAAAAATACAAAACATAATATTGTAATATATTATGTATGATATATTATAGATGTAAAAAAAGTAATATATTTAACAAAGGTAGATTTAGCTCTCTTGAATTACAGATATCCAAAGCATCTCAAAAGAAGAAGAGAAGCAAATAAGCTGCAGTTGAAAAGCTACATGATACTTTATGACATCTGCATTTAGGTATTATGTCATAAGTGGTGGAGTAAAGATGTTTTAAGCACAAAAATTAAGACAAAATTAAAAATAAATACCAGATGTCCCACTAAAAGTGTTAGACTCTTTTTAGCTTCCTGAACTAGACATGCAAGCAAATGAACATGTACAAGTACTATTTCTATTTTTTAATCCATTTTTCTTCATAATACTGAATTGTTGTAATATAATACCAAAAAAAAAAAAAAAATCATAATAAAAGCACAATGATTAAATTCACAAAGCAAAATTATCACATTTGGTGAAGATGCAGCATTGCACTTGAAAAAGCTGGATCTTTAGATTAACATGATTTAATTATTTCATGATTTCAGACATTTGTTTTTCTTATGACTGAGCAGAGATTTGAAATGAGTGAAACTTTTCCCACATGAATGACAGTGATACGGCTTCTCTGCAGTGTGGATCCTCTCATGTGATTTCAGGGTTCCTGACTGACTGAATCTCTTCTCACAGTGTGAACACTTGTAAGGTTTTTCTCCAGTGTGAGTTCTCTGGTGCTGTTTCAGTCCAGCAGCTGTAATGAAGGTCTTCCCACAATAAAAGCACAAATGATTCTTCACACCGCTGTGTATTCTCTGGTGTTGTTTAAAAAGACCCAGCGTACTAAAACTCTTTCCACACAAAGAACACAGATGAGGCTTCTCCTTTGAATGAACTTTCAGGTGGTCCTTCAGGCATTTTGCCCAAGAAAAGTTTTTACCACACTGATCACACTTATACGGCCTTTCTCCAGAATGAGAATACACGTGTGCTTCAAAAGACCTAACATGTGCAAAACGCTTCCCACACTGATTACATGCGTGTGGCTTTTCTCCAGTGTGGATTCTCATGTGATAATCAAGGTGTCCTTTCTGTGTGAAACACTTCCCACATTGATCACATGTGTATGGCTTCTCTCCAGTATGAAATCTCATGTGAAGTTTAAGGCTCTGTTTGTATGGGAAACTCTTCCCGCACTGATGACATGTGTGTGGCTTTTCTCCAGTGTGAATTATCAGGTGTTCATTAAGGTTTCTTTTATGTCTGAAACTCTTTCCACATTGATCACATGTGTGTGGTTTCTCTCCAGTGTGCATTTTCATGTGATCATTAAGGTGTCCTTTATGTCTGCAACTCTTCCCACACTGAAGGCAAGTGAAAGACTTTTTGGCTCTTTTCAGGGAAAAAATGTTCTCAGTCTGTGAGTGACTCAAAGATTTGACATGATGTTGTTTCTCCTCTGCTTCACTCAGGTCTTCAGTCTCTTTCATCAAGTCTAAAATAAAAAGGGAAAAGCTTTAATTGTGTGTTGGGAGTAACACATTACAAAAATAACGACATTACAGTTCTGTCAGGACCACTATCATCAGCAGCAATAATAAACCCCTAGGGTTATTGCTCCAATAACCTGGAGCAATAGGTTGCTCCAATGAGAGGATCGTCTGTACTTCCTCAACAGACAACGACAGCCATTTTTTGGTTGTTTAAAAAAGGTGCAGTCATTCAAAACCGTTGCGTTCTATCCTTCGCTGGCTGTGCAGATTTAAATCTAGCGGGTCTGTTGTGTCTTGTGCCGAAAGTTCAATGACGCAGGCAGTGACGATTTTCACCGGCCAATCAATGATCAGCAGCATTTACACTCATGTTTTGGTAATGATGCGGCTCTCTTGGAACCTCGGCCGAGGTGGTACTAAAAAAAGTACCAGGTACTGTACCCAATGGAAACCTCCGCCAAAAGTTAGCTGTACTGAACCGTACCGTGCTGTACCATGCAGTGGAAAAGCACGATATGAAGAGCAGCAAGCCCCTTTAATGCAGTACCTGAAAAAGATTACAGATGCAGAGAACCCACTAGAATTGACAGCCTAGTTTGCAGCAAACACAGCGTACTGCAGCCATAGAAGCAAGCAAATGAACTGGTTCAGAGATCGCAGACTTTACCTGACCTAAAAGGTTCAGCATCCATTTAGAAACTCTATAACAACAGCATATAATAACTCGATAAATCAACTCAACAGTTTACAGGTTTGTCACCTACCATTGACATTTACACTCGTTGTGTTACGTGTTCTCAATCTGACAACCCGCATGATCGTGGACAAAATTCCTTACCAATACCCTCGATGGCTTTATGCAGCAAGCATGATGCATTGCTTAAATCACAGCATGTTGCAGTAGTCAGAGAAACCTAAAGAAATAGCATTCCCAAAACCAGATGGGCCATAAGCAGTAAGCATATTTCAAGAACAATCATATAGCCTTAAACAACAGCTTAAACATAAGCTTCTTGCTGTTGAAAGTTTAACCGGGTACCAGCACGACAGTAGCAACCATTAACTTAAAGCAACAAGCAGGTCTAGCAACAAACATAATACTGAACACTAGATAAGCCTCAACAAGCAAGAAAAAACCCAATATCCTGATAGCTTTAAAGCAAGACCTTCTGAAATATGAAAAAATGGCTTTCCTGTAGCTCAAATAGTAGAGCATGGCGCTAGAATTGGACTACTTTAACACTGTTGCCGCTGTTTGTTTTCCCAGAGGAACCCCACTGAAAAATATGTGTATTTTACCCCGCATTTTTTGCCCTCGAAACAAGTTTTGAGTAGCAATTGACGGGATTTGTTGCGAAAACCTTGCAACCCTGCATCATTTTCCGATGAGTCCGCTATGTTAGCAATAATAACACTGCCTGCTTGACAGATAATAATGTCTACAACGGACACGAGCGCTGTCGCAGCACGACCACAAAAGCTTGAAGTTGTCTAATTTGGCACGGTCTCCCTGCTACACTAATAGTAGTAAAACTTTCCTCTGTGTATACTTATCCATACAAGTACAGTTTTAGCTGTATTATTTGTGTCCCCGTAACAAAATTGCTCTTGAAAAATTTTATGTTTATTGTCCCCCCTACTGTTAGACGAAATTTACACCCCTGGTTGCAGCCTGTTCATTATCAGAATAAAATACAGTAAACCAAGATACACTAGATCAGGGGTGCCCAACCCCGTTCCTGGCGATCGACTGTCCTGCAAAGTTTAGCTCCAACTCTAATCAAACACACCTGAAGCAACTAATTAAGGTCGTCAGGATCACGTGAAAATTAAAGGTAGGTGTGTTTGATTAGAGTTGGAGCTAAACTTTGCAGGACAGTCGATCTCCAGGAACAGGGTTGGTTACCCCTGCACTAGATACACTGGCTAATTAAAATAGTCTGTAGTACAATCTATGCCATTCAGCCTGAGCTCAGGCCAAGCATATTTGCTCATGTGAAGAGGATGAATTCTTTTTTTTGCATGCTTGTTAAGTGCAAAGCCTGGTTTACATAAATAATTTAGCATTCAAATACATTGAAAATATAGAAACATTTACATCCGTGCCAAATAAAAGAGGTAGGCTGCATTTGAACAATGCTGTTTGCTTTCAGTTTCACTTTAAATGAATTAATTTAGGCTTTTTAACCACTTATATTTTACATACTTTTGTTTTCAATACCTTTAAATTTAAAGGATTTGTGGTGGAGTGAGGAGAACTTAAATAGTCTATAGGCTAGCTTTTGTGTTTATTTGTACATTAGGGCCTAAAACATTTCATTTTTACCACTATCTCTGAATGTAATTGCGGTTAGAAGTAACTCAAAAGCAATGTAACACATAACAATTCAGAGACAGTATTATTGTAATGCAACTAATTACTTTCAAAAGACAGAAATAACTAATATATAATGTATTACATTTTGGAACTAGCCCAACGCTGTAAATGAGAATGTGGTTAATTTACACTAAATTCTAGCAAAGTTTATTTATTTGATACATTGTTTGTTTTTTATGATTGCTATGACAATTATTTCAATACTTTTAACAATTTTCCTAAACTTTTAACACAGTTAGCACAACATCGGTCTGTATAGGCTATACAATTAACACATTTCTTGTTGCGTTGACACAAAATACATAGTTAACACAAATTTAAAATGCTTGAACGTCTTTTACACACAAGCTCAACCAAGACCAAACAATGGATTTTTACTGCCAAATTTACAAATGCTTTCACTCTGTATGTCAAGAACAGATAACATCATGATCTAAACCTAACTTATAGGCTAAAGTCAAAATGAACAGCTGTTCATATTGTGAATTGAGACAAATATATCCCCTGTGTTTTATTCTCTTGCTAATGAGAAACAGCTGATTGAAGTTGTGCAAATATATAGATTTCAGCTGATTCCCATCTAGGAAACACACTCGGGTGCAGTCAATCACATAACCATCTTATGGTATACATATTGTGTGTGGAAAAGTGCACTCCTGCAAAAATGTGAGATTGGCCGCTACAACAGCAAACACCTTCTCTTGTTTTCAGAAGACCTGCACGAAAGACTGGTGCCAGAGGTAGAAAGGGGACAGATGGTAAACCACTTGCCAATATACTTGATCACATGGGGCAACGTGGCATTTCTCCATTCCCAATGCAGTCACAGTCGTGTTTGAAACCCATCCGAGGACGATGTCCCTTTTCCTTGCCCCTTACTCTACTTTTCTCAACCCCATTGAGGAGTTTTTCTCAGCCTGGAGACGTTTTGACCATTTTTCATGATTTTTCATGTTTGCAGTGTTTTGGTAGACAGTGTATTGTGTTAACGTTTTATTGTATTTTGAAAATAAGTGTTGGAGTTTACGATGTGTGATGTTTAGCATGAAATTAACCCTTTTGCCAATTGTGTGTTATAGGGGTGTTAAAGAGATGAAATGAAGTAGTAATGAACTGTTTCTTAAAAACATGCTTCTTGAAAACAAAAAAAGAAAGTGTCTTGTATTTTATTTTTACCCTTATCTGTGTTATTTCACAGCTCCTATAGTTATAGTTATATAGTTTTTTGTTTGTTTGTTTATTTAACAACACTAAACTGATGAACTGCTGTTCTTCAGCATCATTAATATGTAATTCAAGAAAAAACACCAACCTCTTTGTTCTTCAGTATCTTCATGATTCATTCTGCAGGGTTCCGGATCACTCATGTTCTCAATGTTCTTCCTTAAACTCTTTCTTTCTTCTTCACTTGTAGACTAATGGGAAAATATTCCAGCATTTATTGCTGATCTGCTGGGGGAGGAGCTTCAGTGAAGGTGAATTGTTATGTGGTAGGAGGAGCAGATCTGCCAAAATAAAAAAATAAATGATTGATGTTTTCACTCATTTTATGCATTTGTTTTATGTTCATTTATATCAAAAGGTTACTGAATTATATTACTGAACAAATTCGTGTTTGTTGTTTTTCTGTTTTGTCAGTGAATCAATTTATTTTTAACATTTTATACATTTATTTTTTTATTTTTAACTGCTAAATAGTTGAATGGACAAAGAAATATGGAAAAAAATACCACAATTAAAAGAATTCAAATACAATAATAATAATATTTTTTTAAAAATGCAACAGTAAAGAATACAGAAGGATAAATTAATTTACAGATTTGTAAGCAACAACTAGCATATAGATACATCTCTGTTAACTGGGTTTTAGTTTGCAGTTGTTTTACATGAAACATTATTTATCATAGACTGTGAAACATTAATTGTAGATATCAAAAGTGGTGATCATGCAGTTTGCTTTAGTCTGTTAACACCAGCTTTAATTAGCAGTTTACAGGTGATCTGAAGACATCATCATAATGAATGAGGTGAAAACAGGAACTATTGACAAGCGATACAGAGACATTTCAGCAGCTGTTAACACTGGCACCCCTGAAACAAGCCTTACATGATCATCAGCAGAGATCTCTCTTTATTATAAGTGTTTGTAGTAAACACATTACTTGAATCAGGATATATGCTGAAAGACTATAAAACTGCTGTAACAATTTTCTCACAATCTGAGATAAAATACCAATAATACATTAAAACAAATAAAAACTATAGCTACCATGCAGCAGCATAATATGTGTGAACCTAAATATAATTAAGCTTTCTAGTAGTTTGTAACCTTGTGTCTGTTTTACTTTATTCAGAGCCTCGGCATATGAGATTCCTTCATCCATTCTCACATTTTGGACTTTCACTCTTCCTCACCTCACTAAACATCCTCTAGATCTTGCACTGTGATCTAAATTAATTACAGAGATTGGAGATTGGATTTACAAAAAAAAAAAATCAATTTACCATTCCTCAATATTTTAATACTTTCAAACGCCCCTAGTTTCTTTAAGTGTTTTTGCTAGTTCCAAATGGTTAACTGACTTGGAAACAAACTTAAGCAATACCTTATATTCCTCTTTCCTCCTCCTTGCCTGGTGATTTGCCTTTTCATTGTCCGTTTCTGAGATTTGTGTTCTTCTTCTTGGTTTATAACGGCGGCTGGCAACCAATGTAAATAGGTGCATTACTGCCACCTCCTGCTCCGGACTGTGGAACAGAGTTTTATATTCTATTTATCAATCCCGTCTCTCTAATCAAATCATAGAAAGCTTTATTATTTACTTCACTTAACTATTTTATTAAAACCTTAAAATTTAGTTCCTGAATTCCATTTTTCCTTAATTCTTCTTCATACTTCCTACATTCAATAAATACATCAGGTATTGTTTCTTCAACTTTACAGTAATGATATAATCCATTTGGATGTTTCCCTATTATTTTAAGAGTGCTATTTAAAGAGTTCCCTAATAATATTCTGTTAAAGATTACCTCCTCTTTCCTTGACTTTCCTATACACTTTATATTTTGATTTACTTTATTAAACTATAAAGGAATCTACCCTTTTCCCCATTGTTCCACTTAACTTGCCCTGAGATTTGTCCCCAGCTTTTCTTTCGTTTCTGAGTTAATACTATGTTCCATTCATTGCTTGCTTTGCTGCGACTATCTGCATTAAAGGAGGATGAGGATCAGTCAGGTCGAGACCCCGATGAGGACGACGAGCATGCAGATTAGCTTCCCTGAGACCGTTTCTGACAGTTTGTGCAGAAATTCTTTGGTTATGCAAACCGACTGTTGCAGCAGCTGTCCGGGTGGCTGGTCTCAGATGATCTTGGAGGTGAAGATGCTGGATGTGGAGGTCTTGGGCTGGTGTGGTTACATGTGGTCTGCGGTTGTGAGGCCGGTTGGATACTGCCAAATTCTCTGAAACGCCTTTGTATGCTTAAAACATACTTACTTTGAATATATATATATATATATATACATATATCCTCCTGAGACCCAGCTATGGAGTTTTTGCCTCTGTAGTGGACATTCTATTTCAGTGTATTTCTCTGAGACCTCACATGTCACAGTTGTAAGTCTGGATGTCCTGTACAGAGCACATTCAGGGCTTTATAGAGATACTAAATGATTGGATGTTTCACCATGACCACACCCTCTCCTAGATCTTTAAAAATGGCTAAATTTAATTTAGTGAAACATTTTACATCCTAATGGAAATATGATTATATTTTGTAATTGTCATTTAAATCTGAATAATTTTCTAATTGTTTGTCATAAAGCAACATCTCAGGAAAATGTTATGGGTTTTCAAATTCAAGTATGACTTCCTGTTATGAAGCAGGACATCATTTCATACATGTCCACTGTGGAGGACACCAGGACTAAAATGATGTTTATGATGCATTTTGGGAGACATGACAATTGAATAGGAAAATAAATTATATATCTATTTTGTTATGAAATATTAGATATTATTATGAAAATCTGGCCAATTATTACTCCCATTATGACAATTATTTTTTCAACATGCTGTCCCAACAGCAACCCATTAATATGCAAATTAGATACAGTATAGATACACTGTGTTTAAAGGGAAAACCAGTTTATGGAAATTTTTACAGACATATCGCATAAAACAAAATGGTATATCAAATTATTTTGTTATATATTTTATAACATAGTTGAGAATCATCATTAAACAAAGTTTAGAAGAAAAAAATCCTGAAACTAAAAAATGTATTGGTGATAAAAAAAAATCCCATTGTTTTAGCCTTTTTGATGTCTATTCATGCCATTTTATTTTTAGAAAAACTTAGTCCTAGTGTCCTCTACAGAGGACATAGAAAAAAATATTAATAAAATATAATTTTTCAAATATGTTAATTTAATTTTTTTTCTAATGCTCTAAACAATGTAATGAGATGAAAAAATACTAAAAAATTGTTTTGGGGGGGGGGGGGGGGGGGGGTCTCAGGAGGATATATTTATATGGCTATATTATATAATCTAATATTATATAATGTTGTGCGTTATCTGTCAGGCCCACTGAAGGCTAGTCAGTATGTCACGTGTGCACTGATAGCACTGAAGTGAACTAACCCTGAACATAAACTGCTCCAGAGCAGGTTATCTTCAGAGAGCAAGTTACTATGGTTACTTACCCTAAAAGTAACCTCCGATTTTGGAACTGAAAGCCGAGTTTATCCACTCGCTTATCCTCAAACTCACCCGGGTATGTCACATAACCTGCTTTCTGGAATACACCCCAGGACTGTTTGTTGTGTTTTCATACCCCATGTGCTCTGTGTGACCTAGTTTTCCCTCATGTTTGATTGTGCCCATATTTGGTTATGCCATTATTAGTTCATCCTCCTCACCTGTCTGTCCCTTATCAGCCCTCCTATTTAAGTTGCAGTCTGTTCAGTGCATGTCATCCGGTCTTAACCTATGTGTGTATCCTGCCTATCTGATGTGGATTACTATTATGTGGATGCATTAAAGACTACACCACACCGTGATTGTTGTACTATAATACAAAAAATCATAATGAAGCACAATGATTATTAAATTCATAAATCCAAATGATTGGGACACGTTTGGTGAAGATGCAGCATTGCACTTGAACGAGCTGGATCTTTAGATAAACTCAAGACAAGATTTTTATGATTTCTGAATTTGTTTTTATTTTTTATAACTGAGCAGAGAATTAAAATGAGTGAAACTTTTCCCACATGGATGGCAGTGATACGGCTTCTCGCCAGTGTGGATTCTCTCATGTGATTTCAGGTTTCCTGACCACTGTTGTCACAGTGTGAATTCTCTGGTGCCGTTTCAGTTCATCAATTGTAATAAAGGTCTTCCCACAATCAAAACACATTGTTCACACTGCTGTGTCTTTGCTGGTGTTTTCTTAAATAACTCTGCTGTCTAAAACTCTTTCCACACAAAGAGCACACATAAGGCTTCTCCTTTAAATGAACTGTCAGGTGATCCTTCAGGGAATTTGCCCAAGAAAAGTTTTTACCACACTGATCACACTTATATCGTCTTTCTCCAGAATGAGAATACAGATGTGATTTAAAAGTACTTAAATGTGCAAAATTCTTCCCGCACTGAACACACGTGTGTGGTTTCTCTCCAGTGTGAATTTTCATGTGATCGTTAAGGTGTCCTGTGTGTCTGAAACTCTTCCCACATTGATCACACGTGTGTGGTTTCTCTCCCGTGTGAATTTTCATGTGTTCATTTAGGTTTCTTTTATGTCTGAAACTCTTTCCACATTGATCACATGTGTGTGGTTTCTCTCCCGTGTGAATTTTCATGTGTTCATTAAGGTTTCTTTTATGTCTCAAAATCTTTCCACATTGATCACATGTGTATGGTTTCTCTCCAGCATGAATATGCATGTGTTCACTAAGGTTTCTTTTATGTCCGAAACTCTTCCCACACTGAAGGCAGGTGAAAGATTTTTGGGATATTTTCTGTGAGTGACTCAAAGATTTGACATGATGTTTCTCCTCTGCTTCACTCAAGTCTTCTTTCTCCTCATTCTCTTTGATCAAGTCTAAAATGAATGTAAAAAGCTTTAATATTCAGTAAATCATAAATAATCAAAGAAAGTGAACCCTGATGTAATAAGTAGACAATTGCATGTAAACATGTGTAGTATTGAGTGCATTCATCAACTCTGTTATCAAATTTAGCATGAAAAGAACTTCATTAAATATCTTATTTAAAAAAAAAAAAAGTTTATAAGTAACTATAAATGAGAGTAGTTCATTTACCCTAAATTTACAGGCCTGTTGCCCATTATAGCAAAGTTTATTTATTTGATACAGTGTTTAATTTTGATATTTTATGTTAATTTCTAGGAATCAATAAAATCACAGCTGAGCGATTGTAATATAGAATATTTATAATCTTCCTTTCATTGCAAAAACACTTTTTTCCTTCTTCATTTCATTGCAAAAACACTTGAACAGGCTGTGTTCAACCAAGTCTCTGCCTTTCTCACACAGAACAACCTCCTGGACAGCAACCAGTCTGGTTCCAGAAGTGGACATTCAACCGAGACTGCCTTGCTCTCTGTTGTAGAAGCTTTAAGATTGGCAAGAGCAGATTCCAAATCTTCTATACTTATCTTGCTGGATCTGTCCGCTGCTTTTGACATGGTTAACCACCAGATCCTACTGCCCCCCCCTTCCATTACACGCCAATCAAAATAAAAAAATGCCATCAAATACTGTATAAATACGATATACTCATGAAATAAACAAATACAATGTGCACGTCATAATCCCATAGGAGGCAATATATATATATATATATATATATATATATATATATATATATATATATATACACACACTATATGACCAAAAATATTGGGTCACCACCTTCTAATGGACTTTAGTAATTTCCATGAGTACAAATCTTAATGTTAAAGCATATAATGATATTCTAGGGAATTGTGTGCTTCTAATTTTATAGCAACGGCTTGGACCCTTTTCTATTCTAACATGACAGTGCCTCTGTGTATAAGGCAAGGTTGCCTCTGTGTATAAGGCACCCCCCTTCTTTAGAACAGAAAAAGACACTAACAAAACGGTGGCAAACAAAGATGGAAACATAATTCATGTATTTAAAAACGGTATTTCCATCTTGCAAACAGTTTTGGACGTGTCTAAAATGACAGCACCCTTATGTACAAGTCATTGGTGTTCATCAGGCCCTTTCTTTCGGAAACTGCTTCACAACTTCTTGTTCAAGCTCTTGTTCCGTCCAGGCTGGACTATTGCAATGCTCTCCTGGCAGGTCTTCCAGCCAGTTCTGTCAAACCTTTACAATTAATCCAGAACGCGACAGGAAGATTAATTTTTAATGAGCCGAAAAGTATGCACGTCACACCTCTTTTTATCAATTTGCACTGGCTACCTATAGCTGCTTGTATAAAATTCAAGGCAGTAATGTTTGCCTACAAAACCACCACTGGCTCTGCACCCCTTTACCTAAATTCATTACTTCAGACTTATGTGCCCTCTACAAGCTTGCGTTCTGCAAGTGAATGGTGCATTATTGTGCCATCCCAAAGAGGCACAAAATGAAATGTTCCCGGTTGTACCTTCAATGACTTGCCCAACTCAACCCGAGCAGCTGAGTCCTTGGCCATTTTCAAGAATTGGCTAAAAACACACCTCTTCCATCTTTATTTGACCCTCTAACTTTAGCACTCTCTGTTCTAAGTCTATTCTTTAAAAAAAAAAAAAAAACTTGCCCCTTTTAGCACTCTATTCAATTACTAACTACTTGTTTAAAAAAAAAACTAACACTAGCTTCTCTATTCTTTTTGTATTCTATCTATTTGTTTTCTTTTTATTTATTATACAATTAACAACACGCAAATAGGCCTGACACTAGCTTGCTCTATTCTTCTATTCTATCTATGTTATATAAAAAAAATTTAAATAAAAAAAGTAAGTCTCTTTGGATAAAAGCGTCAGCTAAATGACTAAATGTATGTGAATATGTGAAACTCTTCCCACACTGTGTGGCTTTTCTCCAGTCTGGATCATCTTATGCAGGGGTGTCAAACTCAGTTCCTGGAGGGCCGCAGCCCTGCACAGTTTGCTCCAACTCTAATTAAACACACCTGATCCAGCTAATCAAGTCCTTCAGCAAAGAGTATAAAGACCAACAGGCGAAACTCTGGTGCTTTTTGTGTAACAGCCGCTAGGTGGCTCTTCGGTAGCGCGGCCGCCATTTTGGAGTGAAATTTCCAACTGGACAACAGCACAGATACACAGAAAGACAGAATAACAATGAAAGAGAAGTCAAAGTGGAAAAAAAGAACGCAATGTTGGGCAATCCACTGCAAAAACTATCAGTGCGACAGTAAAAATCTTGCCTTTCATCGTTTTTTCAAAGACACTGACAGGTGATTATTCACAAAAGTGGAAAAATATTGTGTGTTTTGAAGTGGGACATAGCAATATCATATGCACCTGCTAACTTTAACTGTTTTTAAAGCAGTTTACAGTTAAGCTGTTATATTCCTGTTATATATTTATTGTCCAATATTCCCTAATTTTTGTATCATTAATTTAACTTCATATGTTGGTATCAATTCACCGTTTATAATGCTAACACTTGAACCTAAAATAATTTTAACTGAAACTGACATGGTTTCTAGAGAGCAAAGGTGTTGTATAAAAAAAAACAAGAAAACAGGGAAGACTTAAAGTCTGAAAAATAAACTGTTAAAAGGAGTTGATGATCACTAGTCTAGTGACTGTACGTTATTGTTGTCATCATTCAGGTTGTATTTCAGATTTAATGTATGGTTTTTTAAACAAAGCAGCTGATATTTGCCATAGCAACAGCAAGAAGCTAGTGGAGTGCCAAGTTGCTTTCACTCCAGAATGGCGGAAGCGTAGGGCTGCTGCTGTTGCAATGGAACGTTCTATTGGCTTTCACTTCTTGTCAGTATACGTTCTTTGCCTCCAGGCTCAATTGAAAACTACATGGTTTGTGTGTTGGAGCATGGTTGGAACTAAACTCTGTAAGGCCGCAGCCCTCCAGGAACTGAGTTTGACGCCCCTGATCTTATGTCGTTTCAGATGTTAAACAAGAGAATCCCTTGTCACATTGTGAACAGTTGTAAGGTTTTTCTGCACTGTGGATCATATGGTGTCGTTTCAGGTTTAGTAACATTGAAATTGTGAACCAGGTATAAGATATATAAATTAAATAAAACAAAATGAAATAAATCTACTCGGATAGTATTTATTCAGAGTTCCTGATGCTGATTATCATTATAATTGTTTCTTAAAACTCTTTTCACTTTTTTTTTTTAAACAAAAAGACACTCAAGTGTCAGGTTACATTTTGTATCAAGTTGATGGAAAGGGTCTTGTATTTTATTTTTACTTTGTGTAACTCCTATTTTTGTTTTTACACTACAACACTAATCCACGGTGCCCGAGAGAGCTCAACGCACTGCTACTTCAGAAAACACATGCAAACAGAAAAGCACTAGCAAATTAAGAAAACATTTTAATCAGTTTGACAGAACATGTGCTGCAAATACTCGCAACACAACCAAATACAAAAGGTGCTGCAAATGCTCACAACACAAACAAATAAAGATACCAATGCAAATACTTACCACCCACAACAAAAATTTTTTTTGCTGCTGTATTGATTAGGCTACCATTTGTAGCCTGTAACCACAGTAGCACAAACACCATGGTTAAACTATGGTTAGTGTAGTAAATCCATGGTATGGTAACCATTTTAATTTTTTTTATATAATAAATGTATTCGTTAATTAATTAATTTTAATAGCCTACCATAAGCTATGATTAATTTTTGTAAGGGAAGTTAGCCAGCTTACATAACATTTCAATACAGAAATTGTGTGTTTCGTACGGAAGAGGATTAGGGCCAAGCAATAATAAAAAAATAAAACCATCTCGAGAAAAAAGTCGAGAATAATCACACTCGTGTCATGTTCATTTCATCTCGTTGGACAAGTGTTATGCAGCTTCTGCCGTGACGGAGGTTGGAGACTAAGCTAATACACAGGGGAGTAGTGTATAATACGATCGATTGCGTCCGAGTCTGTCTTTTGCTAAACTCGCTTTTCTTCCTTTTCTCATCACATAATACATAAGAAAAGTGGAAATCAATTGCTTAAGGCGTGTTTAATAAACAACTTTTTTCTCGTAATTTAATCAGATTATTCTCAACATTTTATTTCAATTTTTTTTTCTCTAAAGAATCATTTATTCTCTAAATGTAATGAGTTTACTCTCAACATTTTATCTAGACTATTTTCTTTTTTATATACTTATACATATTTTTCTCTAAGTTTAACGGCTTTAATATTGAGATGGTTTAATTTTAATTTTTTTATTGCTTGGCCTAATCCTCTTTTGTAGTTTCCTCACTTTATTTATTAAAAAAAATTGTTTTTCGTATGATCAGGATGTTAAAATAAACTGATTTAATTGATAAATGTCTCAGACATGTTTGTCACTTTGCTGTTCCCGTAAATATTTCCAATGTGGCCTGTGACTATTTGCAGTGCATTTCTGATTTGTTTGTGTTGTGAGAATTTGCAGTCTCTTTGTTTGTGTTTTGAGTATTTACAGCGCGTTTCTTTACTTGTTTGGGTTGTGAGTATTTGTAGCGCTTGTGTTATCAAACTGATGAAGCTGTTTTCTTAATTTGCAGGTGTTTTTTTCATTTGCAGCGCGTTGAGCTCTCTCGGCCACTATATTAATCTGATAAACTGCTGTTCTTCAGCATCAATAATGAAGAATCAAGAATAAACACCAACCTCTTTGTTCTTCAGTATCTTCATGTTTTATTCTGCAGGGTTCTGGATCACTCATGTCTCAATGTTCTTTCATGAACTTTCTTCTTCACTTGTAGACTGGTGGGAATATTTCAGCATTTATTGCTGATCTGCTGGGGGAGGAGCTTCAGTGAAGGTGAATTGTTATGTGGTAGGAGGAGCAGATCTGCCAAAATAAAAAATAAAAATATATTCATGCTTTCACCTATTTTGTGCATTTATGATTATGTTCATCTATATCAAAATGTATACTGAATTTGTTTTTTAAAAAATAATGTTTTGCATTTTACTGTTTTGACAGTGAATCAATATATTTTTTAAATTTTATACATTTATTCTTTTTATTGGGCAAATAATAAGGAATAAAAAAGGATCAATTAATTTAGAAAAACATTTACAGATTTGTAAGCAACAAATAACACATTTAGATGAATGTTTGTGAACTGGGTTTTAGTTTGCCGTTGTTTTTACATGAAACAGTTTATCATATAGACTACTGAAAATGAACTGTAGATATCAAAAGTATGTATTTTTCCTTAGTCTGTTGACACCTTTAAATTGAGCTTTAAGTGGCAGTTTACAGGTGATCTGAATGCATTATCATAATGAATGAGGCGAAAACAGTAACTATTGGCATGCAATATAGAAGCATTTTAGCCTGTGACACTACGGAACCTAAATCCATACGAACCCAAATTCAACTTTCTAGCAAATACATTGATAGTAATAAAATAATTACATAGTTACATGTTGCCATGATAATTAAAACAGCATGACAAGGTGATATTTTAATGTTTCCAGTGTCAAACTTAATTCAAATTCAACTATACATTCACATGTTTGTACCCGTGATGGATATAATAGGTCCTGTGCAGCGGGTGTAGTCTACGTGATACGCCCTATACCCACTAGGAAAGGTCACGGATTTGCGTATACCCACTTAAAAAAGCGTGTGGACACGTAAAAACAAAGTGTTTTGACAGACCTTTCACGCGTTCATTCATACATTCACCCTGTGTTGCGAAGCACCGACTTCTTGATAATCACGCTGTGTTTCTGTTGACGACTAATGCTATTGTGCAGCATTGAGTGTGGATTGTTGGCATATAAGAACAATGAGTGATTTCAAAAAAGAAAAAGTTAATATTAAGTGACTTACATTGTCCGATTATAACATTATTGCCTGATTTTGCTCTAATTTGACAACTAAAATAGTTTCACACAACTCACATCTGAGCCGCTGCACACCTCCATCCAGACAGCCTTGTTTCGTTTATGAAAATGAAACGAAGCGAGTCGTCTTCATTTTCTTCTTCTTGTTTTATGGCATGTGGCATCCAACGTTAACGTGCATTACCGCCACCTACGATGCTGGAGTGTGGACCAGAGTGACTAAAACAGAAATAAAACGAAAATAAATCAATACTAGCAACCACAACAGCAATAATAGGTTTTATTTTTCCTTTTTATTCGGAAACATTCCCAAATGCATTAATTTAGCATGAAATATTAAGATTATCACATTTATAGATTATGTTAGTTGATCTATAGTGGGTGATGGAACCTAATATGTAATCTATTAACTATGCATACAAACATGTGTTTACTTAATTTACAGATATGGGTGTCATGCCATAACATTTTTTAATACGACTGACTTTATATTTAATGTGAATTTAACATTTAAATTTAACACAAAGTTAATGTGAATAAAAACATTGTAAATTAGGCAACTGATCATAATATTTTCATTGTAAAGAAAGAGAGCAAAGGACATTTACATTATCAAAGAACATTTTCTCTGACAGTCTAGAGTTCAAGCACTCTCAAAAACTCCCATTAAAATCAGTGAAGCTATTTACACTATAAAATTAATATCTTACAGATTCAATCACACATTTGCACTTTATTTCTGATGAGAGAATTCGCCAGAAAGAGGTATTCAGTCAGCGAGCGAGTGAAGAAAACACCAGCATTTTAGCGATAATTCATCTGAACACCTCTGATTGATCGTTGTATTCATAAGCTCAACAGCATCGTGTGCGATTGGTTATAATGCTCAGTGCTGTAAAAACACGCCTGGCTCAGCGACCGAATTTAGCAGCTGATGATATGATGCACTGAACTATCTAATCAGGCCCGTGTGACTATTAAATATATGAAATATCTATTTTTTTGGTCTTTTGGAAGCTGCATTCAAAATCCACTTGGCTCAAAAATCTGTCACGTGCTTTGTTCCTGAATGAATCAGCCGTTCAAACGAATCAATTGAGTGAATGACTCAGTGATAAAATCAGTAACTTGCCACGACCTAATTGGCAGTTTTAGTTTCATTTTTAAAGTATCATTTCAGGTTTTTAAATCATTGAATATACTGTATATATATTCAAAATGTTATATTTAAACAATCTCAACATGAATTTATGAAGTTAATTGCACTCATGCCACCTCTGAGCCTTATTAAATGTCTGTAAATACCTATAAGCAAAATACCTAAATACTTTTGTGTTCTTCTGTGCCACCTCTGTAGTGGAAATGAATTTTGTTAATACTTATTTTATTTGATCGGTAACTTATTTTTATTCCATTGTTTTAATTAGAAATTTTGAAAAAAGCTTATCAAATTACACACTCTAATTTGACATAAGAAAACATACTTTGAATAATAAAAAAAAAGCTCCTATTTTTTAACCCTTTAAAACACTTATGGTTATGGTGTAGTTTGTCTCAGTCTGTTGACACCATTGATCTGAAGACAGAGTAAAGTGAAAATAGGAACATCCTTTAGGAAATCACAACTTCGTTTAGCTGAGCTCGTTCACTGGCTTTTAGTTTTTGGGTGTGTTACATGAAACATGGTTTGCCTCAGTCTGGGAAATCGTGGCCTAATGGTTAGAGAGTCGGACTCGTAATCCAAAGGTTGCGGGTTCGAGTCTCCGGCCGGCAGGGATTGTAGGTGGGGGGAGTGAATGTCCAGCGCTCTCTCCACCCTCAATACCACGACTGAGGTGTCCTTGAGCAAGGCACCGAACCCCCAACTGCTCCCCGGGCGCCGCAGCATAAATGGCTGCCCACTGCTCCGGGTGTGTGTTCACGGTGTGTGTGTGTTCACTGCTGTGTGTGTGCACGTTGGATGGGTTAAATGCAGAGCACGAATTCCAAGTATGGGTCACCATACTTGGCTGAATGTCACTTCACTCATCTTGTCTGTTTTATGTTATTCTCTTTCCCTTTAAACTCACCCTATTGTGATTTATACACGGATTAATACGTATGTCACGTCACTTTTTTTTTTTTAGACAACAATGAAATGAGCTTGAAGTCGCAATTTACAGGTGATCTGAATACATCAGCATAATGAATGAAATGAAAACAGAAACTAATAAGTGGAATCTTTTCAAACGCATTTTTATTGCATCACTAGTCACACAGTTAAAGGGAACCTCAAAGGATATTAACATTTGAAATCATAGGAAATTTAACAATCAATCAATATTTGATTTGTCCAGTGCTCAATAGAACTGGCTGTAACTGAACTAACAGACACGAGGCTTAACTGAAATGAAACTTCTTTAGTCTTAGAATGTCTTTAATATTAAAGATACTCTCTTTGGCATTTAGAAAGTGGTTTGATAAAGATCTCGGTCCTGTTCAGAAGGACTCATTTGAAGGCAGGGGTCTCTTTTACAATGGTCTTTTTTCCAGAATGAGAAAGCAGATGTGATTTAAGATCACTTACACATGTGAAACACTGTGTGGCTTTTCTCCAGTGTGGATCATCTTATGTCGTTTCAGATGTTCTGGACGAGAGAATCCCTTGTCACATTGTGAACAGTTGTAAGGTTTTTCTCCACTGTGGATTATCTGGTGTCGTTTCAGTTTATCAGATGTAATGAAGGTTTTCCCACAATCAAAGCACATATGATCTTTCACACCGCTGTGTCTTTTCTGGTGTAATTTAAAAGCACCCAGTCGTGGAAAACTCTTTCCACACAAAGAGCATACATAAGGCTTCTCCTTTGTGTGAACTTTTAGGTGGCTCTTCAGGGAATCGCCATAAGAAAAGCTTTTTCCACACTGATCACAGTTATACGGTCTTTCTCCAGAATGAGTACGCAGATGTATTTTAAAAGTTCTTGCCTGTGCAAATCTCCTCCCGCACTGATCGCATGGGTGCGGTTTCTCTCCAGTGTGGATTTTCATGTGAGTAATAAGGGTTTCTTTTCGTGCAAAACTCATCCCACATTGATCACATGTGTGTGGCTTCTCTCCGCTATGAACTCTCATGTGACATTTAATACTTTGTTTGCATGAGAAACTCTTTCCACACTGAGAGCAGGTGAAAGATTTTTTGGCTCTTTTCAGTAAAAAATTACTTTCTCTGCTTTTGACATGCTGTTTCTCCTCTACTTCACTTGTGTACAGTTGTTCACTCTCTTCATTCTCTTTCATCAGGCCTAAAATGGAAGTAAAAAATTAAAAAAAAATTTTTTTTTTAAATAAAATAAAAAGCAGAAGTGATGGAGAAGTAAACCCTGCAGCTGAAAGAAAACAATTGCCACAAAAGCTATACAAATGCATGACTGTTTTGAAGATTTTTTTTTAAATTATATTTTAGTTGACGTTTTACATGCATTCATACACTGATTTTCCAATTATTATTCTAAAATATAGAAACTCTTGTTTTTGTAGTAAGAACTGTTAAATGCTTGAACTACAAATTTATGTAATGTTAACATTTAAATACATAAAATAGTGTCTTAAGATTAAATTTGGGCAAAATATTTTAATTGATTTTCACAACTTGCATTGTTAACTGAACCTGTTATGACACCATTTTAGTCTTTTTTTTTTTTCCTCAATTGTAGAGAATTAAGAGGAGGAAAAAAAAAAAAAAAAACACCAACCTCTTTGTTTTTCAGTAGCTTCACATTTTATTCTGCTGGGTTCTGGATCACTCATGTTCTTGCTGTTCTTTCATAAACTCAATCTTCTTCACTTGTAGGACAGGACAGGGCAAATTGCTATGTGGTACTGAGCCAACCTGCCAAAATTGTAAAAAAAAAAAAATTGGATGTAAAATGGTTTAAAAAGACACTTAAACAACAACAAACTAAGAATAAAAAAAAACACAAGAGTATGAAATACATGTAGAGATTTCCAAGTAACAAATAATTAAACTAATCTCATCTTCATATTAACTTGTTCAGTTTTTTTTTTTTTTTTTTTTTTGTCATTGTTGATTTGTAGTGATGGTGTAGGCTAGTTTGCCTCAATTTGCACTGATGGCAATATTTCTTAATGTTTTTAAAAACGTTAGTAAAACACCTTAAGAGAAAGACAAAAACACAATGAGAAACCATTATCAAGCAAGAAAACCAACTAAAACGCAGTTTACCTCATACAATTACTAGACGATAAACGATCAAACAATTTACCTCTTAACTGTTTCAGTGACATGACCAGGATACAGCGCGCGCTTAGCGTTCGCACAGGTGAAGCACCTTATACAATCATATCGGTAGGCCTACGCCTTACAACCCTGTCAAAATAAAAGTATTCCCAAACAATTCAATGCAGAAAACGAAATATATAAAACAGACTTTTTACAAATTATTTTTAACATATTAGCTGGGTATTTACACCGTTGCCAATGAAATTAGTTTTATGTGAATGTTTACAGATGATCTGAAGACATAAGTATAACTAATTAGGTTCAAATAGGAACTATTGGCATTAAGTAAAGAGGCTTTTACAGCAGCTGTCTGACTCCTGGAGCCTTTGATCAACAGAAATCTCACTGTTATTCAAAGTATCTGTGGTATAAACTTGAGTCTGAATATATGCTGAAATAGTATAAAACTGCTGTATTCTCACAATCCGTCTGGTTTTACTGCTGTATTCTCACAATAATCACATTTTACATTACGTTTTACATTAGCTCTGTTAATGCTGATAGCCCTAATATTTAGACAATCATAAAACACACTTTAGTTATTTTACATTGTTAAAATGAAATTGTATTTTTGAAGCATTATTAAATAGTTTATATTTATACCATGAATAATTAATTATATAATTCCTTTATTGCTTATGAATGTAGTTATTGGACAATCGAACTATGTGTCAAATGGACACATTGTTTTAGTATGGTTTCTGTTTTGGTTTTCAAAATTAATGTGAGACCAGTGAGGTGCTAATTCGGCAAGAGAAGGTGCCAATAAAAGGTCCGTACACCATACTAATCAAGCAATTACCACTGTTTATTGTTGGTACACACAGCTGATATCAATAATACTGATACTGATTATAAATAAATGCATAAAATGATGATAATCAAACCATAAACACATTCAAGAAAGATAATCATAAAACCAGTGCATAATATAAGAATGATCATGAATAAATTAGATTAGATTAGATTAGATTCAACTTTATTGTCATTTTGCAGAGTACAAGTACAGAGCTAATGAAATGCAGTTAGCATCTAACCAGAAGTGCAAGAATATAGTGTTTTATATACATATAAGTGCAGAGTAAATGAAGATATGATTTACAGAATGTACAGTGGAATTGCTATATACAGTATTGAGCAGAGTATATACAGAATATAAATAGGAATGCAATGTAGGGATTGTATGTACATTATGAACAGAGCAATGTGGGATTATATATACACATTATGAACAGCAGAGACGTGAGAACAGTGGTAATAAATAAATAAATACAGCTGGATGAGTGTGTGCAAGTATTGATAGAACAATGTATTCTATGCAAAATAACAGTAGTGCAATATTTTATAGAAATAGTTTACTGTGCTTTGTACAGTAACAACTTTAGACAGTTTATATTGTAATAACTTTAACAATGTGCAGTCTGTGCAAAATATGAGTAGTGCAAATGCATGTGTGTAAAGTACTGTGACTAGTGCAGTAATAAGCAGGTGCAGGAGTTAGATTAGTGGTGTGGCGTTCAGAAGTGTCACAGCCTCGGGGAAGAAGCTCTTCCTGAGCCTACTAGTGCGAGAGCGTAGACACCTGTAACGCCTGCCGGATGGAAGGAGGGTGAAAAGTCCATGATTAGGGTGAGAGGCATCCTTGATGATGTTTCTTGCCCTGCCCAGACAGCGCTTATGATAAATGTTCTCAATGGAAGTTAACTGGGTGCCGGTGATCCATTTTTCACCACCCGCTGGAGTGCTTTGCGGTCAGATGCGGAGCAATTGCTGTACCATACTGAGATGCAGTTCGTGAGTATGCTCTCAATGGTACAGCGGTAGAATTCCACAAGGATCCTGGGATTCAGGTGAACTTTCTTAAGGCTCCTTAAGAAGTAAAGGCGCTGCTGTGCCTTTTTGACCAGAGTGGAGGTGTTATGGGACCAGGTGAGGTCATCAGAGATGTGGATGCCAAGGAACTTGAAACTCGACACACGCTCCACTACAGCTCCGTTGATGTAGATGGGTGTGTGTGCATGACTCCTAGTCCGCCTGAAGTCCACAATGATCTCCTTTGTCTTCTGGGTGTTTAGTTCTAGATTGTTGGTGGCACACCACACAGCCAGGTGCTGCACCTCATCTCTGTAGGCTGACTCATCGTCATCCTTGATCAGACCTACCACCGTGGTGTCATCTGCAAATTTGATTATGGTGTTGGAGCCATAAACAGGAACACAGTCATGGGTGAAGAGGGAGTACAGGAGAGGGCTCAGTACGCAGCCCTGTGGCACGCCGGTGTTCAGGGTGATGATGGAGGAGGAGAGGTTATCTAACTTAACGGACTGAGGTCTGTTAGACAGAAAATCTAGAATCCAATTGCAGATGGGTGTGCTGATTCCAAGCTGGCTGAGCTTGGAGATCAGCTTGGAGGGGATTACAGTATTGAATGCAGAACTGAAATCTATGAACAGCATTCTCACATGTGTGTTTTGACTGTCCAGGTGGGTGAGGGCAGAGTGAAGTGCTGTTTAGATGGCGTCCTCTATTGACCTATTGTGGCGATAGGCAAATTGGAATGGGTCTAGTGTAGCAGGGAGACAGGATTTTAAGTGGGATGCAACCAGTTTCTCAAAACACTTGGCAATGATGGGGGTGAGTGCAACAGGACGGAAGTCGTTAGGGACCGAGGCAGTGGAGTGTTTCGGTACTGGTACGATGGTGGAGGTTTTGAAATGAATAAAAGATAACATTGGTGAATGAATAATACACTAACTTGAGCATACACTAAAAC
The DNA here is from genome assembly GCF_936440315.1 of Barbus barbus. Lineage (NCBI taxonomy): Eukaryota > Metazoa > Chordata > Actinopteri > Cypriniformes > Cyprinidae > Barbus > Barbus barbus. The sequence continues at coordinate 11,242,030 of NC_136737.1, forward strand.
TAAAACCCCAAGCAAAATATTATAACCAATATACAACCTCAGAACTGTGCTGTCATCTTCCTGGACTGGGGAGATCGTTTCAGTCACAGTGGAAGACCAACACCTGTTCGAGAATGCTGGGCGATGTGTACTTAACCCACGGCTGAGCTTCCACTGAAACGGAAAGAAACCTCATGTTTTATACTTCAAACTTAGGTGCGGGTTAAGAACAACCCTCCAAGTGAGAGAGAAAGCAAGTTGATCAGGCTCGATCCTCCTCCCAGTTGGGTGAACTCGTTTCAATTACAAAAAGATGAACCATTACTCAGCAATATCTCTGAGGTTTCGCAATAAGTATATTGTGACAGAATTCTGCACCTAGTGCTTATCAACATCAAAATGTTGGTCAGTCTCCTAGACTCATTGTTCTTTCTCAAGGAGATAATGGTGTTGTTTTGCATCAGTTGCAACCTTGAATGTGATTTGCATCAGTCTGCAACCTTGAATGTATCCCCCCCTAAACTTTCAGTCTCTAAATGTTCATCCGTTGAGCATACCAAAAAAAACAACCCATCTCTTACACACATGAAAGCAGAAAAACTACTGTAAAGATGGCAGTCATTTGTACTTGCTTTATATTTCTGGTGATTTATCTCAGATTCTGAGATTGTTTGTTGGCATGAAGTCAAGTTGATTGTGGAATTAAATCATGTTTTTCACTTAAAATCAGTTGATTAGATTTTGCGAAGCAAAAAAATGTACATTGAAAAAAAAAATTAACAAAAATGTGCTTAGTATGATAATGCAAATTAACTGTCAAAAATATTATTATAATGTTTGAATCAAATTTACTACATTAGGTTAGCTCATTTTTAGGGCTCAGGTACAGTAAAGCTCCTTAAAATAACTTTTTACAGTGTAGAATACTTCAATTATACATAGGTAAAAACAACTAATTATAGCTTTGTTTTCCAAAAACATCATAAAATAATTCTCTTAAGATTCATGGTAGATTGTGTCCCAGCCATCATCAAAATTTTAATTTATAATTAAGACGTCAATATGAGACCGGTAATCGATTTGTGAATTTAATATCCTGCATCCAGTTCACTTGCGCATCTTGAAGATGAATCATCACATGGAGCACATTGCAATGTGGGGAATAGTATCCCTTGCAGTGTGTCCGTAGATGCATACACCACATTTCAATAAATGTAATAGGTAATCCGGAAAGTCCATACATACAGAAAATTCACATACTTTTAACAGTATACACATTGCATACTGCAACACAGTAGGAGTTTGTATACCATTCCGTACACAGCTTCCTTACTGATTTCAGTGTATTCAATTTATATTTAGCAGATTATAGCAGTTGTATGTAGCAAATATATTAGGTCATAGCATGGGAGGAATGAGTGGGAGGCTGGGTGGGACTGGCAGCAAGGAAGGAGACTTGAGGCTGGCCAGGATCAATGGAGATTGGAGGCTTCAAAGAATTAAACCATCCAGTATATCATATCAATTCTCTAGGACCTCACATAGCACACTTTTAGTGGTGGGAGCATGGTGTAGGAAACTCAGAAGTGAGGACCAGGAGTCTCATACCACTTTTCCACTGGGGCTGGTACCGGAGTGGGAGCCAAATCGGGAACTGGGCTGTGCTTTTCCACAAAAAAAAAAAAAAATTCTGGGCCGGTGCCCAGTTCCTGGTTCTGAACCAGACCCGAAAACCATTGGGAATTATTAACTAATTTCTGTATCCAATACCGCTGTCACATCATCATGTTACAAAAGTATGACTAAGGCCCAAATACCCAAAGTTTCCAGTGTAGACTGCATAGCCTTGGCCTATGGGACTATTACAGGATGAACAAACAACTCTGAACCAAAGACTCGAGAGGTGGACTAATAATTTCTGTTTCCTGTACAGAGTTTTAGTGTTCATTTTAGAGTTCACTGATTAGGGAGCAGCGATATGCCCACTGTGGGATTAGAAATGTAAGAATATGCATCACACAAAACAAATAAGGTGAAGGACATTGTATTTAACATTCAAGGTAAAGATGATGACACTGAATGAATGATTCTGTTAAGCAAAGTTTCTAGCAAGAGGTTTATGCCAGTTCCTGTTCTCTTTATTGTCAAATAAGACTCATCTGATTTCTTTAATGGCCCTTGGTGCCCCGTCCCATTCTTTGAACAGTCAGCTGATTGGATAAGGACTAGTGAAACTCTACACTCTGGGGTGGGTTCCTATACCTGCATACTTCATTTGCATGCGTTGTATCAAATGAAATCAAGGAGGACAGAAAACCTGAAAGTCAATTCTGTTTACTTCAAGTTTATTAAAAAGACATTTTCAAAAACTGGAGTGGTTTCCTTGTTTTATTTATTAGTTAGAATGGGTATATCTCAACATTTTTAATAACTGCAAAAGCTGAATAATTGATCAAAGCCTACTGATTAATCTCAGAAATAATCAAGGATCAATCGATTAATTTTTCTAATATTTAATTAATTGATTATCAAAATAATCGTTTGATGCAGCCCTTTACAGCACCACACCTGGAAGATCAGAACTTGAACTTACTGTAATTTATGACTTGCATCTTTTTTTATGAAAGAGTAAAGAAGATAATTGAGTGAATCTCTTCCCACATGAATGGCAGTGATACGGCTTCTCTCCAGTGTGAATCCTCTCATGTATTTTTAGATATATTGTCCGTTTGAATCTCTTGTCACAGTGTGAACACTTGTAAGGTGTTTCTCTAGTGTGAACGGTCCTGTGCACTTTCAGTTCACCGTCTGTAAAAAAAGTCTTCCCACACTCAGAGCAAACATGATCCTTCACACCGCTGTGTCTTTTCTGGTGTGATTTTAATATATCCATTTTACTAAAACCCTTTCCACACAAAGAACACACATGAGGCCTCTCTTTTGAATGAACTTTCAGGTGGTCCTTCAGGGAGTCTGCCCTAAAATATATTTTACTGCACTGGTCACAGTTATACAGTCTTTTTCTAGAATGAGTGCGCACATGTACTTTAAAAACACTTGATTTTCTGAAACTCTTCCCACATTGATCACATGTGTGCAGCTTCTCTCCAGTGTGGATCTGCATGTGTTCGCTGAGGGTTCCTTTTAGTCTGAAGCTCTTCCCGCACTGATCACATGCATATAGTTTAACTCCAGTGTGGATCCTCTCGTGTATTTTCTGATATTCAGACCGTTTGAATCTCTTGTCACAGTATGAACACTTGTAAGGTGTTTCTCTGGTGTGAACTGTCTGATGCACTTTCAGTGCACCATCTGTAAAAAAAGTCTTCCCACACTCAGAGCAAACATGATCCTTCACACCGCTGTGTCTTTTCTGGTGTAGTTTTAATGCACCCATCTGGGTAAAACTTTTTCCACACAAATAACATACAAAAGGCTTCACCTTTGCATGAATTTTCATGTGGTCCTTCAGAAAATCTGGCCTAAAAAACTTTTTATTGCACTGGTCACAGTTATACAGTCTTTCTCTAGAATGAGTAAGCAGATGTACTTTAAAAACACTTGATTTTCTGAAACTCTTCCCACACTGATCACATGTGTACGGCTTCTCTCCAGTGTGGATTTTAATGTGATCATTAAGAGCTCCTTTTCGTGCATAACTCTTCCCACACTGATCACAGGTGTGTGGTTTTTCTCCAGTGTGGATTTTCATGTGTTCATTAAGGGCTCCTTTTTTAGTGAAACTCTTCCCACACTGATCACACATGTGTGGCTTCTCTCTAGTGTGGATTTTCATGTGATCATTAAAGGGTGCTTTTTGTGTGAAACTCTTCCCACTTTGATCGCATGTGAGAAGTTTCTCTCCAGTGTGGATTTTCATGTGTACATTAAGGTTTCCTTTTTGTGCAAAGCTCTTCCCACATTGATCACATTTGTGCGGCTTCTCTCCAGTGTGGATCCTCATATGTTCGTCAAGGTTTCCTTTAAATGGGAAACTCTTCCCACATTTATCACATGTGTATGGCTTCACCAGAGTGTGGATTTTCTTATGTTCATCGAGGTTTCGTCTTTGTGGGAAACTCTTCCCACACTGATCACAGATGTGTAGCTTCTCTGCAGTGTGAATTTTCATGTGTTCATTAAGGTTCCCTTTTATTGTGAAAATCTTATCGCACTGCTCACATGCATACGGCTTCCCTCCACGATGAAATTTAATGTGAAGATCAAGATTTTGCTTACATGAGAAACTCTTTCCACACTGAGGGCAAGTGAAACATATTTTGTTCAATGAGGGACTCAAGGATCTTTCTTCAGTTTTGACATGATGTTTCTCTTCCATTTCAGTCAGTTCTTCAATCTCCCTTTTCACGTCTAACAGGCCTAAAAAAGCAAAAATGAAAGCAAAAGGGTTCAAAAGTGTGATTTTCATAAAAATAAATAAATAATATAAAAAAACCTCAAAAAAACTTATAGGAGAAGGATATGAGAACCCTGACATACTAGTAGAAAGTATGAACATTTTGATGCATTCATTTGAATTAGGTACATTGATCATCCAATTACTTTTAAATCAATACAGGCACAAATCACTTCTTTTTTTTGTACGGAGAGCTATTGAATGTGTTTAAGAACATTTTATATGTCAGGGTTGTAAAATGTTATATAAATATATGTAAAAAAATAAATAAATTGGCAGACTCCCTGAAGCTTGCAATCAGTAAATGTTTCTCAAACCTCCTCTGATTCATTGAAAACCAACAGAAAATTGAGACTTAGGCTCCATTTTGTACCTATTTCATGGAAAGTTACCCTGATATTATTTGCTTTAAAGCTGCAAAAGAGATTTTGGTTTATATTGAACAAATATCAATGAATCAGTGTTTCCCATTAATTTCCTACAATGTGGCAGACCGCCATAGTCTAATCTTTGCAGCCACAGTTACAAAATTAACCAAAAATATTTTAAAACTGCTCCTAAAAACATAAAAAGTCTCTAACGTAGTTTTGCACTATTGCTTTGGGAAAGCATCTGTCAAACTAAAAGTGTGATATGGCCTTTTGATATCAAAAAGCAAAAGACTGTGGTTCAATTAAGCATATAGTCTGTTTGCACTGCGTGTTCTAAAGCGAAGTAGGTACTAGGGCTGGGCGATATGTAAAAATATCTCATCAATAATAGAGTTAAAAAATATTGCAATAAAATTGTCTAGCTGAGCTCCGCCTCCACCACGCTCGCCCCGCCCCCGCTGGAGATAACACAACCGATATTCACCATTCGTCACACACACTATGTTCAGTTTGGCTGATCAGCTCATGAATTGGTGTTTTCCTCATCTCAGAACAGTTCACTTTGTTTACTTTCATCTTCATGGATTTTTAGTTGGTTTCATTTTGTTGTTTGTCTTAGTTACCGGATTCCTGTTCCCGCCAGTCATTAGTTGCTATGGTTATTCATTTTCCAGTCAAACATAAGTTCATTGTCATTGTGTACTTAAGTTCCTCATTTCCTTTTGTTAATGGTCAGGTACTGTTTGTGTTTCAGTTTGTGTTTATGCCTACAAGCAGTTTCGTTTGTGTCTGTTATCTCATTATATGGATTACCTTATTTACTTTTATTTAATATATACGCTTAATCTTCCTCACCTTCCCTCATCTGGAGAACCTTGTGGAATTTATAACTCACATGTGACCCTTACTAGAGTTCCTTACGTACACAGAACATGGTGTGTCACATTACTTTTAAGTATTTCTGTATTCGAAGTGAGTTTGAGGCTGGATCCTCTTATACCCCTTTTCCACCTAAGCAGTTCCAGTGCTGGTTCAGAGCCAGAGCCTAGTTTCGAACCGGTTCTTTGTTTTTCGACATCCAAAGAACCAGCTCCGAACCAGGAAAAGCGGTTCGTAAGTAGCACCAAAACATTGCTGGGCTAGAAGGAAGAACCGCTTGCGTCAGGGGCTGGGGGCGGGGTTACCGTGACCAACAAGACGAACAGAAACTTGGACCGCCATATTTGAAATAGCAGCTAAACGCTAACACGTTTGATTCGCCGTGTTTGGATGCCGATGTAGGTTCGCAACGCCATGAACATCAAATAGCACCGCAATGTCCGCCATTGCTGATAGTTTGTTTAGGCTTGTCCGGGATAGATCGGCGCTGCGCGGACCGTTCGGTGCGAGGCATATCGGGGTGCTGCGGGAGCGACTGGAAAGCAGACGGCTCTTTATGCTTTTGGATTGCTCTCGCAGTGCTTTAGTGTGTTGTTTGCCGATCGATCGATCTGCGTGGCGCTGATGTACATCGAACAAGTTTAGGAACATCGACACCTAAACCACTAAGACCAAATCACAAACTATCCTCCCTGCTGAAAAAAAAAACAATACAAGCCATCATAGAAATTCTAATGGAACTTTTATCCATTTAAAACCATGTTCCAAGCCACCAATAGAAGGCGACCAATTCCAGTAGAGTCCAACAGACAACATTACAGTTACCAATAAAACCAATACAATTCCCATTATAACCAGTAAAACCATTACAACTTTTGTGATTGCTTCTATTGTTTGTTTGTTTTCAGCAGGGATAAAATGGCAATCTGCCTCAGAACGTAAACACACTGCATTTATTTCCACACACATTTTCCCAAGGATCTTTTTTGGTTTTGGAGGTTATCCCAACTCCTAACTTTCCTTTGATTATATACTTGTTTTCATTAGAAAGTTGGGCAAAAAGTAACAACTGTTTGGTTTACTTTTAAGTTTGCATGTCTTACTATCAGCCATGATTATTCTACCATGTTCATTAAAAAGGTGTTCATATGCATACCCGCTAATTGTTTACGAGAAGCATACATGTAAGAGGCTGACAATTAGCTGAACATTTGAAGAGTTTATTTGCAAAAAACCTTTTTAAAAAACTTTAAAAAAATGAACTGAGTGTCGTGCATTATTCTCCACATATCGCACGATCTGAACCCTAAACACGTTTTGTCAAAAAAGCTGGTATTGTCCACTTTCAAGGCAACGCGAGTTCACTTTTTATTGCAGAAGTCGACAAGCCCCTTGATGTTTGTGAACAGAAGCCGAGAAGTCAATTTTAGCTAATCACAGCGCTGTATTCAGTATTCAGGTGACAAGGCTACTAGTCAATTTGAAAAGACGTGCTAGCTGAGAGGAGTTTCGTCAAAACTGATTAAAAGTGATCGAGGATGTATAATTTCGACGAACTTGCTGAACCTGTTATATCTTCTTCAGGGCGTAAAGGAAAATAAAAGATGAAACTTTTTCATTGAACCTTGCAAAAGCAGCATGCGTGTAATCTCATCCACAGTCTATGATCACAAAAACAACGTTTGTCAGGTGTCTACACTGTCAGCTGATGAGATTACCAAGATATTGTATATCATATATTATTTGAAAGTGTTTTGATTCTTTATCGTTCGGTCACACTTACATTAGGGCTTCATTATAGTTAACATTAGTTAATTCATTAGTTAAGAAACTGCCAATGAAAAATTATTTTAAACATTCATTAATCTTAGGTAATTCCAATATTTAATAACATGTTGTTAAAATCAAAAGTTGCCAAGTTTACCTTTACTTCTGTAGCAAATGTAGCTATTGCTTATTGTTAATGTTAATGCATTAACTAATGAGATCTTATAGAGACACCTATTGGTCTTTATAATTCTTTTGCACTTTAATCTGTATAAAATGTTTAACTTTATTGTGTATTGCTTTTAGGGCCGGGACTCGATTAAAAAAATTAATCTAATTAATTAGAGGCTTTGTAATTAATTAATCGAAATTAATCGCATTTTAATCGCATATAAATATTTGACCTGAGAACAGTGAGAAGCAAGTTTTTTTATATGGATTTTTAAATTTCCCATCCACAGGGCCAACCAAAGCGGTCTCATCAGCTTCTTTGTCCATGTTCACTGTGGTTTGTTTTTGGCTGTTTCTCAATATGCGTTCTTCAGCGATCTTGCGTACTTGTGTTCTCGTTCTACGTCATCATTAACCGTCGAAGTTCAGTTCCAATTCTCAAGAACGCAAGTACAGAGAATGCATGAAAGTGCCCGGATATGTTCTTGAAACTGAGGATGCATCGAGTGCAGACTTGAGAGAATCGAGCCGTTAGAAATCCCAGAAAACGCTGTGGGTGGCCGGTGTACGGAAGCCTGTAAGCTTTAAAGTCGCTCTCACAAATACTTAACGGCTCTTCAAGTTGAAATTTGATATGCATGTTAAGAAGCTATGTAGAACAATCAAAACAAATCTGAATTGTTTTTACATGATTAGACCATATATATCCTTGAAAGCAGCCAAGTTATACATGCATGCAATGATTTTATCACATTTATCTTACTGTGTGACTGTCTGGAGTCAGGTTTCTCAACTGACTATTAAACCTGTCAGATCCCTATATAAACAAACACTAAAAGTTTTGGATAAGAAACCAACCAGATGGCATCACTGTAGCATTTTACAAAAATATAGTTTGCTTAGTTTTAAAATTTTTATAAATTCATCTTTTATTAAAATGTTTTTTAAATGTTTAAATAATCTTGCGCCAAAAGTTATATGCAAATTAATATCAAAACAGAGTAGTAAGGGGATCGCTACAAGAGGTGCAACTACACAGAACTGTATAATACCACAGAGAAAAACTAAATTTGCACAATCTACATTTTCAGTTCAACGTTGTTATGGAACAGCCTGTCAGCTGAATTGAAAATGCAAACAGTTGAATATTTTTCAAACAAAACTGAAAAAGTGGTTCAAACAAAAGCAGATATGTGAACATTGATGGTGGTACATAGTTTTAGTTGTTTATTTTATTTTATTTCATTTGTGTTTTTTTTTTAGCCCAACCAGGGACTGGGGCTGCAAATTAGCCTCCGGCTAGAAGCCTATATGTAGAGCATCGGCTGCATGAAATTGTAGCAATGTTATACTGCATTGTCCCTGTTAAAAAAAAAAAAAAAAGTAAACATTTATCGTTTTGTTTTGGTTAATTTTAATAAAGTTATAAGACCCGGGAAAGTCTCCATTTTTATTGGCATATTAAAATTCATCTTAACAGTAAAACATATAACGCTGTAAAATAAAACACAATACAATTATATGAAAGTAATATCTATAATAGTATGAAATGTTTTAATAAGTTATGACATTTGGTAATATTGATTGTTCATTGGCCGTTTCTTATGCTGAGACTATGCGGTCAGTTAAGCAGGAACGCAGTAAGTTACATCTCAGTTCTCATAAGTGTGCGTTCTGTGTTCTCGTGTCCTTCCGAGTTCGTTCTTCCAAGGAAGCTCTCTCTCGCGCACTCTCCCCGTGTTCGCTTGACTTTTGTCAAGCCCGGCGCCTCATAGGCAAGACCGGTCTCCACGAGAACGCAAGTCCGTTCTTTGCGTCTTTCGTCTGAACGCCAGTAGGTGCTCCAGTATAATCGGTCCGCCGAAACTCATCCAGTGAGAAACGTTCCGCGGTGCAAAAATAAGTGCGATTAAAATGCGTTAAAAAAATTTAACGCGTTATTTTTGTGTAATTAATTAATCTAAATTAACGCGTTAAAGTCCCGGCCCTAATTGCTTTACTGTTTTTAAATGTTCCATTATTTTATTTATAAGAAAAAGTCATTAAACCTGTTATACTTAATGACAACACTTTTTATATCTAAATTTCAATATCGTGATGATACCGTATACCATGATAAAAGCATTAGCAATTATTCGTAACATATGATACCGGCATATCCCTAATGGGATATTGCAAATTCCGCTACACTAAGTTCTTATATCTATGAAGTGCGAAAACCCCTTTGAACTGATTATTTCACAGCGCTGAGGATATTTCTAACTGAAATCAATAAATCTGATGGCCTGTTTGAAGTTTTTATTGAACTTTATTGAAAAATTAAGAGTAAACACCAACCTATTGGTTCTTCAGTATCTTCCTGTTTAATTCTGCAGGGTTCTGGATCAGTCATGTTCTTCAATGTTCGTTCGCCAACTCTGTAGTCTTTACTTGTGGAAATATTCAGCGTTAACTGGTGAATTGCTTTGGGAGGAGCTTCACTGTGAGCAAAACTGCCAAAAACAAACATAAGTCAGTCATAAATACAACAGGAATCATCAAATTGATGCTTTCATTAATTCACACACTTTAAACATGCTGTTTGTCTTTATATATCCAACCAACTAGATGTATGTTTTATAACAAATTCACATATTCTATATATTTACATTTTTTCTGCGAGTCAATGTATTTTTAACATTATTATGTACTTTTGACATGAAAAGGCTATTCAGCAGCAGTTAATTGTGACACTCGCTCTTATTTAGCCTCATCATGGAGATGCGAGACTGTTTCATTAACCAGTTAAATAACGATCATAAAGCAGCATATGTATTATGAACCTAATGTAGTTCAATTTACAACTACAGTCACTGCATATAGTCATAAAAACAGAAAATAAACTTGTTTTGTAGAGACAGAAACTACGTTCCTTTAAAATGAAAGAGCACGACCAGACAATATTTTACGAAGTCAAAACTATTTATCTATATGTTAATATTTATGTACCTCTTAATGGATTTAAAAGGTCCAGCGTGATGAATATCATACTTTGACTTTTGATCAAGAGGTATTCAGTAGCAATGCCATTATGGCTCCAAACGTCGAAACAATCATAGACAAGAACATATGAAAACACACTAAATGTATATATTTAGCATCATATAGTTCCTCACGTCGTTGTCGGTTAGGCTAAATGTTTATTTCAGATAGCAGACGCCAGAAAAGACGCACAAATATCACCGAATGAAAACAATACGTTACAGAAAGCTTTGTTAATGTACAGCTAAGAGAGAAACGCCATGAACTGTTTACCTGACCTCAGAAAAACTCGACGCTGCGTGCGCGCGCCCGCGGTGACGTCATCAACGTGAGGCGACAACAATTAATAATTAGGAATAAATTATATATACTGTTCTTTATGCCCATTAAAGACCAAACATATGGATTGCTAAAAATAACATAAGCGGGTTCTTACTCAAAGATCCCAAAGTTTTTTTGTTTTTGACATTAATTACAATATTAACGTATACTCTTTTGATGAAAGACCCCGAAATGTTCTGGACAAATCTGAAAAGGAATAAAATTGTCGTCTATCAGCTGATTTAAAATAGATGCATGCATACATGGGCCAGATTTTCACTTTCACTTTCACTGCTTACTCTCATAACTTCTGTATAATGCTTTAAAACTAGTGCTGTCAATCGATTAAAAATCGCACATTTTTCTAAAATTAGTCGCCACCTAACATTGAAGTTTTTAAATGTACTTTTATATTGCAATAATTTCACATTCAATCTTCAAATGTACAATTTACAAACAACATAAAGACGGTATATTTTTAATATTTCTTTAATTGCATTATTGATATTATCACTGATATCAATACTACTGATGTCTCTATAAAATATTTAACCATTGACTGTAGCCATTCAGCATTACAGTATAATTGAGAGCTATCAATTTTAACATTAGATTTAACTTCTAATTTAAGTGAACTTAAAACAATCTTCACATGAACCCATTATAATAAATGACATATACTTGTGCCCTTCAGCAGAAATATACAGAAAATGAATAGATGAACCCCTTAAAGCAATAAAAGTTATTGATTTCCTGTTTTGTTTTTTTGTTCTTGGATTGATAGACATCACAGCAGCTGGTTATTAGTTTATTTGCCTGCTATTGCTGTAAAAGCTGTTGCTGCTGAACGTGACGCGGATCTGACACGCATCTTATTTTCTCTCTTTACCTTTCCTGACCCACGTCAGGTCTTAAAAGTCTGTACTAATGAGCGGACGAGTTGAATCGGGTGTTTTAGATGAGGGAGGCAGTGCTGGGGTGCCTCAGGACAGTTTTTAAAACCATTTCAGAGACATAAATGTGACGCACATGCATGCACACAGGCAGCTTTAATCGCCTTTTTGGTAACTTCATGTCTTAACTGACGGCATAACTGGGACATTGCATTCACATATTTTCTTTGGCTGTTTGAAATGAAATGATACAGGTTACAGCACGCGCCAGCACCTTTTGTGCGTGTATTTGAAGAGCGCGCGCTACGAGCACAGTATCTTTCACGCGCTCGTTTGACTCGCGCCTGGCCCGGAGACGACTTTAAAGCACGCGTCTGAAACGTCTCCCGTTTGATTTGGTCATAAAGACATTATGCATCTAAATAAACGCAATCATTTTCAAGAAAAAAGAGACAGAGGCAGCAGTTGTGAATGGGGTGGCCAACCCTAGCCCCGCCCCTGCGTTAATTGCGTAAAATATTTTTAACGCGTTAATCTGAAAAAAAGAATCGCTTAGTGTCAATAAATTTTGACACTATTTAAAACCAACTTGGGGTTTTTATATGATACTGGATATGCAGACAGACAGCCATCTCTTTCAGTCTCAGTCAGTGAGGTGAGATAATTTATTAGGCATTTACAAGCTTTAATATCAAGTATTCATAAAACTGCATTTACATTTCTGAATTATTAACTACATGTTGTTGAATTATAAGACTAAGATTAATGTAAGCATTGCACTGAAACGTGCTGGATCTGAAGATGAACTGCTTAATCTGATTTCAGACATCTGTCTTTTGTATGACTGAGTAGAGAATTTAACCAAGCGAAACTTTTCCCACACTGAGAACAGTGATACGGCTTCTCTCCAGTGTGGACTTTCATGTGACCCTTAAGACGTCCTTTTCGGGCAAAACTCTTCCCACACTGATCACATGGGTACGGCTTCTCTCCAGTATGGACCCTCTCGTGTGTTTTCAGATGCTCTGACTGACTGAAACTCTTGTCACAGTGTGAACACTTGTAAGGTTTTTCTCCAGTGTGAGTTCTCTGGTGCCGTCTCAGTTGAGGACTATCAAAAAAGACATTCCCACAATCAAAGCACATATGATTCTTCACACCGCTGTGTCTTTTCTGGTGTTTTTTTAATGCTGCCAGCTCACTAAAACTCTTTCCACACAAAGAACAAATGTGAGGCTTCTCCTGTGTATGAACTTTCAGGTGGTTCTTCAGGGCATCTGACCTAAAAAAATCTTTACCACACTGTTCACAGTTATATGGTCTTTTTCCAGAATGATAACGCAGATGTGATTTAAAGGTGTTTATCTCACTGAAACTCTTCCCACACTGATCACATGAGTATGGCTTCTCTCCAGTGTGGATTTTCATGTGACTCTTAAGGTGTCCTTTTCGGGCAAAACTCTTCCCACACTGATCACATGGGTACGGCTTCTCTCCAGTATGGACCCTCTCGTGTGTTTTCAGATTTTCTGACTGACTGAAACTCTTGTCACAGTGTGAACACTTGTAAGGTTTTTCTCCAGTGTGAGTTCTCTGGTGCCGTCTCAGTTGAGCACTATCAAAAAAGACATTCCCACACTCAAAGCACATATGATTCTTCACACCGCTGTGTCTTTGCTGGTGTTTTTTTAATGCTGCCAGCTCACTAAAACTCTTTCCACACAAAGAACAAATGTGAGGCTTCTCCTGTCTATGAACTTTCAGGTGGTTCTTCAGGGAATCTGACCTAAAAAAATCTTTACCGCACTGTTCACAGTTATATGGTCTTTTTCCAGAATGATAACGCAGATGTGATTTGAAAGTGTCTGCCTTTCTGAAACTCTTCCCACACTGATCACATGAGTATGGCTTCTCTCCAGTGTGGATTCTCATGTGTTCTTTAAGTCTTGCTTTTTGTGTGAAACTCTTCCCGCATTGATCACATGTGTTCATCTTCTCTCCAGTGTGGATTTTCATGTGAACATTAAGACTTTGTTTGTATGAAAAACTCTTTCCACACTGAGGGCAGGTTAAAGATGTTTTGGCTCTTCTTTTCAATAAATTACTTTCAGTCTGTGAGAAACTTAAAGATTTTTCTCTAGTTTTAACAACATGATGTTTCTCCTCCGCTTCACTCAGTTGTTCACTCTCTTCATTCTCTTCCGTTTGGTCTAAAATGAAAGAAAGATTAAATTTTCAGTAAATCATACAAAAAAAGTGAGAAATGTGAAGGGGAAGAACATAAAAGTAAACCCTAACGTAACAGCAGAAGACGTCAATTGCTAAACAATGATTATTTTGATGCATTCATATTAGAGATTGGCCGTTATTTGGATTTACCAATATTTTCCCCCTAATATTTAAGCACTTTTTCCATTCAGTTTCCAAACTGCTTGTTCTATGTAAGGTCACAGGGATGCTAGAGCCTATCGCAGAATCTCAGGTGGTAGACAGGAAAACAGCTTTGATGGTGTAGGATATCAGAGACTGAATCAGACAATTTTAAGATGCATCAGAACATTGAAACCTGAGGAGCTGGAATGCAGAGAGGCCTCAAAGGTGTAACAGGACAACGCCATAAATCGGATTCCTGGCTCCTAATTAGCAAGCCTCTTTCACCAAACAGCTTGCAACACTGAGACAAAAGAACACTTATTGATAATTCCAATTCAAGAAGGAGACTGTCAAATTTGTTGCAAGTAATCAAGACTGATGGTCACATGTAAGCCTGTGATAGAAAATGCAGACTCTCTCTTGGGCGGATCTCCACACATAGAAGACAGACCAAACCAAAATTCCTTTGTCTAAAGAACATGTCTTCGTTCTCCTTAGAACTACACAAAGACTTTCTTTTTCATGTGCCCATAAAATCATCTTAAAAGGACATTTTTATGCAGAACCCCACATATGATTTTAATATCCTTGTTTTAATCACTCATTGTGTATGTCTTGCTTTTAATAAGTATTGAATAGCTGAAGGATTAATATTCATGTTTAGTTTGTACGAGTTTGAAAATTCATGCTTTAAATGTTTCTTCCAATCAATTCTTTGTCAAATGTATCATAGTCTTGTTATAGAAATCAATGTTCAAAAGGTATACTTTGCACGAGCCTGTAAAGTTCAGACCTCTGACTGAACAGATTTATTAGAGGGGTGGAGAAACAAAGCAATACCCCAAGCAAGGACAGTATCTAATTGGTCAAGACATCCAGATGGGACGTCTGAAAGCCGAGTTTAAAAACTCTTGTCCCGCTTTCACTCGCTCTCTTGTCACCCTCACTCTTCTTCGTAAAAATGGTCTCTTAGTTACTCTCTTCTTCTCTTTTGCCACCGCGTGCTGCTCTTTGAGCGTGCTCTGGCCCACATGCCAGCTGCTACCGCGATGGAAAGAAAACCATCGTGGGGAAGTCGTGGCCTAATGGTTAGAGAGTCGGACTCGTAATCGAAAGGTTGCGGGTTCGAGTCCCCGGCCGGCAGGGATTGTAGGTGGGGGGAGTGAATGTGCAGCGCTCTCTCCACCCTCAATACCACGACTGAGGTGCCCTTGAGCAAGGCACCGAACCCCCAACTGCTCCCCGGGCGCTGCAGCATGGCTGCCCACTGCTCCGGGTGTGTGTTCACGGTGTGTGTGTGTGTGTGTGTGTGCATTTGTTCACTACTCACTGCTGTGTGTGTGCACTTGGATGGGTTAAACGCAGAGCACCAATTTCGAGTATGGGTCACCATACTTGACAATACGTCACGACTTTTTTTTTTTTTTTAAAACCAACCTAGTCTCGTTACATCCTTTTATTCTTTTACTTTAGTTTAAGACCGGTTGAAAAGCAGATCACAGTATGGCCAGACAATGCCACCTCAGCACTGCAGGACTGCTTCCAGGACACAGACTGGAACATGTTCAAAGAGGCAGCCACCTACAACAACCACACAGACCTGAATGAGTACACTGAAACTGTGACTGCTTACATCAAAAAGTGCACTGATGATGTGACAGTCACCAAGACCATCACCACACGTGCATACCAGAAGCCATGGATGACAGCAGAGGTTCGTGGGCTGCTAAAGACCAGAGATGAAGCATTCAGATCAGGAGATAAAGCAGCCCTCAAAACAGCAAGAGACAATCTGTCCTGTGGCATCAAAAAAGCTAAACGGTCATATGCCCAAAAAATCAACAACCACTTCACAGACAGCAGAGACACACGGAGCCTGTGGCAAGCCATTCAGACCATCGCTGACTACAAGCCCCCGCCACAGGCCTGTGATGAGGACACATCCCTCCCCGATGCACTCAACCACTTTTATTCACGGTTTGAAATGCAGAATGACACACCTGCACAAAAACTGCCCACACCTCCCAACGACCGGGCGCTCTGTCTGTCTCCAGCCGACGTAAGGAAGACCCTATCTAGGATTAACCCACGCAAGGCTGCGGGTGCTGACAACATACCTGGCCGTGTTCTGAGAGACTGTGCTGCACAGCTGACAGATGTCCTAACAGATATCTTCAACACCTCGCTGAGCCAGGCAGTCGTCCCCACATGTCTCAAATCCACAACAATCATACCAGTACCAAAGAAATCACCTGTGTCCTGTCTCAATGACTACCGTCCCATAGCACTGACTCCAATCATGATGAAGTGCTTTGAGAGGCTAGTCATGCATAACATCAAAACCAGCCTCCCCAACACACTCGACCCGCTCCAGTTTGCATACCGTCCAAACCGCTCTACGGACGATGCAATTTCCTCCACCCTCCACCTGGCTCTTACCCACCTAGAAAATAAAGACTCCTATGTTAGAATGCTGTTCATTGACTTCAGCTCGGCATTCAACACAATAATCCCACAACAGCTCATAAATAAGCTAAACCTGCTAGGCCTTAACAATTCCCTTTGTAACTGGATCCTGGACTTTCTAACTGGAAGACCTCAGTCAGTCCGTGTCGGCAACAACACCTCGAGCACTACAACACTGAGCACAGGTGCCCCACAAGGCTGTGTGCTCAGCCCGCTGCTCTTCACACTGCTGACCCACGACTGCACTGCCAAGTTCAGCTCCAACCACATCATCAAGTTTGCTGATGACACAACAGTGGTAGGTCTCATCAGCAACAATGATGAAACGCACTACAGAGAGGAAGTGGCACAGCTGGCTGAATGGTGTGGCACAAACAATCTGTCCCTCAATGTGGAGTAGACAAAGGAGGTTGTGATGGACTTCAGAAGAAACTCCGTTGACCACCCCCCACTGACCATCGACAGCTCGACTGTGGAGAGAGTCAGCAGCACTAAATTCCTGGGGTGCACATCACAGAGGATCTCACCTGGACCACCAACA
Organism: Barbus barbus; assembly: GCF_936440315.1. Lineage (NCBI taxonomy): Eukaryota > Metazoa > Chordata > Actinopteri > Cypriniformes > Cyprinidae > Barbus > Barbus barbus. The sequence continues at coordinate 11,259,229 of NC_136737.1, forward strand.
CCATGTCACTCTCCAAAAAGGCACAACAGCGCCTACACTTTCTCCGCAGGCTGAAAAGAGCAAGTCTCCCTCCACCCATCCTCACCACATTCTACAGAGGCACCATTGAGAGTGTGCTGACCAGCTGCATCACTGTCTGGTACGGGAACTGCAGTGCTGCTGACCGCAAGACCCTCCAGCGGACAGTGAACACAGCTGCAAAGATCATCGGTGCCCCTCTCCCCTCCATCCTGGACATCTTCCTTACACGATGCTCCAGCAAAACCAACAGCATCGTGAAGGACTCCACCCATCCCTCCCACAGTCTCTTCCAGCTCATACCATCAGGAAGACGGTACCGGAGCATCAGAGCCCGCTCCGCCAGACTGCTCAACAGCTTTTTCCCACAGGCTGTGAGAGCCCTGAACTCAAACCACCCCGCCCCCCTCTGAAACCCCATGCAAACCCCTACCTCCTGAAACATGGACCACCCCCCACACCAAAGAAAAACTGTATGGAACTTTAATTTTTTTTTTTTTTTTTTTTTTTGTGCAATTCAAAGTGTGCTACACACAGGTGAATGGGCCTGTACAAACCACCTGTAGTAACACACTCTCCTCTATGAGCACTATGGACACTTTACACTATGTGCACTATGGACACTTTACACTATGTGCACTATGGACACTTTACACTATGCACACTATGGACACTTTACACTATGTGCACTATGGACACTTACACACACTGCCGCGTGTGCACAATCTCACAAAAGACTCAGCAATATATGTATGTTTACATGCTCATGCACTACAAATCATCCTGCACTGTTCCCCAACCAGCTGCTGACTCAAATGTCTCTCTTTGCACATGTACAGTATTTGTGAAGCATTCGTATAGTTTGTATTTTTTATCTTCTATTTTTTAGTTTGTATAGGGTAATATTTATGTGACGCATTCGTATAGTTGTATTTTTTTATCCTTTATTCTTTTAGTTTGTATAGGGTAAATACTTATATATAGTATACTTATAGTTAAATCTGTCAGTAGGTTAGTAGTGTATAGGTTTATAGTGTTTTTTACTTCATTGTTGTATGTCTGTATTTATGTAGCACCGTGGTCCTACGAGGCACGACATTTCGTTCCACTGTATGTCCCCACATGTAGCGGAATGACAATAAAGCTCAACTTGAACTTGAACTTTATTTTCTTTCCGTGGAGTTTCGTGTTCTAATGTAAGTTTGCTACAAAGTCCAGCTCCGACTGCACTCGCTTCAAACTTCGACCAGACCAACTCCGCATCCTCAGCCAACGCCCAAGACCTCACTTCAAAGACTACTGAACTCTCAACCAATCAGACACTTCGGGGATCCCCCTGTCTGCAACGAGGACACAACCCCGTTACACAGGCAAAGCAAGCAAGTAACGCCTCCAAGTTCTGAATTGGTGACTTTAATATAAATCTTAGCCTCATTGAGAAACTCAAAGCGAGGGTTAAATAAGTGATTAAGGGTTGTTCAGGTCTATGCAATTGAACATATTGCTGTAAACTTGGGATTTCACATTTTCCTTCTATTAAACTCATCCTTTCCTTACTTTCTCTCTTCCTGCAAGATGTGAATGTGTGAATGCTTGTGTTCATGTGTTAGATTGGTTTATGTCTTAGGTTTATATAAATAAAATCTGATTTATATTGAAAAGAGAAGTATCTTGTGTTTTCTGCTCACAAGTTAATGACTTAATCTGCCGATCTAGTTACAATGCTGTTTAATAGTGTTTTCACTATATTTTGTATTTTAATATCCAGTGCAGAGTTTGTTATACGGCTCGTTCAGTGAATCGCCGTAACACTGATTCTGTTCAAATCCCTATAAAATCATAAATGATTCCCTTTGAACTAAATGAAACTATTTCTTTAAATAACATATGAATATTACTTGTATTACGCTTACAATGGATTCACAGTGTTCACAGTTAATGTAACTTTCTTTTCTTAAATTACTAAATCACCAAGGACCACAGTTTCAGCTAAAATCAATTCTAGGTAAAATTCTAGGTAAAATCAATTCTAGGAAAACTTTTAAAAAAAGCACCCTGAACTAAAGACAATGTCAAAATGGTCAGAACCCCTTTGGGGATTGGTCAAACATGAAGAGTTTAAAACTTGATGAAACAAACAAATCATGAGTATTGGTTTATCTAATCTACCAGCAAGAAGAATAAATTGTTACTATTTTGTAGCTGCTTTGAAGCAATCTGTATTGTGTAAAGCACTATAGAATTAAAGGTGACTTGAGTTTCAGGCTCCATTTGGTATCTAGTTCATGGAAAGTGTCCCATATATTATGTGCTACTGTTTTACAGCTCTCATAATTTTTTCAACCAAATCATGAATTCACCATTACCACTGATGAACTGGTCTAAGTTTTATAACCTTAATGTTCTTTAGCATCATTAATGAACAATCAAGAATAAACACCAACCTATTTGTTCTGTTGCAGTGTGGATTTTCATGTGTACATTAAGGTTTCCTTTTTGTGCAAAGCTCTTCCCACATTGATCACATTTGTGCGGCTTCTCTCCAGTGTGGATCCTCATATGTCCGTCAAGGTTTCCTTTAAATGGGAAACTCTTCCCACATTGATCACATGTGTACGGCTTCTCTCCAGTGTGGATTTTAATGTGATCATTAAGCGCTCCTTTTCGTGCATAACTCTTCCCACACTGATCACAGGTGTGTGGTTTTTCTCCAGTGTGGATTCTAATGTGATCATTAAGCGCTCCTTTTCGTGCATAACTCTTCCCACACTGATCACAGGTGTGTGGTTTTTCTCCAGTGTGGATTTTAATGTGATCATTAAGCGCTCCTTTTCGTGCATAACTCTTCCCACACTGATCACAGGTGTGTGGTTTTTCTCCAGTGTGGATTTTCATGTGTTCATTAAGGGCTCCTTTTTGAGTGAAACTCTTCCCACACTGATCACACATGTGTGGCTTCTCTCTAGTGTGGATTTTCATGTGATCATTAAAGGCTGCTTTTTGTGTGAAACTCTTCCCACTTTGATCGCATGTGAGAAGTTTTTCTCCAGTGTGGATTTTCATGTGTACATTAAGGTTTCTTTTTTGTGTGAAACTCTTCCCACATTGATCACATTTGTGCGGCTTCTCTCCAGTGTGGATCCTCATATGTTCGTCAAGGTTTCCTTTAAATAAGAAACTCTTCCCACATTGATCACATGTGTATGGCTTCACCAGAGTGTGGATTTTCTTATGTTCATCGAGGTGTCGTCTTTGTGGGAAACTCTTCCCACACTGATCACAGATGTGTAGCTTCTCTGCAGTGTGAATTTTCATGTGTTCATTAAGGTTCCCTTTAATTGTGAAAATATTATCGCACTGCTCACATGCATACGGCTTCCCTCCACGATGAAATTTAATGTGAAGATCAAGATTTTGCTTACATGAGAAACTCTTGCCACACTGAGGGCAAGTGAAACATATTTTGTTCAATGAGGGACTCAAGGATCTTTCTTCAGTTTTGACATGATGTTTCTCTTCCACTTCAGTCAGTTCTTCAATCTCCTTTTTCACTTCTAACAGGCCTAAAAAAAGCAAGAATGAAAGCAAAAAAGTTAAAAGGGTTCAAAAGTGTGATTTTCATAAAAATAAATAAATAAATATTATAAAAAACATCAAAAAAACTTATAGGAGAAGGATATGAGAACCCTGACATACTAGTAGAAAGTATGAACATTTTGATGCATTCATTTGAATTAGGTACATTGATCATCCAATTACTTTTAATTCAATACAGGCACAAATCACTTTTTTTTGTACGGAGAGCTATTGAATGTGTTTAAGAACATTTTATATGTCAGGGTTGTAAAATGTTATATAAATATATGTAAAAAAATAAATAAATTGGCAGACTCCCTGAAGCTTGCAATCAGTAAATGTTTCTCAAACCTCCTCTGATTCATTGAAAACCAACAGGAAATTGAGACTTAGGCTCCATTTTGTACCTATTTCATGGAAAGTTACCCTGATATTATTTATACATAAAAAGTCTCTAACGTAGTTTCGCACTATTGCTTTGGGAAAGCATCTGTCAAACTAAAATCAAAAGTGTGATATGGCTTTTTGATATCAAAAAGCAAAAGACTGTGGCTCAATTAAGCATATAGTCTGTTTGCACTGCGTGTTCTAAAGCGAAGTGCGCACTAGGGCTGGGCGATATGTAAAAATATCTCATCAATATTCGAGTTAAAAAATATTGCGATAAAATTGTCTAGCTGAGCTCCGCCTCCACCACGCTCGCCCCGCCCCCGCTGGAGAGAACACAACCGATATTCACCATTCGTCACACACACTATGTTCAGTTTGGCTGATCAGCTCATGAATTGGTGTTTTCCTCATCTCGGAACAGTTCGCATTGTTTACTTTCATCTTCATGGATTTTTAGTTGGTTTCATTTTGTTGTTTGTCTTAGTTACCGGATTCCTGTTCCCGCCAGTCATTAGTTGCTATGGTTATTCATTTTCCAGTCAAACATAAGTTCATTGTCATTGTGTACTTAAGTTCCTCATTTCTTTTCGTTAATTGTCAGGTACTGTTTGTGTTTATGCCTACAAGCAGTTTTGTTTGTGTCTGTTATCTCATTATATGGATTACCTTATTTACTTTTATTTAATATATACGCTTAATCTTCCTCACCTTCCCTCATCTGGAGAACCTTGTGGAATTTATAACTCACATGTGACCCTTACTAGAGATCCTTACGTACACAGAACATGGTGTGTCACATTACTTTTAAGTATTTCTGTATTCGAAGTGAGTTTGAGGCTGGATCCTCTTACTCATTTTCTAAGGCCTATGGAAGTGTGGAGATATTTGTCTTCAGTAAACTCTGTGTAAACTCTGTCAACCTACTGAACTTCAACTTTGACTCCTGGGCCCATATTCACAAAACATCTTAAGGCTAAAAGTAGCTCATAACTTGCCAATTTAGGAGAAGAAAAAAAGAAAGAAAAAAAAGAAAATCAAATGTCAATCCTAAATTTAGGGCTCCTACATTTTTTTGCTCTAAGAGTATTTCACAGAGTGGTTTTAGTGTTAAAACTAGCTCCTAAATCTGTGAAACATTAGGAGTAAGGATACCTAAACCACTAAGACCAAATCACAAACTATCCTCCCTGCTGAAAAAAACAAAAAAAACAATGCAAGCCATCATAGAAATTCTAATGGTTTCCACTACAAATACTATTACAAACCATCAACTTTTATCCATTAAAACCATGTTCCAAGCCACCAATAGAAGGCGACCAATTCCAATAGAGTCCAACAGGCAACATTACAGTTACCAATAAAACCAGTACAATTCCCATTATAACCAGTAAAACCATTAAAACTTTTGTGATTGCTTCTATTGTTTGTTTGTTTTCAGCAGGGATAAAATGGCTGTTGCCGGCAATCTGCCTCAGAACGTAAACATTTTACAAACACACTGCATTTATTTCCACACATTTTCCCAAGAATCTTTTTTGGTTTTGGAGGTTATCCCAACTCCTAACTTTCCTTTGATTATATACTTGTTTTCATTAGCAAGTTGGGCAAAAAGTAACAACTGTTTGGTTTACTTTTAAGTTTGCATGTCTTACTATCAGCCATGATTATTCTACCCTGCTCATTAAAAAGGTGTTCATATGCATACCCGCTAATTGTTTACGAGAAGCATACATGTAAGAGGCTGACAATTAGCTGAACATTTGAAGAGTTTATTTGCAGAAAGTGTCGTGCATTATTCTCCACATATCGCACAATCTGAACCCTAAACACGTTTTGTCAAAAAAGCTGGTATTGTCCACTTTCAAGGCAACGCGAGTTCACTTTTTATTGCAGAAGTCGACAAGCACCCTTGATGTTTGTGAACAGAAGCCGATAATGTCACGAATCTGGTCCATGCTCTCCCGATTAACCACCACTAGAGGTCACCCGTTCACCACTATGACTTTTTCACTCACAACACATTGGACTCCATTTCCCATAATCCTTTTCACTGACGACATGCACAGCTGTTCACTATCTCGCCCACACCTGATTATCATTTCACAATCACCATCACTCACTATTTAAGCCTGGGACTTGCTCTTGCTCACTGCCGAGTATTATTTGCATTTATCACTCTCCTAGCGATAACAAATTTACAGAGCCATTGTCATAGTCTTGCCTTGTTTTCCTGCCGTGTTTGACCCTGCCCGTGTTTCCTGGATTTACCCTTCGCCTCTGCCGTTTGGACTCTGTTCGCTCCTCGTTTGGACTATTGCTTTCGCTACTGGATTATCTCTCTGCCTTGCCCCTTTGGAAACTGTTCGCTGATCGTCGACCCACGCTTGCTCCACGGATTGCTGTGTCTTGCCCTTGCCACACCTGTTTGCCCCTGTCTGACCCTGCCTGTTTTCTGACCATGTTTTGTAATAAAGCTTTGCATATGGATCTGCACATCTCATGTCTCGTCAGCCCCGTAACAGATAAGTCAATTTTAGCTAATCACAGCGCTGTATTCAGTATTCAGGTGACAAGGCTACTAGTCAATTTGAAAAGACGTGCTAGCTGAGAGGAGTTTCGTCAAAACTGATTAAAAGTGATCGAGGATGTATAATTTCGACGAACTTGCTGAACCTGTTATATCTTCTTCAGGGCGTAAAGGAAAATAAAAGCTGAAACGTTTTCATTGAACCTTGCAAAAGCAGCATGCGTGTAATCTCATCCACAGTCTATGATCACAACAACAACGTTTGTCAGGCGTCTACACTGTCAGCTGATGAGATTACAAAGATATTGTATATCATATATTATTTGAAAGTGTTTTGATTCTTTATCGTTCGGTCACACTTACATTAGGGCTTCATTATAGTTAACATTAGTTAATTCATTAGTTAAGAAACTGTCAATGAAAAATTATTGTTAACATTCATTAATCTTAGGTAATTCCAATATTTAATAACATGTTAAAATCAAAAGTTGCAACTGTGTTATTTAATGAGATAACATAAATTAAGGCCTGGTTTCACAGAAAGGGTTTAGACTAAACCAGGATTAGGCCATAGTTAAATTAGGACATTTAAGTAATTTTTATAAACGTGCCTCAGAAAAAACATTACTGGTGTGCATTTTGAGACAAAATAAAGGCACTGATATATTTTAAGATCAGTCGGAGCAAGTTTCTTTTAGTTGAAACAGCTCAGATTTAGATTTTAGTCTGGGATTAGGTTTAAGCCTTGTCTGTGAAACCGGGGGTAAGAGTTGTATTTTTTAACCAAGTTTAATTACTTCTGTAGCAAATGTAGCTATTGCTTATTGTTAATGTTAAGTCATTAAACCTGTTATACTTAATGACAACACTTTTTATATCTAAATTTCAATATCGTGATGATACCGTATACCATGATAAAAGCATTAGCAATTATTCGTAACATATGATACCGGCATATCCCTAATGGGATATTGCAAATTCCGCTACACTAAGTTCTTATATCTATGAAGTGTGAAAACCCCTTTTAACTGATTATTTCACAGCGCTTATGATATTTCTAACTGAAACCAATAAATCTGATGGCCTGTTTGAAGTTTTTATTGAACTTTATTGAAAAATTAAGAGTAAACACCAACCTATTGGTTCTTCAGTATCTTCCTGTTTAATTCTGCAGGGTTCTGGATCAGTCATGTTCTTCAATGTTCGTTCGCCAACTCTGTAGTCTTTACTTGTGGAAATATTCAGCGTTAACTGGTGAATTGCTTTGGGAGGAGCTTCACTGTGAGCAAAACTGCCAAAAACAAACATAAGTCAGTCATAAATACAACAGGAATCATCAAATTGATGCTTTCATTAATTCACACACTTTAAACATGCTGTTTGTCTTTATATATCCAACCAACTAGATGTATGTTTTATAACAAATTCACATATTCTATATATTTACATTTTTTCTGTGAGTCAATGTATTTTTAACATTATTATGTACTTTTGACATGAAAAGGCTATTCAGCAGCAGTTAATTGTGACACTCGCTCTTATTTAGCCTCATCATGGAGATGCGAGACTGTTTCATTAACCAGTTAAATAACGATCATAAAGCAGCATATGTATTATGAACCTAATGTAGTTCAATTTACAACTACAGTCACTGCATATAGTCATAAAAACAGAAAATAAACTTGTTTTGTAGAGACAGAAACTACGTTCCTTTAAAATGAAAGAGCACGACCAGACAATATTTTACGAAGTCAAAACTATTTATCTATATGTTAATATTTATGTACCTCTTAATGGATTTAAAAGGTCCAGCGTGATGAATATCATACTTTGACTTTTGATCAAGAGGTATTCAGTAGCAATGCCATTATGGCTCCAAACGTCGAAACAATCATAGACAAGAACATATGAAAACACACTAAATGTATATATTTAGCATCATATAGTTCCTCACGTCGTTGTCGGTTAGGCTAAATGTTTATTTCAGATAGCAGACGCCAGAAAAGAGGCACAAATAGCACCGAATGAAAACAATACGTTACAGAAAGCATTGTTAATGTACAGCTAAGAGAGAAACGCCATGAACTGTTTACCTGACCTCAGAAAAACTCGACGCTGCGTGCGCGCGCCCGCGGTGACGTCATCAACGTGAGCCGACAACTATTAATAATTAGGAATAAATTATATATACTGTTCTTTATGCCCATTAAAGACCAAACATAGGGATTGCTAAAAATAACATAAGCGGGTTCTTACTCAAAGATCCCAAAGTTTTTTTGTTTGTTTTTTGTTTTTGACATTAATTACAATATTATACTCTTTTGATGAAAGACCCCGAAATGTTCTGGATAAATCTGAAAAGGAATAAAATTGTCGTCTATCAGCTGATTTAAAATAGATGCATGCATACATGGGCCAGATTTTCACTTTCACTGCTTACTCTCATAACTTCTGTATAATGCTTTAAAACTAGTGCTGTCAATCGATTAAAAATCGCACATTTTTCTAAAATTAGTCGCCACCTAACATTGAAGTTTTTAAATGTACTTTTATATTGCAATAATTTCACATTCAATCTTCAAATGTACAATGTACAAATAACATAAAGACAGTATATTTTTTATATTTCTTTAATTGCATTATTGATATTATCACTGATATCAATACTACTGATGTCTCTATAAAATATTTAACCATTGACTGTAGCCATTCAGCATTACAGTATAATTGAGAGCTATCAATTTTAACATTTATTAGATTTAACTTCTAATTTAAGTGAACTTAAAACAATCTTCACATGAACCCATTATAATAAATGACATATAATTGTGCCCTTCAGCAGAAATATACAGAAAATGAATAGATGAACCCCTTAAAGCAATAAAAGTTATTGATTTCCTGTTTTGTTTTTTTTGTTCTTGGATTGATAGACATCACAGCAGCTGGTTATTAGTTTATTTGCCTGCTATTGCTGTAAAAGCTGCTGCTGCTGAACGTGACGCGGATCTGACACGCATCTTATTTTCTCTCTTTACCTTTCCTGACCCACGTCAGGTCTTAAAAGTCTCTACTAATGAGCGGACGAGTTGAATCGGGTGTTTTAGATGAGGGAGGCAGTGCTGGGGTGCCTCAGTACAGTTTTTAAAACCATTTCAGAGACATAAATGTGACGCACATTCATACACACAGGCAGCTTTAATCGCCTTTTTGGTAACTTCATCTCTTAACTGACGGCATAACTGGGACATTGCATTCACATATTTTCTTTGGCTGTTTGAAATTAAATGATACAGGTTACAGCGCGCGCCGGCACCTTTTGTGCGTGCATTTGAAGAGCGCGCGCTACGAGCACAGTATCTTTCACGCGCTCGTTTGATATGGAACACCGGATGGGTCATAATTCGCCATTAACCAGGCGCGTGGTGTCCAGAAAACGCCTGTTTTTACGGCGTTCTAGTCGAAAAACCGCCGTACATTACGGCGTTTTCACGGCAGAACCGCCGTCAATATCGGCGTTTATTGATGCAATCCAAAAACGCCGTTAATTTCGCTGTTTGGCCATCCATAATGCGTCGTAGTTTATGGCGCTCCGTCTGACAAAGACGGCGTAAAAAAACGGCGTTTTCTCTAATATTAAAATCAGCCCCTCCTTTTCTACACAGTCCAGCCCCTTTAATGAAGTAGGCAGTCATGACTAGTAGAATGTGGAACTGAATGGCGATCATCTGCTTCATCCTGTTCAGTAATGTTAGTGTGACCAACATTTGGACTTTCATCATGTGATATTTTTACTTTTTCATTGGGTACACGTGTATCTTCGTCTTCTTTATCATATGTAGGCTACACAAATTGTACAATTTTATTATCCTTTGTGTATGTTGATGTTTGTCAAATACGGTGAGCATACGCTTGTAAGTATCTACTGTTAGCTGAAGAGCAGTGGTCTGGCTCATTGTAACCTATGTTGCTTTAGTGAAGGGAGTTCAAGTCTGAGCTCCGATGCTCTTTTTTCACCTTTTCGTTTGTGGTGTATTACAATGGCTTTTCAATTTTGGAGAAACTGCCCTTTCTGCAAATAACAGGAATAACGGGAAACGTTATTATTCAACAGCTTACATGAATCAGTTGAAGCAGTGGCGTCGGTTTTTATTGTTGATTAAATTTGATTTGCCATATGAAGGTGCTTGTTTTGCTCCTTTAGTACAATATAAGTACATTTCTGTTGAATAAAAAATGTCAAAATTCTGGCCTTTTTTTCTACTGTGATGCACTACTGCAATATTATTATTTCCACTCAATTAATAATGCTGTCATTAAAACGACATCATTTTCTCGTTTGAACGACATCTGTTCTCCTTAAACGATATATTTCCTCGTTATAACAACATTATGTCATAAAATCGATTATTTTTTCCCGTTATAGAGATTACATGTGAGCCAGCTAAGGATTGTCGCTGCTGTCCCACAGGATCTGACTTGCTGAAGATGATCAGATTAAAACAGTTATTTTGAATAACCGACTCGGGCTTGGGATATGTCCAATGACTCAAGTTTGATTTAACACCAAATCAAAATGAGAACAAACAAACCAAATAAAGATAATTGACAATGGTGATAAGTGACGTTTTATTAACACATTTCGGGAGGAGCACGCGCAGATAATTAACACGGCTATCACATTCAGTTATCTTGTTGCTAAGAAACGTGGATCGATTTACATCACATAGTGGTAAGCACAGTTCTCCGATTGAAAAGTTTACAGTTAAATTAAGTAAAATTTTATTTTTTATATTTTGTTTGTTTTTTTATAACAGATGGAACACCACAATGCAGGATCATCGTGCCCCAAAACCTGAACGAAAATCAGTTTCGAACGGTACTAAGGGAAAAGTTTAGTAACCTACCAGACAGGTTTGAATTATGCAGAGTTAGCAGCAATAGAAAGGTCATCCCCCTTCAGCTGTCTAACATGTGCCCAGCTGACATTAAATCAAGTAACATGCTGGGACGATCAGCACTTTATATCAGGCCCCTGGTAGGCAACCTTTTTATATCATAAACATATTAAATGGTTCTTTTCATATTTTTCAGCTCTGAAAATATTTTTTTTAGGCATAACAGTATCTTAAGAACTGTAGTGGATGTAGGGAAATAATTATAGGTTTGTTTATATTTTTAAGGACATTCAAAACCAAGTCACTTCAGATGTCCAGGGAAATCCTCAGGCCACTGAAACATCTCCATCCTTTCCCCAAAATCAGGCTACATCTCCAGGTCATAACCTGTCCACTCCTCAACACTTATTCTCTTCAAATACATCATCCACATCTGCCACAAATCCCTCAACCTCCACTACAACAAATCACTCGTCTACATCAGATCAACCCCTCTCTGAAGACGATGTTAGTATTTCATAATGTGAGATACTGAGTTTAAACTCTCATTATGCATATGGACAGAAATAACAAATCTTTTTTTTTTTTTTTTGCAGCATAATCAGCAAACACATGCAACTCATTCTGAAGAATCAAGGTTGTGATTTCATTTTTAAAAGCAAAGTAACATTTATAACATAAGTAATGTTGTAAATATGCCCAAAACATTATTGATTTTGTTTTTGTGTGTGTGTGTGTGTGTGTGTGTGTGTGTTTTTGGAATGGAATATATTGCAGGGAGTCTGTCTAAATTGGCTCGTCCTCTGATTCAGATGATGAAATTATGCTGGCTTCACCCATAAGAAGCTACAGTCCTGATGTATGTTTAACCAACACTTTCAGGATCTTTACACATGTATGTTAATGTTCTTTATTAATTTATCCTGCCTTTTCACAGATACAAAAAGACCTTGCATCAATTTTGACAGAATTCAGACAAGACAATTTAGACTTCACCACCAGTGTCACCGTTGTGGCTCGCCGAAGGAAAATATTACACAGTGCATGTGTTGCACTTGATAAGTCTTACTTTGATTGGCATAAAATTCCAAATGTGGAATTTGTTGGGGAGATGGCAGATGACTATGGAGGACCACGACGAGAGTTTTTCAGGTAAAAAAAAAATTACATTAAATTGTCATTGTTTTATTACTTTCAGTGACTACACATTTTAAGTTTTGATGACATGATTGTTATTACAGTTTAAATAAGTTATTACATGTATTCATACACATGTACCTTCAGTATTAATTCACGGAATCATCTATATACTGCCCCAAAAATTGTTTCAAAATAACCTGTTTTAAAACAATTCATTTTGGTTATCTCTCTTTTTTCAAGGCTTCTCATGATAGAAGTGCAGGAATCACTTGGTATATTTGAGGGAAAACCCGAGAATCTGATCTTTGCATATAATCAACAAGCACTGCTGCAGAATAAATACTATACTGCTGGAAAACTCATCGCATGATCCATTGTGCACAATGGCCCTGGGATCAGATGTCTTAACCAGCATCTTTTCCAACTAATGTGTGACCAGAAACCAGATCTAAGCACATTTAACATTGAAACATTCCAGGATGCAGATTTGCAACAGCGACTAAAAAAGGTACTAATTACATGTTAAATGTTTTTCTTCAGTCGTTGTTAGATATTTTATTGTTCCAATGTGGCATTCACGATTTGGAAGATAAAGGGTTGAAATACAAAAGGATGTATAATAACACAAATGGTACCTACTTGATGAAAAGCAAAGTAAGAACATGTAGAACAATTCCCTAAATTTAAACAGAAAATTAGCAACTTAAATACACAGAGATGATGAAGTAAATAATGAACAGGTGCTAGAATGAGTCTATGGTAACTGAAGACTGGTGCAAAAATAGGACAAAAGAACACAGGTAGCTGAGGAAAAGAAACCAAAAGCCAAAACTGAATGAAACTGTTACAGTTACCAAAGGATGAGGTCTCCTAATTGCTCAGTTAAACTGTTTAAATAGTCATATGTGAGTCAGGGAAAAGATAAAAGAGAATTACAAATTCTGTTCTCTTTTCTGTATGTCTTTTGGATGAAGGAAGAGCTGCTCTTCTATTATGCTGTTCTTCTTTGCATTCAAGGGTAATGGGCAATGTGTAATCTATTATCAAACATGGATATTTATTAAGTCATGTTTTAATAATGCTAACTGCTTATTTCCATAATCGGTAAATGTAGCAGAGGGTGGTAACTGACAAGTAATGTTTAGTTTTATACAACTGGGCTGTGAAGTGAATCCACAAATGTACTGAGCGATTACCTAATGCTGGGTTAAAAAATAACCCAACCTTAACCCAGCCGCTGGGTAACTATGGGACAGAACGCACGCTGGTTGTTTTGACCCAAGTGCTGGGTTGAGCTATTTGACCCAGAATGCTGGGTTGTTTATTTGACCCAACCAGTGGGTCAGGTTAACTCTGTTGCTGGGTTAAACATTACCTAAATATTGGGTTATTTGTTGTCTCATTGCCTTGCTACCTTTATATTTACAGATAATAGCAATAATAATAATAAATAACAACCACAAAGGAATGCAAAATTATAATTTCTTTAATACAATTACACAACACAAATGCAACTGTAAATGTAATTTAATGAGTTTTCACATTTCTTTTTAAACATTACTTTTTTAAACATTACATTCACATAACATCCAACCCCTACAGACACAAATAAAACAACGGTTTTTGTAGATCAGGTTCTTTAAAACACAAAACTTTGTAAACTAGGTACAGTAGATTCCTATTCTGTGTCAACATTGCAGCATCATAACACTATGAAATTGATTATTGCCACATGAGAATCAGTCCAAACACTGTGCAGACATTTACTTGAAAAAAAAAGACCTTAAAAGATCAATTTCAGTATGAAATGATCAAATTCTGAAAAAACAGCCATACAGAAACGTTACACAGACAGTAAATTAACTAAACTTACCCGTGTGTTTCTGACCTAACTATAGTTCATATATTTTCCATGAGGCGTTAAAATAAGTATATAAAACTTTGCACGCACGAGTGCACACACATAAATACATAACGATAAAGAGATTGTTGAAGTCTTTTTCGTCAACAAAAAAAATGTAGGCGGCTACTTGATTCACAGAATAACGCTAACGTTTACCTGCACAGCGACAGATCAAATTTCACATTAACCATGAAATCAATGTGCTCTTACTACAGCTTATTAAAAATAGAGGTAAATATTCATATCATCATATTAATTTACCTTATAATCTTGCTTGCTGCGAGTTGCTTGACCGTCTGACGACGAGACGAGTGAAGAATCCAGAAAATTTGATGAAGAGGAAAAATAAACAAACTGGTTGGGTCAAATTAACCCAACCCAGGTGTTCAATTGTGAAAGAACCCCTTCCAGTCCATTTGAGCCAGCATGAACAACCCAACTATGCATTTACAGTAACTCAAACAACCCAAAATTATGACCCAGCATAATTAACCCAACAATGTGTTTACAGAAATAACCCAACATTTTTAAGAGTGTATCATGTGCAGAACTGAAAATAGTTTTTACCCATTACAGCTCAATTTCAACAACACTTTATTTAGATTTTACAGTGCAAGACCACAGAGGACATGGAAGAGATCAAAGCAGAACTGGGGGACTGGATTGCTGAATGTGGGATCCCAAACGTGTTCTCTGCAGTAGTGGCTGATATTCCATCAATTTATGAACAAGTTATCAGCCACTACTTGTATCACAGGTTGACTACTTTACTAAAGTGTAATTTGTTGCGTTTATACAGTACAAAAATTTTTATTTTTTCAGATTATTATATCACTCAGGAGAGATTTTTAACTAGAAATTGTCATTACACATTACATTTTGTAATAAACATCAATCATTTGTACATATAGTTATAATATAAACTATAAAAGTATTAATAAAGTAACGAATGTGGTATTTTAGAATCTCTAAATTTTACTTAAAAATATGAGTTACTTTAAAATCTGATTAATAACTAATAACCTTTAAATATATTTGCTTGTTTTTTAGGGTTGCCAGCATGATACAACAGTTTGTTGCTGGGATGGATGCATGTGGACAGCTGTGGCAAACAGTACAGAGGAGATGTACTAACTTCGCTACAATGTTCACATACACACATGAAAAACTCTCCCGAAGTGATATTCGGGACCTGTTCAACATCAAGTGGAGTCCACAAGGCAGCAATAATAGAGAGAGGGAGGAGGACACCATCTTTCTCTGGGAGTGTTGGCTGATGTCTATTGAAAGTAAGCAATGCAAATCATTTATGCCATATGCATTGTGCATAATGTTGCAAATTTTTTGTACTGTTCTCTGATTTCCATAGATAAGGAGCTAGACGGTACCTTTGAAGATATTCTCATCTTCGCAACGGGAGCGGATTCTGTACCCCCACTGGGTTTTCCACAGGAGTGTGAGATCCAGTTCTACGATCAAGAGCGGATTCCATACTCCTCAACCTGTGCCCTTGTTCTGTATTTACCAAGAGGTATTACAGAAGAAACTGAATTTAAAGACCTTCTGCTGCTGGCCTTAAAATACTCCTTTGGTTTTGGAAAGGCTTAAATGTAGTTTTGTTTGTTTTCCCGTGACATTCTTGATATGTGTTTGAATGCAATGCATGTAAATACTATTAAAGTATAAAGTTTAGAATAATTATTATTTTTTTTTTTTTTAAGAAATCTCTTCTGCTTTATTTGATTAGATTAAAATAAGATGTGTTAGACACGATTTATTTTAAGGCTTTATGGCATTGCTATGGTTGGGATAGATAAGGGGAGTAGTCCCACTAAAAATAAATAAATAAATTTAAAACGCTGCCATTGTTTAAAATACATTTATTTCATACTAAGTAAAATTCGAATCCATTAACAGAGCTTAATTTACTAATACGTCTATACATTTATAGCTTAAGTTTGACAGAATACCAAAAGTACAATTGCAGAGTATTTAAGCACATGACTGAAATAGGCTATGTAAATGTATATGTAGGATATTTAACACAAAATAAGTGTATAGTGTTCTGGATCCCGGATCTCACTGATCACATATTTGATGCTTTGTCTGAAGTAAGTCATTTATCTGTTTACACATCCATCCAAACTGACCGCATGGGATCTTAATAAAGTTTGACTTGACGTGTATAAATGAGCGGAGCGATTCTGGATAAACTGAGAATCAAGAAGAACAATTTTATTTTTAAAATCGATTTCACTCTTCTTTTACCGTGATTCTGGAAAAATAGACAACTTAAACTAACGCTTAATTTTCTATAGTTTAAAAAAAATAGCTGCAGTCTATTTATATGATTCAATAACTCCCTCATTAAGACTGTTCCCTTCCTGCACGAATCAACGTTTATTTGAATCAATCTCTTTTTAAGTCACTTGTCTCATCTGCTGGCGTTACGTTATTGATATGGTCGATTTTTAAAGCGTGACTTTCAAAAAGGTGATTTACTCTATTCTGTTCGTTATTTCCGAACTATAGACTTTTATTCCAGTACATCTGTGACTATTTGTAACAGAACTAGTCGTACAAAAGACTGTGTAGAGATGTTTAATCTAGGCTAACTGCTCTCTCTGGTCAGCGGGAATGTCACAGTGTGATTCAAGGCTTTAATAGACATATAGCTACATCCTGTCATTTATGAGATTGTGTGGGTGATCAAATCTGTTTGCAATCTGGCTATTTATATAAATATCCAAAACTGAACTGTGTTTCCAAACTGTGTTTAGGGGTATGAACACGTGGTAAGTGTTAAACTACCAGCCAGCAATGCAGTCATCACGGACAGTTAAATTTCTGGTATTTGAAGAACAAATAAAAATGTAGCCTAGCCTATAAAAGTGAAGGGAATGGACCATCTTTTAAAAGAGCTGGGGGTTTTTTTAGCAAAACAAAGACCCAATCTTGTAGGCCACTTGCCTATAGCATTTTCCTTGCATAACGCATATTACAATTGTTTAATCTTATGATTGATGAGCTGTAACCTCCTATGCCTATACACCCCTAGGCTAGGCTATCCTAAAATGGAAATAATAATGATAATGATGATAATAATAATAATAGACCTAATGATACCAACACCAATCAACTTTCACTACTAATGCACATACTACTTTAATTAGTTTAATGAGTAGGCCTAACTAACGTGGAGCTGATGGTGTTTTGGATGCTGAAGAGCGCAGCAATGGACGGCGTTTAAAGTGACAAAGAGCGCCGCAAAGGACTGCGTTTAGTTTTTAGTTTTTTTTTTTAAAGAACCAGGCTTTAAAAAAATTATGAGATCTTGGTGGAGAAATTGTACTAATAACCTTACGAATATATTGTAAACACTTTAAAAGAGACATACTTTTGTGAAATATGTTTTTTTTTTCTGTTTTAGAAGGATTAACATTGCCTCAAAAGTTTTTAATATTTTAGGGGTGGATAAATGTATCAGTTATTTATTATTCATGCAACCATATTTTGCTAGTTTTCATTAACCATTCCTATGGTGCTCTTATCTTTAGCATGATTTTGTTAAAATGTATCTATTAGGCTGTACTAAATGAAATAGCATTGACATTTTCGTGGTTTGCATATTCCATTTCATTTTGTAACTTGTTCAGCAGATCTGATTGATTCTGTGTTAAATACAATTTTTTAGGCTTACTTCCATGCTTTATACTGTAAGAATGCTGCGCTGCAGTCATTTATCAATTCACGAGTTCACACTTACATATAATAATAACGAAGTACGTTTATTTGGCGTGCTGTCCACGGAGAGGGCTCCGAGCTCAGTTATCATTCCCGAGCCCGGGGTACTCCCCTCGACCGGGGCGAGGGTACGAGCTCGGCATTTAGCCCGGTCCCAGAGTGCTCCTCCCCGTGCTGGGCTGGAGGTGAGGAGTCGGGGTGGTGGAGGAATGCTGGAAGACGAGAGATAATGACGGTAAGACTGCTTGGTTATTTATAGGGGTTCACTCTCATGCTGATGCTTGGATAGGTGGTGTAATTGCTAATGATGAATTGGCCGTGTTAATTATCTGCGCGTGCTCCTCCCGAAATGTGTTAATAAAACGTCACTTATCACCATTGTCAATTATCTTTATTTGGTTTGTTTGTTCTCATTTCGATTTGGTGTTAAATCAAACTTGAGTCATTGGACATATCCCAAGCCCGAGTCGGTTATTCAAAATAACTGTTTTAATCTGATCATCTTCAGCAAGTCAGATCCTGTGGGACAGCAGCGACAATCCTTAGCTGGCTCACATGTAATCTCTATAACGGGAAAAAAGTATCGATTTTATGACATAATGTTGTTATTACGAGGAAATATATCGTTTAAGGAGAACAGATGTCGTTCAAACGAGAAAATGATGTCGTTTTAATGACAGCATTATTAATTGAGTGGAAATAATAATATTGCAGTAGTGCATCACAGTAGAAAAAAAGGCCAGAATTTTGACATTTTTTATTCAACAGAAATGTACTTATATTGTACTAAAGGAGCAAAACAAGCGCCTTCATATGGCAAATCAAATTTAATCAACAATAAAAACGATGCCACTGCTTCAACTGATTCATGTAAGCTGTTGAATAATAACTTTTCCCTTTATTCCTGTTATTTGCAGAAAGGGCAGTTTCTCCAAAATTGAAAAGCCATTGTAATACACCACAAACGAAAAGGTGAAAAAAGAGCATCGGAGCTCAGACTTGAACTCCCTTCACTAAAGCAACATAGGTTACAATGAGCCAGACCACTGCTCTTCAGCTAACAGTAGCTACTTACAAGCGTATGCTCACCGTATTTGACAAACATCAACATACACAAAGGATAATAAAATTGTACAATTTGTGTAGCCTACATATGATAAAGAAGACGAAGATACACGTGTACCCAATGAAAAAGTAAAAATATCACATGATGTCCAAATGTTGGTCACACTAACATTACTGAACAGGATGAAGCAGATCGCCATTCAGTTCCACATTCTACTAGTCATGACTGCCTACTTCATTAAAGGGGCTGGACTGTGTAGAAAAGGAGGGGCTGATTTTAATATTAGAGAAAACGCCATTCCCCTTCAATTCGGTCACTCTACATTGCTTTGGGAAATACATTTTCCTCGAATATTACTGAAGCCTTATTGAATCACGCCAGTGAAACTGGCCAATGGCGTTCAAGCGCGCGAAATATGAGGGGGCTCGTCACTATATAAAGCAGCGCTTGTACGTCATCCATTCAGAATTTTTTCCTTCAGCAAGAAGCCTATCAAAGGATCTACTACTCACCGTGATCTACACGCTGCAGCGGACACGACTTCTTCCCCTGCTGTGTTCCGGTGAGCTTCGGACGAACAATGATGACCTCTCGCGATTGCCTCTCCTGTGTAGAGCCAATCGAACCCTCCGATGGCCACGACTCGTGCGTCTTCTGCCTGGGTCGCGCCCACGCAGAGGCGGCGCTTGGGAGGTCGGACTGCCCCCACTGCGGAGATATGAGTCTCCGGACTCTCAGGCTCCGTGTGGCCATCGTCCAAGGCGATGTACTCGCCCAACTAGCTCTGCCGCGCTCTTCCTCTGAGCCAAAGAGTAAAGTGCCGCGAGTTTCTAATGCGGATCTGTCCGGGTCGGGTGACGAGACCGTGCCGGCTCAGTGCCCACACGCTTCTCACCCCCCTGCTGCAGGTCCCCTCCCAGTGCGCTTCATGGCCGCTGATCTCCGCCCCTCCCCCAGCGTGCAAGATGTGGTGTCTTTCGGAGCCATGGAGGAGGATGAGGATGATGCCATCTCGGTGGCAGCGTCTGCGAGAGAGGAGTGGTCCAACAGCCCACTGGATTACACTGCGCCCGGCAGTGACGCTGGGGACCTCCATCACAGTGATGTTGAGCTCCTACGCGTCCTGACCAAGGCGGTTGATGAGCTCGGTCTGGAGTGGGCGCCTCCTACCGAGCCGGCCAGAAGCCGTCTGGACGAGTGGTTCCTCCAGTCGGACCGCGGCCGAAAGGACACCCAGCGGAGACCCAGCCCCTTTTTCCCGGAGGTGCACGACGAGATAGCGAAGTCGTGGAACGCACCGCTCACCAGTCGGGTGCACAATCCAGGATCCTCCCTTCTGTCGTCAGTGGACGGCGCCGACCGAGCGGGGTATGTCAAACTTCCCCCCATGGAGGAAGCCGTCGCTGCCCACCTCTGTCCTGCAGCCGCGGCGAACTGGAGGGTGAGAAACAACGCGTCTCTCCCCTCTAAACCTTGCCGCGCCACCGCAAACTTCGCTAGCAAGGCTTTCTCGGCGGCGGGCCAGGCAGCTTCAACACTGCATGTGATGGCAATACTTCAGGTGTATCAGGCCAAGCTTCTTCAGTCCCTGGATGAAGGTGGCCCGGACCCTGAAGTCTTCAAAGAGCTCCGACGCGCCACAGATCTGGCCCTCAGAGCGACGAAGGTGACAGCTAGAGCGATCGGCCGCAATATGGGGAATCTTGTGGTGCTGGATCGTCACCTGTGGCTGACTCTGACCGAGTTGAAAGAGTCAGAGAAGACGGCTCTTCTGGACGCTCCCGTGAATCCCTCAGGTCTCTTTGGAGCGGCGGTAGAGACGTTCACGGAGCGCTTCGTTGAAGCGCAGAAGCAATCGAAGGCCATTAGCCACTTCTTACCAAAGCGCGCTGGCGCGATCCCTACTGCGCGTTCCCGCTCATCCTCACTCAGCGCAGCGCGCGGGAAGACCGTTCGCCCCTCCTACTGCGGTTCGGCGCGAGCATGAGCCAGTGGTGAGGCCAAGACAGCCTTGGCCGAAGCGCCGCCAGGGCTCGAAGGGCCAGAGACCCCGCCCTGACAGAGACAGCAGGCCACCGGCTACGGAATTAAAGCCGCGTTCCTGATGTTGTCTCTCGGAGGAGGAAAGCTACACTCAGCGCTGAAGACGAGCCACTGAGAAAGTCTGCTCGCTCCGCTGTGTGTGTTCACCACGCCCCCTTGCCTGTGGCGGGCGGCGAGAACGATTGTCATGTTTGTGTTTTGACTGTTCCACAGTGCAGTGCAATAAAGTAAAAAAAAATACAAAAATCACCTCAATATCAGGGCAATTTTCCTCCTCTCACTCCCCTCTCCCCCATCACTCACTCTCACACTCGTGTGGTATTAAACTCCCCGCCCCCCAACGGCGAGTTATCCCTCACGGTGTGCAGTCCGCCTCGCCCGCTGTCACAGTTCACAGAAGCGTGGCAGGCACTGCCAGGGGTATCAGAGTGGGTTATGAAATCAATAAAGAACGGCTACACGCTTCAGTTCTTCCGCAGACCGCCCCGTTTCAACGGTGTGTTAATGTCCACTGTACGGGAGCAGAATGTCTCAGTTCTGCGAGAGGAAATTCACAACCTTCTCGCAAAGCGCGCTGTAGAGGCAGTCCCCTTCACAGACCGCGAGAGCGGCTTCTACAGTCGTTATTTTCTGGTGCCAAAGAAAGACGGCGGGCTCCGCCCAATCTTGGACCTGAGACCGCTGAATCGCGTGCTTTCAAAGCGCTCGTTCAAAATGATTACGCTGAGACAAATCCTCTCACATATCAGAACGGGAGATTGGTGTATCTCCGTGGATTTAAAGGATGCTTATTTTCACATTCAGGTAGCCCCCCGCCACAGGCGCTTCCTGAGATTTGCATTCGAAGGGATAGCGTACCAATTCACGGTCCTGCCCTTTGGCTTATGTCTGGCCCCTCATACGTTTACGAAATGCATGAATGCTGCTCTCTCTCCTCTGAAGCAGAGCGGAATGCGCATCCTAAACTATCTCGACGACTGGCTAGTGTTAGCCCAGTCAGAGAGCTCGCTGCTCAGCGACAAACTCAGACTCCTCGCTCACGTTCAGAGCTTAGGACTGACTGTAAATATGCGAAAGAGCATGCTGGTACCGAGCCAGAACATCTCCTTTTTAGGAGTAGAGCTGAACTCAATCAAAATGCGAGCGCGTCTGTCGGAGGAGCGCTCACGAAAACTGATCAGTTCTCTCGCAGTCTTCAAACTAGGGCGTTCTCCCCCGCTGAAATGCTTTCAGAGGACGCTCGGCCAGATGGCTGCCACCTCGACAGTGTGCAATCTAGGGCTCCTACATATGCGTCCGCTTCAGCTCTGGCTAAAGAGCCGGGTGCCACAGAACGCATGGCGCACGGGCACCTTGCGCATCAAAGTGACGCGCGACTGTTTGCATACGCTGAACCCTTGGCGCGATATGACTCTATATCGCCGGGGTGTTCGTATTGGCCAAGTGATCAGGAGAAAGAATGTCACGACAGATGCATCGAGTACGGGTTGGGGAGCCGTATGCGATGGCAGACCAGCCTTCGGGATGTGGTCAGAAACGGAGAAGTCATGGCACATAAACTGTCTGGAGCTCCGTGCTGTGCACCTAGCGCTCGAGTGCTTTCTCCCAGACATTCTTCACCGTCACAGTCTCATCAGGACGGACAGCATGACAGTGGTAGCGTTTATAAATCACCAAGGCGGTGTGAACTCACGGCCACTGCTGCAACTGGCGAGAGACCTCGTTCTGTGGGCAGATCGACACCTCCTCTCCATCCGGGCAGTACATGTCCCTGGACGCCTGAACTACGGCGCGGATTTACTGTCGAGGGGCGGGATAATCGACGGGGTGTGGAGATTACACCCTTTGACAGTCAAAATGATTTGGAGTGTATTCGGCAGGGCGGAGGTGGATCTCTTCGCATCAGCAGAGAACACTCACTGCCCGCTGTTTTATTCACTGACACACTCTCCCCTGGGAGTGGATGCACTAGCTCACAGCTGGCCGAAAGTACGCAAGTATGCCTTTCCTCCAGTGAAACTTCTGCCTCTGCAAAATCAGAGAGGAAAAGGAATCTGTTCTGCTAGTGGCACCGAAATGGCCCAATCAGCCGTGGTTCCCAGAACTGGTGGAGATGCTGGTAGCCCCCCCGTGGACTATCCCACTGAAGAGGGACCTTCTCTCTCAAGCACAAGGGACGATTTGGCACCCAAATCCGGAGTCATGGAGCCTTCATGTCTGGCCGCTCGACGGAGCTTGCCAGTAACAGATGCGCTTCCTCAGCGCGTGCTGAACACTATATCTGAGGCTAGGGCTCCCTCCACAAGGCGTCTCTACGCACATAAATGGAGAGTTTTTTCAAGTTGGTGCGTATCGCGGGGCGAAGACCCAATCAGCTGCCCAATATCAATAATCCTTGTCTTCCTTCAAGAGCGATTTGATAGCGGTCGTATGCCATCCACATTGAAAGTGTATGTGGCCGCTATAACAGCCTTTCACGCGCACATCGAAAATCGCCCGATCGGCAGAAATGACCTGATCATACGGTTTTTAAAAGGAGCAAGAAGGCTGAACCCTCCTCGACCTTCTACTCTACCTACTTGGGACTTGGCGCTAGTGCTTGACGCTCTCACGGGACCCCCGTTCGAGCCCATACAATCAGCGAGCTTGCGAGCGCTCTATCTCAAGACAGCGCTCCTGCTCGCGCTGGCCTCTGTTAAGCGAGTTGGAGACCTACAAGCGCTTTCAATTGACGGCTCGTGTATTGAATTCGGGCCAGGTGATTGCAGACTCACCTTGAAGCCTAGAAAAGGTTATGTGCCTAAAGTGCTTTCGACTCCATTTAAAGCGCAGGTCATATCACTATCTGCTTTCCGCCCCGAAACACCAACCGGGACAGAGCCGCTTAATACACTGCTGTGCCCTGTACGAGCGGTGCGTACTTATATCGAGCGCTCTAGACAGTTCAGACTCTCGGAGCAGCTATTCGTATGTTTCGGTGGACGTACAAAAGGACTGCCTGTGTCCAAGCAAAGGCTGTCACACTGGATCGTCGACGCAATTGCTTTGGCTTACAGCTCTAAAGGTGTGGAATGTCCGATAGGGGTTCGTGCCCACTCAACCCGTGGCCTCGCATCATCCTGGGCCTGGGCAAATGGCATATCTATTCAGGACATTTGTACTGCGGCAGGCTGGTCGTCACCCAGCACTTTCGCGAGGTTTTATAACCTAGATGTGTCGTCGCTTGCCTCGCATGTGCTGTCAGTGCGAGCAGCGCACGTGCTTACTCAGCCATGATCTGAGATGTGTATTAATGGTTTCGACTAGGTCGTATACACCCTGTATAGACGCACCACCAATTCAATGCTGTCCCTATCAGTTTATCACAGTATTATGATATAGTTCACCACGTCTTTTAGGACTTGGTCACCATCATACCGGTACGGCTGTGCATTATAACATGATTTCATTGAAATTAAACAATTTCAACTAATCTATTTGTGAAAGCGCCGAAGCCGCCGCCATTTCCCATTCTTGTTTCACCGGAGTTAACTCCGCCCCTGATGTGACGCGGCATCGTCTAGCTGCCGCGCCCCCTGACTTTACATGGTTTCGACTAGGTCCTGTAGACCTGAGCTGTGTTTACTAAGAGCGCCAATATCATTGCCGTTCTCATTACGGCTCCGAATGTGAAACTTGACATACTTAGTCGAGCTTGGCTCCATCGCTGTGACACGGCGGGATTTTATACGTTCCCAAAGCAATGTAGAGTGACCGAATTGAAGGGGAACGCTCTCGGTTACTCACGTAACCTCGGTTCCCCGAAATGAGGGAACGAGACATTGCTCTTATTGCCGTGTCACCGAGCTCAGGATCTTACAATGCTTAGTTGCTTCAGTCAAAGATTCTGAATGGATGACGTACAAGCGCTGCTTTATATAGTGACGAGCCCCCTCATATTTTGCACGCTTGAACGCCATTGGCCAGTTTCACTGGCGTGATTCAATAAGGCTTCAGTAATATTCGAGGAAAATGTATTTCCCAAAGCAATGTCTCGTTCCCTCATTCCGGGGAACCGAGGTTACGTGAGTAACCGAGAGCGTTTTTTATGCCGTCTTTGTCAGACGGAGCGCCGTAAACTACGACGCATTATGGATGGCCAAACGGCGAAATTAACGGCGTTTTTGGATTGCATCTATAAACGCCAATATTGACGGCGGTTCTGCCGTGAAAACGCCGTAATGTACTACAGAACGCCGTAATGTACGGAGGTTTTTCTACTAGAACCGCGGTAAAAACAGGCGTTTTCTGGACACCACGCGCCTGGTTAATGGCGAAGTATGACCCATCCGGCGTTCCATAGTTTGCCTCGCGCCTGGCCCGGAGACGACGTTAGAGCACGCGTCTGATACGTCTCCTGTTTGATTTGGTCATAAAGACATTATGCATCTAAATAAACGCAATCATTTTCAAGAAAAAAGAGACAGAGGCAGCAGTTGTGAATGGGGTGGCCAACCCTAGCCCCGCCCCTGCGTTAATTGCGTAAAATATTTTAAACGCGTTAATCTGAAAAAATTAATCTCCTAGTGTCAATAATTTTGACTATTTAAAACCAATTTGGGGTTTTTATATGATACTGGATATGAAGAGTAAAACCGTTAATGATGCAGACAGACAGCCATCTCTTTCAATCTCAGTCAGTGAGGTGAGATATAATTTATTAGGCATTTACAAGCTTTAATATCAAGTATTCATAAAACTTCATTTGCATTTCAGAATTATTAACTACATGTTGTTGAATTATAAGACTAAGATTAATGTAAGCATTGCACTGAAACGTGCTGGATCTGAAGATGAACTGCTTAATCTGATTTCAGACATCTGTCTTTTGTATGACTGAGTAGAGAATTTAACCAAGCGAAACTTTTCCCACACTGAGAACAGTGATACGGCTTCTCTCCAGTGTGGACTTTCATGTGACCCTTAAGACGTCCTTTTCGGGCAAAACTCTTCCCACACTGATCACATGGGTACGGCTTCTCTCCAGTATGGACCCTCTCGTGTGTTTTCAGATTTTCTGACTGACTGAATCTCTTGTCACAGTGTGAACACTTGTAAGGTTTTTCTCCAGTGTGAGATCTCTGGTGCCGTCTCAGTTGAGGACTATCAAAAAAGACATTCCCACACTCAAAGCACATATGATTCTTCACACCGCTGTGTCTTTTCTGGTGTTTTTTTAATGCTGCCAGCTCACTAAAACTCTTTCCACACAAAGAACAAATGTGAGGCTTCTCCTGTGTATGAACTTTCAGGTGGTTCTTCAGGGCATCTGACCTAAAAAAATCTTTACCACACTGTTCACAGTTATATGGTCTTTTTCCAGAATGATAACGCAGATGTAATTTAAAGGTGCTTATCTCACTGAAACTCTTTCCACACTGATCACATGAGTATGGCTTCTCTCCAGTGTGGATTTTCATGTGACTCTTAAGGTGTCCTTTTTGGGCAAAACTCTTCCCACACTGATCACATGGGTACGGCTTCTCTCCAGTATGGACCCTCTCGTGTGTTTTCAGATGTCCTGTTTGACTGAAACTCTTGTCACAGTGTGAACACTTGTAAGGTTTTTCTCCAGTGTGAGTTCTCTGGTGCTGTTTCAGTTGAGCATTATCAAAAAAGACATTCCCACACTCAAAGCACATATGATTCTTCACACCGCTGTGTCTTTTCTGGTGTTTTTTTAATGCTGCCAGCTCACTAAAACTCTTTCCACACAAAGAACAAATGTGAGGCTTCTCCTGTCTATGAACTTTCAGGTGGTTCTTCAGGGAATCTGACCTAAAAAAACCTTTACCGCACTGTTCACAGTTATATGGTCTTTTTCCAGAATGATAATGCAGATGTGATTTGAAGGTGTCTGCCTTTCTGAAACTCTTCCCACACTGATCACATGAGTATGGCTTCTCTCCAGTGTGGATTCTCACGTGTTCTTTAAGTCTTGCTTTTTGTGTGAAACTCTTCCCACACTGATCACAGGTGTGTGGTTTTTCTCCAGTGTGGATTTTAATGTGATCATTAAGCACTCCTTTTCGTGCATAACTCTTCCCACACTGATCACAGGTGTGTGGTTTTTCTCCAGTGTGGATTTTCATGTGTACATTAAGGTTTTTTTTTTGTGTGAAACTCTTCCCACATTGATCACATTTGTGCGGCTTCTCTCCAGTGTGGATCCTCATATGTTCGTCAAGGTTTCCTTTAAATGAGAAACTCTTCCCACATTGATCACATGTGTATGGCTTCACCAGAGTGTGGATTTTCTTATGTTCATCAAGGTTTCGTCTTTGTGGGAAACTCTTCCCACACTGATCACAGATGTGTAGCTTCTCTGCAGTGTGAATTTTCAGAATTTTCAATTCTCTGCAGTGTTCATTAAGGTTCCCTTTTATTGTGAAAATATTATCGCACTGCTCACATGCATGTGGCTTCCTTCCACGATGAGATTTAATGTGAAGATCAAGATTTTGCTTACATGAGAAACTCTTTCCACACTGAGGGCAAGTGAAACACATTTTGTCGCTTGTTTTCAAAGAGGGACTCAAGGATCTTTCTTCAGTTTTGACATGATGTTTCTCTTCCACTTCAGTCAGTTCTTCAATCTCCTTTTTCACGTCTAACAGGCCTAAAAAAAGCAAAAATGAAAGCAAAAAAGTTAAAAAGTGTGATTTTCATAAAAATAAATAAATAATATAAAAAAACATCAACAAAAACTTATAGCAGAACGATATGAGAACCCTGACATACTAGTATAAAGTATGAACATTTTGATGCTCTCATTTGAATTAGGTACATTGATCATCCAATTACTTTTAATTCAATACAGGCACAAATCACTTCTTTTTTTTGTACGGAGAGCTATTGAATGTGTTTAAGAACATTTTATATGTCAGGGTTGTAAAATGTTATATAAATATATGTAAAAAAATAAATAAATTGGCAGACTCCCTGAAGCTTGCAATCAGTAAATGTTTCTCAAACCTCCTCTGATTCATTGAAAACCAACAGAAAATTGAGACTTAGGCTCCATTTTGTACCTATTTCATGGAAAGTTACCCTGATATTATTTGCTTTAAAGCTGCAAAAGAGATTTTGGTTTATATTGAACAAATATCAATGAATCAGTGTTTCCCATTAATTTCCTACAATGTGGCAGACCGCCATAGTCTAATCTTTGCAGCCACAGTTACAAAATTAACCAAAAATATTTTAAAACTTCTCCTAAAAACATAAAAAGTCTCTAACGTAGTTTCACACTATTGCTTTGGGAATGCATCTGTCAAACTAAAATCAAAAGTGTGATATGGCTTTTTGATATCAAAAAGCAAAAGACTGTGGTTCAATTAAGCATATAGTCTGTTTGCACTGCGTGTTCTAAAGCGAAGTGCGCACTAGGGCTGGGCGATATGTAAAAATATCTCATCAATAATAGAGTTAAAAAATATTCCGATAAAATTGTCTAGCTGAGCTCCGCCTCCACCACGCTCGCCCCGCCCCCGCTGGAGATAACACAACCGATATTCACCATTCGTCACACACTATGTTCAGTTTGGCTGATCAGCTCATGAATTGGTGTTTTCCTCATCTCGGAACAGTTCGCTTTGTTTACTTTCATCTTCGTGGATTTTTAGTTTGTTTCATTTTGTTGTTTGTCTTAGTTACCGGATTCCTGTTCCCGCCAGTCATTAGTTGCTATGGTTATTCATTTTCCAGTCAAACATAAGTTCATTGTCATTGTGTACTTAAGTTCCTCATTTCCTTTTGTTAATGGTCAGGTACTGTTTGTGTTTCAGTTTGTGTTTATGCCTACAAGCAGTTTCGTTGTGTGTCTGTTATCTCATTATATGGATTACCTTATTTACTTTTATTTAATATATACGCTTAATCTTCCTCACCTTCGCTCATCTGATTATTCTACCCTGTTCATTAAAAAGGTGTTTATATGCATACCTGCTAATTGTTTACGAGAAGCATACATGTAAGAGGCTGACAATTAGCTGAACATTTGAAGAGTTTATTTGCAGAAAGTGTCGTGCATTATTCTCCACATATCGCACGATCTGAACCCTAAACACGTTTTGTCAAAAAAGCTGGTATTGTCCACTTTCAAGGCAACGTGAGTTCACTTTTTATTGCAGAAGTCGACAAGCACCCTTGATGTTTGTGAACAGAAGCCGATAATGTCACGAATCTGGTCCATGCTCTCCCGATTAACCACCACTAGAGGTCACCCGTTCACCACTATGACTTTTTCACTCACAGCACATTGGACTCCATTTCCCACAATCCATTGCACTGATGACATGCACAACTGTTCACTATCTCGCCCACACCTGATTATCATTTCACAATCACCATCACTCACTATTTAAGCCTGGGACTTGCTCTTGCTCACTGCCGAGTATTATTTGCATTTATCACTCTCCTAGCGATAGCAAATTTACAGAGCCATTGTCATAGTCTTAGTCTTAAGTCATAGTCTTAGTCTTGCCTTGTTTTCCTGCCGTGTTTGACCCTGCCCGTGTTTCCTGGATTTACCCTTCGCCTCTGCCGTTTGGACTCTGTTCGCTCCCCGTTTGGACTATTGCTTTCGCTACTGGATTATCTCTCTGCCTTGCCCCTTTGGAAACTGTTCGCTGATCGTCGACCCACGCTTGCTCCACGGATTGCTGTGTCTTGCCCTTGCCACACCTGTTTGCCCCTGTCTGACCCTGCCTGTTTTCTGACCATGTTTTGTAATAAAGCTTTGCATATGGATCCGCACGTCTCATGTCTCGTCAGCCCCGTAACAGATAAGTCAATTTTAGCTAATCACAGCACTGTATTCATGTTCACTATTCAGGTGACAAGGCTACTAGTCAATTTGAAAAGACGTGCTAGTTGAGAGGAGTTTCGTCAAAACTGATTAAAAGTGATCGAGGATGTATAATTTCGAAGAACTTGCTGAACCCGTTATATCTTCTTCAGGGCGTAAAGGAAAATAAAAGCTGAAACTTTTTCATTGAACCTTGCAAAAGCAGCATGCGTGCAATCTCATCCACAGTCTATGATCACAACAACAACGTTTGTCAGGCGTCTACACTGTCAGCTGATGAGATTACCAAGATATTGTATATCATATATTATTTGAAAGTGTTTTGATTCTTTATCGTTCGGTCACACTTACATTAGGGCTTCATTATAGTTAACATTAGTTAATTCATTAGTTAAGAAACTGCCAATGAAAACTTATTGTAAACATTCATTAATCTTAGGTAATTCCAATATTTAATAACATGTTGTTAAAATCACAGTTGCAACTGTGTTATTTAATGAGATAACATAAATTAAGGCCTGGTTTCACAGAAAGGGTTTAGACTAAGCCAGGATTAGGCCATAGTTCAATTAGGACATTTAAGTAATTTTTATAAACGTGCCTCAGAAAAAACATTACTGGTGTGCATTTTGAGACAAAATAAAGGCACTGATATATTTTAAGATCAGTCGGAGCAAGTTTCTTTTAGTTGAAACAGCTCAGACTTAGATTTTAGTCTGGGATTAGGTTTAAGGGTGAATCCCAATTCTCTGTTTTACCCCTTCCCCTTAGTTTTGCGCGTTCACGTGAGAGTAAGGGCTATCCCAATTCTCGTTTTGATCGAGATAGGGGTAGGGTTAAGGGGAAGTGGTATATACCCCTTAAAAACAAGCATTTTCGCGAGCTTACTTGAAACCAAGGGGTACCCAGAACACACTGCGCAACCAGCAACAGTGGCGGCCAGATCATCCAGAGAGTATTTTCGGCTTAAATAATTTATTTAAAAATTACACCAGTCTTGATTTGTGCTCTACACAGTCCTGTACATATACATTTGCAACCATGTTCTTAATTGAAACGTTTTAAAAAATTGCTAGTTTGCTACACTAACGTTACATTGCTGATTTGCACAACAGTCCCGCATTTCTCTGACTAGCCTTGAATGGACTCCATGCATGTCTACAGTTTGAACTAAACTCCGTTAGCAGCGAATTTCGTTTGATATCAGTGCATAACACTACTTGCTTTGGAGACATCGATACGTGCTTTACATATACCGTCCTGTATCACACAGGGACGGTATATGTAAAGCACGTATCGATGGCTGAAAACGAGCAGAAGTTTCTTAAATCAAAATATGCTGCAAAGCAACTATGGGATGGCAAAGTTTGTGATCAACGCTTGTCGCCTCTGGTGACGTAGCAGCCAGCTAGCGACGATGTATGATGACGTAACCGTAACCAAGTGGTGTCTCATTTCATAGGAGTATGTTTTCACCCCTAGCGCTTACCACTCGGTTTCGAGGGATAAGGGCTAGGGGTAAGACGAAGGGGTAGGGGAAGGGGAAGGGGTAAGACAGAGAACTGGGATTCACCCTAAGCCTTGTCTGTGAAACCGGGGGTAAGAGTTGTATTTTTTAACCAAGTTTAATTACTTCTGTAGCAAATGTAGCTATTGCTTATTGTTAATGTTAAGTCATTAAACCTGTTATACTTAATGACAACACTTTTTATATCTAAATTTCAATATCGTGATGATACCGTATACCATGATAAAAGCATTAGCAATTATTCGTAACATATGATACCGGCATATCCCTAATGGGATATTGCAAATTCCGCTACACTAAGTTCTTATTTCAAGTGCGAAAAACCCCTTTGAACTGATTATTTCACAGCGCTTATGATATTTCTAACTGAAACCAATAAATCGGATGGCCTGTTTGAAGTTTTTATTGAACTTTATTGAAAAATTAAGAGTAAACACCAACCTATTGGTTCTTCAGTATCTTCCTGTTTAATTCTGCAGGGTTCTGGATCAGTCATGTTCTTCAATGTTCGTTCGCCAACTCTGTAGTCTTTACTTGTGGAAATATTCAGCATTAACTGGTCAATTGCTTTGGGAGGAGCTTCACTGTGAGCAAAACTGCCAAAAACAAACATAAGTCAGTCATAAATACAACATGAATCATCAAATTGATGCTTTCATTAATTCACACACTTTAAACATGCTGTTTGTCTTTATATATCCAACCAACTAGATGTATGTTTTATAACAAATTCACATATTCTATATATTTACATTTTTTCTGCGAGTCAATGTATTTTTAACATTATTATGTATTTTTGACATGAAAAGGCTATTCAGCAGCAGTTAATTGTGACACTCGCTCTTATTTAGCCTCATCATGGAGATGCGAGACTGTTTCATTAACCAGTTAAATAACGATCATAAAGCAGCATATGTATTATGAACCTAATGTAGTTCAATTTAGAACTACAGTCACTGCATATAGTCATAGAAACAGAAAATAAACTTGTTTTGTAGAAACAGAAACTACTATCCTTTAAAATGAAAGAGCACGACCAGACAATAATTTACAAAGTCAAAACTATTTATCTATATGTTAATATTTATGTACCTCTTAATGGATTTAAAAGGTCCCGCGTGATGAATATCATACTTTGACTTTTGATCAAGAGGCATTCAGTAACAATGCCATTATGGCTCCAAACGTCGAAACAATCATAGACAAGAACATATGAAAACACACTAAATGTATATATTTAGCATCATATAGTTCCTCACGTCGTTGTCGGTTAGGCTAAATGTTTATTTCAGATAGCAGACGCCAGAAAAGACGCACAAATAGCACCGAATGAAAACAATACGTTACAGAAAGCTTTGTTAATGTACAGCTAAGAGAGAAACGCCATGAACTGTTTACCTGACCTCAGAAAAACTCGACGCTGCGTGCGCGCGCCCGCGGTGACGTCATCAACGTGAGCCGACAACTATTAATAATTAGGCATAAATTATATATACTGTTCTTTATGCCATTAAAGACCAAATTGCTAAAAATAACATAAGTGGGTTCTTACTCAAAGATCCCAAAGTTTTTTGTTTGTTTTTTGTTTTTGACATTAATTACAATATACTCTTTTGATGAAAGACCCCGAAATTTTCTGGATAAATCTGAAAAGGAATAAAATTGTCGTCTATCAGCTGATTTAAAATAGATGCATGCATACATGGGCCAGATTTTCACTTTCACTGCTTACTCTCATAACTTCTGTATAATGCTTTAAACTAGTGCTGTCAATCGATTAAAAATCGCACATTTTTCTAAAATTAGTCGCCACCTAACATTGAAGTTTTTTAATGTACTTTTATATTGCAATAATTTCACATTCAATCTTCAAATGTACAATGTACAACAACCTAAAGACGGTATATTTTTAATATTTATTTAATTGCATTATTGATATTATCACTGATATCAATACTACTGATGTCTCTATAAAATATTTAACCATTGACTGTAGCCATTCAGCATTACAGTATAATTGAGAGCTATCAATTTTAACATTTATTAGATTTAACTTCTAATTTAAGTGAACTTAAAACAATCTTCACATGAACCCATTATAATAAATGACATATACTTGTGCCCTTCAGCAGAAATATACAGAAAATGAATAGATGAACCCCTTAAAGCAATAAAAGTTATTGATTTCCTGTTTTGTTTTTTTGTTCTTGGATTGATAGACATCACAGCAGCTGGTTATTAGTTTATTTGCCTGCTATTGCTGTAAAAGCTGCTGCTGCTGAACGTGACGCGGATCTGACACGCATCTTATTTTCTCTCTTTACCTTTCCTGACCCACTTCAGGTCTTAACGTCTCTACTAATGAGCGGACGAGTTGAATCGGGTGTTTTAGATGAGGGAGGCAGTGCTGGGGTGCCTCAGGACAGTGTTTAAAACCATTTCAGAGACATAAATGTGACGCACATTCATACACAGGCAGCTTTAATCGCCTTTTTGGTAACTTCATCTCTTAACTGACGGGATAACTGGGACATTGCATTCACATATTTTCTTTGGCTGTTTGAAATGAAATTATACAGGTTACAGCGCGCGCCGGTGTTATGGATCAACTGGGGATCGTGTTAACTGGGGACATGCGCGTGCACGCTAATAGTTTTACCTGAGTTTCCAGCATACGTTGGACCTCCACAGATTCGTCACAGGGAATTTTCAAGGGAACAGATTTCAAAGCTTTCCACATTATTTGTGAATGTTTTGTATTATTATTGGACTCTGTTGTTCCCCTGTCGATGTTCAAATGTATCTGACGCGGTTTAAGGGAAGTCGTAATGCGTTTTCAAGTCGCGTCTCAGACCACGCTCAGATTAATTTGTTTAGGCTAACTTACATTCGTTTCAATATATATATATTATAATGACAATTGTAAATTCATCAAATAAGGTGTTACTTTGTTTCTTTGCAACGCGTGTGTAGGCAGTTGTTCAAAAATATTACTTAATTAGTGTAAATGAATTCGAGCATCAATATTGCTGAGGTCACCTTTATTTATACAGCACTTTATACAATACAGGTTGTGTCAAAGGAGCTTCACAGTGTTAAATACTGAAATAGTGTGTCAATGCAAAGAAAGTTCAATTCAGCTGTAAAGCAGCTCTAATGTGAGGACAATAGTAAACAGTCAGTTTCTCAGTTAAAGTCAGTTCATTGTTGATTCAGTGCTCAGTTTATTTGTGCTGATGACTGTCGAGGTGAAGAAGTCTTCTCAAGGGATCTGTCTGTAGGGCACATCTAGTTGTCCTGGTCTCCGCTGACATTCAGACAGAGGTGGGTAGAGTACTCAAAAACTGTTCTAAAGTAAAAGTAGTTCTAGAAATATTTACTCAAGTAAAAGTAATAGTCTGAATAGTTAATTGAGTAAGAGTAAAAAGGTATCGGATAAAAAAACTACTCAAGTAGTTAGTTACTAGTTACTTTGGATCATATAGGTACTGAATATAGTCTATTTTTATTTAGATATATAGATTACATTTATGTAATGTGTATGTGTATACACACACACACACACACTGCAGTTCAATATATATATGTATAAATATATATATATATATATATATATATATATATATATATATATATATATATATTATTTTATTTTTATTTTTTCAGTAGGGGAAGTCGTGGCCTAATTGTTAGAGAGTCGGACTCGTAATCCAAAGGTTGCAGATTCGAGTCTCGGGCCGGCAGGAATTGTAGGTGGGGGGAGTGAATGTCCAGCGCTCTCTCCACCCTCAATACCACGACTGAGGTGCCCTTGAGCAAGGCACCGAACCCCCAACTGCTCCCCGGGCGCCGCAGCATATGGCTGCCCACTGCTCCGGGTGTGTGTTCACGGTGTGTGTGTGTTCACTGCTGTGTGTGTGCACTTTGGATGGGTTAAATGCAGAGCACGAATTCCGAGTATGGGTCACCATACTTGGCAGTATGTCACTTCACTATTTTAATGTAATTTATTTCAGTGATGCAAATCAGAATTTCCATCAGCCTTTACCCCAGTCTTCAGAGTCACATAATTCTTCAGAAATCACGTTGATTTATTATCAGTGCTGCTCTTTTTAGCTTTCTATTCATCAAAGAATACTGAACAAAATGTCACAGGTTCCAAAAAATATTAAGCAGCAAAACTGTTTCCAACACTGGTAATAAATCGATATATTATAATGATTTCTGAAGGATCATATGACTCCGAAAACTGGAGTAACAGCTGATGAAAATTCTGATTTGCATCACTGAATTAAATTATATTTTAAAGTAAATTAATTATGTATTATCCTATAACCTCAAATGCATATTGACGGATCTTCTGTTCTGCAAAATGTAAACAAATGTAGCCTATATTTTTGCAAGCGTAAATATTGTAAAAATATGAATATTAATTGTGTCTAGAACAAGCCGCGCGCCGCTGCGCAGAGCTTGAGTCATGAAAAAGTTGTGGCTGTTGAGTGATTGTCACAGGACTTTAAAAAAAATACAGTATGGAAAATAGAAAAATAAGATATGAGGCAGTAAGAAAGATCCTACAGCATGGTTCACTTTTATTAGACGCCTGTCAATCACTTTGTCACCTTAAAAATGTAAACATTCCATACATGTGACATATATCGCTCACACATATTGTGGAAAAATGCCTTCCTGTGTTCATCGCACATACAGTATTAAAGAGTTTGGCTTGAATCTTGCTCTGCTCATAACATGTTTTCTACGGTCGGAAACACAAGCATAGTCTGGCAAGAGACTAGGCCTATATGTAAAATGAAAAGCATGAGTCGTGAACTTAGAATTAACTTTAGACAAAGTGTTCTCTACATGTTCAATGAAACAGATTCACAGCATTTATATTCAAGCACCTAACTGAGCATAATATACAGTACAATACAGACAAACGTATATAAAATTAAGTTAATTTAATTGATTATATTACTATAAGAAACTGAACACAGAATTGTTCTGAACAGAGTTGTAAGCCAATGCAAAATGTTGATTTCAGATCAGTCACAAATCCATCAAAAAATCTGATAAAAAGTCAGATAAAACAAATCAGTTTTTGAACTTATGATTTAATCAATGAAATGAGCTTTCAGTGGCCGTTTACAGGTGATCTGAAGACATCAGCATAACGAATGAGGTGAAAGGAAACTACTGAGATGAACTAAGAGGCTTAGCAGCTGTTAATAGAGAAACAAGCCTTAAATGATTATCACCAGATATCTCACTTTATTATAGGTGTTTGTAGTAGAATCTGATTATTTGAGTTACTTTTTTTTTTGCTTTTTTTTAACTTTCTTTGATAAAACATCAATAATACATCAAAACAAATACAAATGACTACTACTTTTGTGTGTGTGTTGGAGAACGTTTCATTAACCACCAGATAAATAACTACTGTAAAGCAGTGCCCATATCAATCTACAGTTAAAGTTTCCATTAACTGCATTCATCTCAATAAAAAACTTAGATCGATATACAGAAAATGACAATGGTCACAAAACCTTCAAAAATGACGAGCTTGACAGATGTAATATGTCAGTTTTGGTTTTGTTCTGTTTCTTCCTTATTTGGTTCTTCCTGTTTTAGTTTCTGACCTAGTTCTGTTAATTAATTATCCCCATCACCTGTGTCTGATTAATCATCTTGTTTCCTCATTTGTTCCTCACCCTTTAAAAGTCCTCAGTTCTCCTTGTTTAGTTGTCGTATCTTAAGTTAATATTGGTTTATAGTGGTTGATGCTTAATAAATGTACCTTTTTGTTATTCTCTGTCGTGAGCGCCGTTTCTACAACGACCTACCGTGTCAGAAGATCCGACCGCCACAACAAAGGACAGGATTACAGAGATGTTTACGGTGGAGAGCAAGCTGTGGGGTTTGCGGCAGGCTGGTCGGAAGTTGGCGCGGTATGTGCAAGATTTCATTGAGCTTGTTCACCAGCTGAGCTGGCCTGACGCTTCTTTGGGTGCGTGCTTTCTGCTGGGGCTGGACAGTGAGACTATCAGATACGAGCTTCCTCATTCCGATTTTTCCCTGGTCGAATTAATTAATCTTATTTTAGTTTTGAATGGCTCTATCTTCGAAGTGAAGAGTTTCCAGTCTCGCTGCCCAGTCTCCGCGGAACCACGTCACGCCAACTTACCTTCCGCCAAGGACCTCCACATACCGTTCCAACGGTCCGAGACGCCTGCCCAGTTCCAACCGTCCCATTACCATCTATGTCACTGGAGATGCGCTCAGTCCAGTTCCGCCCGCGGCGAAGAGGATTCTGCCTGGGGCAAAGAGGATCCCGCCGTACTCGGCGACAGATGTTCCGCCCGTGGCGAGGAGGATGCCGCCGAAAAGGGCGACGAAAAGGGTTCTGCCGCCCACGCCTCTGAGGAGTCCTCCGATTCAGGACAGGGGGCTACTGGATGAGGCTCTTCCCCCGGAATTCTTGGCTCCCATGCTCACGCCAGTGACTGCTCCTCGCCAGTGCCATCTAGTGCCTGCTCCTCGTCTGTGTCCTCCTATCCCTGCACCTCGCAAGAGGGTCCCGTCCAGCCCACCTGAGTTCCCGCTGGTCCCGTCCAGCCCACCTGAGTTCCCGCTGGTCCCGTCCAGCCCACCTGAGTTCCCGCTGGTCCCGTCCAGCCCACCTGAGTTCCCGCTGGTCCCGTCCAGCCCACCTGAGTTCCCGCTGGTCCCGTCCAGCCCACCTGAGTTCCCGCTGGTCCCGCCCAGCCCTCCTTCGTCTCCGCTGGTTCTGTCTAGCTCCGCTCCTCCAGAGCGCCCCTCAAGCGCCCGCTCCACCTGAGCGTTCCCATGAACCTGCTGCTCCTCCAGTATGGCCGCCAGAGGGGAACTTTCCAAAGAAATTTTTTGGGGGGACCATATAGCCTCAGTTTGTGTGGCCAGGCCAAGGCCACAAAGGACCCCGATCCGCCAAGGCCGCCCAAGGACCCCGATCCACCATGGCCTCCCGAGTCTCCAGATCCGCCATGGCCTCCCGAATCTCCAGTCCTGCCATGGCCTCCCAAGGCTCCGGATCCACCATGGACTCCCGAGTCTCCAGTTCTGCCATGGTCTCCCAAGGCTCCTGATCCGTCCTGGAGGCTTCCCTGTCCTATCCTGGTCCTGCTCCAGCCTCCAGGATGCCCGCCCCCCCCCCCTCCCTGACGTTACTGTTACGGTGCGGTACGCACCTTCCGGGGGGGGAGATACTGTAATATGTCAGTTTTGGTTTTGTTCTGTTTCTTCCTTATTTGGTTCTTCCTGTTTTAGTTTCTGACCTAGTTCTGTTAATTAATTATCCCCATCACCTGTGTCTGATTAATCATCTTGTTTCCTCATTTGTTCCTCACCCTTTAAAAGTCCTCAGTTCTCCTTGTTTAGTTGTCGGATCTTAAGTTTATAGTGGTTGATGCTTAATAAATGTACCTTTTTGTAATTCTCTGTCGTGAGCGCCGTTTCTACAACCACCTACCGTGACAACAGAGCTATATTTTAATGTTTAAAGAGGTACAATTTTCTTGTATCAAACTTAAAACAGCTAATACTCTTCTCACTTCAGAAAAGTTGCTGCTGATTGTCGTTTGAAGACGTCTTCTTAAATGGTGCATTCCCGCTACCTACTGGATTCGAATGTGGATCGGAAAATGTTTGGAAACAGGGAAGACATAATAAAACTGTATATTATTGTTAAATTTTAAGGACATTTGTACTTAACCATAACTAACATTGCTTGTTCTTGCAGGATTAACACTTAGGCTACATTAACATTTACTGCTATAAAACGCTATAAAATCTTGTCATCTAGGGTAGAGTGGGGGAAAACGCTCCCCTGCTGTTTTTTCCCAAAATAACCACAAGCTAAAGTCAAGAGAATTTTTTTTTATTATTATTGTAACTATGGGCTACGTTGACAAGAGTGACAGAAGTTTTTCCTTCTGAATTAGAGTGTGTGGGTTTTTTTTTTTTTTTTTTTTTACTTGGAAAAAATACTATCATTCTGGACATCTGTCTCTGGAGTTTTGGTTCCTTGCCGCTGTCGCCTCTGGCTTGCTTAGTTGGGGACAAATCATTTCCAGCGATCTCGTCGACCTGATTGCAATTTTTTTTTTTTTTTTTTTTTCATTTTACACTACTGACACACTATCAGAGGTGGGTAGTAACGAGTTACATTTACTTGAGTACATTTTTTGGGTAACTAATACTTTTAGAGTATATTTTAAAATGGGTACTTTTACTCTTACTCAAGTATATTTTTAGAGAAAAAACGGTACTTTTACTTCGTTACTGTGGGCGACTCTCCTCTCGTTACTGTATCTTAATGCAATACAAGTTAAAAATGCTTTGGTTTATTCCAAACGCGCCGTTTACTTTTCTCTGGGCAATGAACGATGCCCATTCGCGAATGATTCATTCTTTTGAGTCGATTCTGTTTTATTTCTTTATCAAACCAGTTGGCAAATCAGTGATCGGTTCGCGAATCAGTTTAAATGATTCGTTCAGTTCCCTGCCGCACGCGCTGAGTCTTTGAAGCGGTTCTCACTCAGATAACAGAGTTTAAGAACATCAAGAGCGCTGAAGACGTGGCTTTGGATCTACAGTCAGTTGAAAGCAAATCTGCAAAGGCTCGTTTGCTAGAGCTATATGAAGATCTTTTATTTTACTGTTCCACAGGTATAGGCCACGATACCACTATGACATTACCAGTTTGTTGTACATGTACCTTACATTAAATAGAATGTATAATTTATACATTAAATAAGCTGTCACAGAGTATGAAATGAAAGACCCGCGGAACCCGCGTTAGCTCTGCGCAGCGGCGCGCGGCATGTTCTAGACACAATTAATATTCATATTTTTACAATATTTACGCTTGCAAAAATATAGGCTACATTTGTTTACATTTTGCAGAACAGAAGATCCGTCAATATGCATTTGTTTCGTTATGTTCAGAGCAGTCATGTGAGGCGTTTTCAGAGGTTATAGGATAATACATAATTCATTTAGCTACTTTAAAATATAATTTAATTCAGTGATGCAAATCAGAATTTTCATCAGCTGTTACTCCAGTTTTCGGAGTCATATGATCCTTCAGAAATCATTATATCGATTTATTACCAGTGTTGGAAACAGTTTTGCTGCTTAATATTTTTTGGAACCTGTGACATTTTGTTCAGTATTCTTTGATGAATAGAAAGCTAAAAAGAGCAGCACTGATAATAAATCAACATGATTTCTGAAGGATTATGTGACTCTGAAGTAGGGATGCAACGATTATAGATTTTGCTGGTACGATTATTGTCTGATGAATAATCACGGTTTTACGATTATGACGATTATTAGGCATTTATTCATTTCCCAACATTAATAATGTATAAAATCACATGAACACTCTTTAGATGTTAAAGTGTTATTTATTGCTGGCTTTTGAAACAGAAATAACACAGTAACCAACAATACAGCACAAAATAATAATAAACAAACAACAAACAAAAGTCCATCTCTTCCATTAGAATTAAAAAAGGTGACCGCTGCTCTGTAAACATCCATGACAGTATTTCTCTTTTGAAAATAATGAACGAAAGAACAATAGGTAGGTCCCATGTGTTAACATTAGTTAAAGCAGGTTAACATTAACTAAAAATGTGCAATAGCTAATTGTTGCAGTAGTTAATATTCTTTGTTAATGTTGATTAATAAAAAATACAACTATGTTAGTTAATGTTAGCTCCATTGAATTATATTAAGACAACTTTTGATTTTATAATGTATTATTAAAAGTTTAAATTAAGATAGCATTATTAATAAATGCAGTCATTGTTTTTTTTCATGTTAACTAATGGAACTTGTGTTACTGAACAATAATAACGAATCAGTCGTTGATGTATAGATAGGCCCACTGCTCTCTATTATAGATCAGTGGATGGGCCATGTTTTAGGTTAGAAAAAATGTTTGAAAATAAATAGCTCATTAAGTCTTTAAGTAAGAATTATTTGATGCTATTGTGAAGACTAAAGCGAATATAAATATCTAAATGACTGTGAGTGTGAAACATTATTTACACAGTTTTAGGAAAGTAGCGCAGCTTATTTGTTTACTGGGTTACCGGGGTAACGGCAGCGGCAGCGCCCTCTAGTGGCGAATGTGCGTCATTCAGCGCGTCTTCACTTTAACTCGCTCCGCTTTTCTTCTCATCTGTGCTCATTTAAATTAAACCGTTGCCTTTTTAAAGTTCTAAAGTAATCATATGAGGCTGCATCGCAATTTTTCCATAAATAAACAGAATAAATTAATACGTTTGTTATAGGCTACTGTATAAGTTAGGCTGTTTTGTATTTTTTTTTTTTTTTTGTATTCGCACTTGTGCTCCTAAATACATTTTCCAGTTCGCACACATCTATTTTTAGTCGCAAATGCGAGTGAAATGCTCGCACTGTGGAGCCCTGCACACTACTATCGACAGGCATTTCTTTGGTGGAAATAAAGCTTTGCTGTTTAGTCCCTCTGTCACTAGCTAATGTAATTAGTGTAGTAGCCTCCGTGTCTCTGATAAGCAGCGCGTCATTTGAAGCTGGTGCACCACTAGTGTGACTTTGTTTTCATTTTGCACAGGCTGCAACAGTTCAGCTCCGTGCAACAGAAACACTCGGTTTTGCGAAACCTTTACGATTAATTAACCGTGACGTTTTAAAGCGCGGTTAATCGCGGAACCGGTTAATCGCTGCATCCCTACTCTGAAGACTGGGATAAAGGCTGATGAAAATTCTGATTTGCATCACTGAAATAAATTACATTAATATATATATATATATATATATTTGAACGGCAGTGGGTGTGTGTGTGTGTGTGTGTACACATACACATTACATAAATGTAATATCTAAATAAAAATAGACTATATTCAGTATATGATCCAAAGTAACTAGTAACTAACTACTTGAGTAGTTTTTTTTATCCGATACTTTTTTACTCTTACTCAAGTAACTATTCAGACTATTACTTTTAATTTTACTTGAGTAAATATTTCTAGAACTACTTTTACTTTTACTTGAGTACAGTTTTTGGGTACTCTACCCACCTCTGCACACTATTTCCTTTTTTTTTTTGGATATTGTGCAGTTGCTTTGACACAATTTACATTGTTAAAAGCGCTATATAAATAAAGGTGACTTGACTTGACATTATTTACTAAAGAAGACACTAAAATGTTATTCAGTGTCACAGTAGTTTACATACCCCCAAAAAATTATGTCAGGCATATTTAAAACAAGAATCATAGGATGGAATTAAACAAGAATATTTAAGGATCACAGTGCAGCCCCAAAATATTTGACCAATTTCTGCAACATATCCTTCAAACCACTCGGTTTTACCCATTTGGCAGCAAGAATCATTTTAATTATACCTCTCTTATATATTCATAAGAACAGGTCAGAATAAGTGTGTTTCACTTTTAC
Source organism: Barbus barbus (assembly GCF_936440315.1). Taxonomy (NCBI): domain Eukaryota; kingdom Metazoa; phylum Chordata; class Actinopteri; order Cypriniformes; family Cyprinidae; genus Barbus; species Barbus barbus. The sequence continues at coordinate 11,302,397 of NC_136737.1, forward strand.
ATTTAAGTCATAACTTTGGAACGACATGAGGGAGTATAGGGTAGAGTGAGGGAAAACGCGTTTGACTATTTTTGAGAGAAAAAATTATGTAATTCTGAAAATATAATTATATTTTTTATTAAATAACACAAACTCCCTATTAGTCTAGTAGCCAAGTAGGTGAACCCGGAAATGTTGAGTACACCAAAGTTTTATTGCAGAAATGTGAAGTATGGGTCCCCAGCATACAGAAACTACCGGATGCTAATTTGCATATGTTGAGCAATTTGCATAATTTGCATAATTAGCATTATTAGCTTAATCGTCCATTTTGACCACATATTTTGCACTGAATGGCCAATTTCTACAATATGTGAGTGGTTTTAGAGGTTTTAGAGGATGCTGATTTCATTTCTGGCATTTTCGGATTTCAAAGAGCTAATTTTAGTACATATTTTGATTTATTTAGGCAAATTTTGATTACTTTCAGTCATAATTTTAGGTTATTTTTATGGTAAACAAAATATTTCAGAATCATGAGTGCTCTTGTGAATGTTGATGCATTGTTTTCAGGGTGTAGAGAGGCTGAATCCCCTCCTGACACTTTTGAAGATTCAAAATTGCTTTTTGGATAAACAATGAATCTTTGTTAGGCTGAATGTTATGCATTTCTGGATGAAAAAGCAATGCGGGTATTTGACATAACTTGGATCCTGCAACTGTACGATACATATTAATGGGGTAGCTCTTTAAGACACCCAATGAGATGACATCACCTAAGCCCATCACCATGTGTGATCAACGAACTATGTACAAATATACACTATATACATGCCATATAAGACAGGCCCCGCAAGTCGCTAGGGCCATGCCAGAATGGCAGAAGGGCTGTCCAGGTTGGTCCGCAAGTCGCAAGATCCAACGAGGACCCAGTTAAAACTCCGCCAAACGCAAAGTTAAAACTGAGTCTGGGCAACCCGGGTCAGCCCGCAAGACTAACCAAGAGGGCCTCACCTCCGCACCACACAAAGCACACACTGGCTACCACCTTCAGGCAAACTGCTATGCCTCACAATTAATTAACAAAACGCAGCCTCATCATCTTCACTATCCTCTTCTGTTCTGTCATCATCTTCTCCAGACCCTTCATCCCTCTCTTTGTGTTCTTGGTGTTGTGTAAGTATGTTGCAGCATATACCATCATTGCCTTTGCAGGAACAATAACTGGTACAGGCCAGACCTGCAGCTGCACTTTGCTGATGTGCAAGGTTTCAACCCGGCTTTGCAACCACAGCTGACAACATCTAACAAAGCAGGAGGAGCAACTGGACTTGAATCCTGGGTGGGCATAATCAGTTCCTCTCCTTCCTTTAGACCCATCTTCTTGTCCCATCCAAACAAGGTGATATCCACAGCCGGTGGATCAGGCTGGTCAGCTGCTTTCCATAGCAGCACCTGTAGGTGGGCACGTCTTCCATGAAGGCGCATATCGCGCTCTGTAGGAGGTAGTGTCTTCAGTGCTGGGGGCCTTTTGCGCTTTTGGTAAATTTCATACCGGGCCCCATCCAAGGTTACAGAGTTCCTCTGATTGTACAGAGCCAGAAAGAAAACCCTTGTTGCTTTTGTGATCTGTAAATCTGTGGCTTCTGCCTCTCCAATACAGTGGAGAAGCTTACCAGGTACGACTCTCATGGCCTTGAGTGCAGACGCCTTCCCCTTCCCGACAGGATATGAGGTGGTATCACATCCCGAAAGAGCATGCATGGCCAGAATGGAACCACATTAGTCACCCAGATTCTCTGCAGTTGCATTTATGCTGAGAACAGTGCCATTCCATTTTTCCATCTGTAGGTTAGTTGTGATACCAGCCTTCCAACACCAATAAACCATAAGCACAAAGACATCTGTGTCATCACTGAGAATGTGAACAGTTGAAGCCCCATGTCTGACAGCATCTAACATGTAAGATATAAGTGATATATCGGCCTCATCATGAGTGTCAATGCTGTCAGCTTTACTGACCATCATGATCTTACTTCCTACATTGAAAGTACACAGGAGTTCGCTCAGCCTTTGTTTGTTGTGCTTGTTTTTCAAGACTTTGTCTCGACTAGGTAGAGGTGTAGTCAATGAGAGCTTGTACTCTGTGGAGCTCTCTCCTGCTCTTCTATGTCTCTCATGGTCCTTGGCAGACACCTGCAAATATCTGTCAAAGATGACAAAAGTTTGGGTGTCGTAACAATTAAGCCGACGTCCCATGCTGGCTGCAAGATCTGCCACTGTCCCAGACGATGGCCAAACCACGTGATAAATGAGCTGGGATGCATCCACAATGACAACATCTGGTGGCTGGGGATTGCAGACTGGAAATCGCAAGAAGTCTGAATTTTTAAAAAAGAAGAATACAACAATTTTAAATTATGGTAACTAATTTTAGAACACCAGATTCACCCACAAAATGGATCTGAATAGAAATTCCCAATGTACTGAACAATACTGTCATCATAACTCTGTCCACCTTTTATCTTAATGTGAAAACATAAGTAATGCCAACATTAAAATGTCAACATTAAATCCCTTGACTGACTTTTGTACGAATATTAAGGCGATATAAGAATATAAAATATTTGCAAGGTGAATTTTGACTTTAAAACTAGACTATAACTACAACAGCTCACTGCTACAGCTTATTTGCATAAAAACATGACTGGACCTCAAGAAATGTAAACAAATTGAGGTTATCAACATTCACATCAAAGAGCAAGAGTTCTTGTGATTCTGAAATGTGAGAATATTGTGTTTACCATGAAAATAACCTAAAATTTTGTCCGAAATTAATAACAAATGTGTCTAAATTTATCCAAATTTGTTATAGAATTACCATTTTGAAGTCTGAAAATGCCAGAAATGAAATCAGCATCCTCTAAAACCACTCACATATTGTAGAAATTGGCCATACAGTGCAAAATATGTGGCCAAAATGGACGATTAAGCTAATAATGCTAATTATGCTAATTATCCAAATTGCTCAACATATGCAAATTAGCATCCGGCAGTTTCTGTATGCTGGGGACCCATACTTCACATTTCTGCAATAAAACTTTGGTGTACTCAACATTTCCGGGTTCATAATGGGGCTCTATGGGCTGGCTACTAGACTATATCTACAGGCCCAACTGTACAAAACAACAAGCTTTAAAACTTTTTTTTCGTACTGCTGAAAATTATATCATTTACTGTGAAATCCGTTTTCTCACTGGTACATCACCGGTGTCAGCTTCATGGTGAAAACAATAAATAATGTAAAAAAAATAAAAGCTTTATTTTATTTTTTCATGACTGAAAAACACGTATAAAGCAGTGGTGTCAAACGCAATTCCTGGAGGGCAGTAGCCCTGCAGAGTTTAGTTCCAAACCTGCACCAGCACACCTGCCTTGTAGTTTTTAAATAAGCCTAAATGAGTTGATTAGTTGGATCAGGCGTGTTTTATTAGGGTTGAATCTAAACTGTGCAGGGTTGTGGCTCTCCAGGAACTGAGTTTGACTCCCCTGATATAGAGAAACATGAGGAATATCAAAATTACGATATTATAATAATCCAAATAAAATAAGAGAATAAATAGGAATATAGAAATTTATATATAAACATACAGATTTGTAAACAGCAAATAATTGTGCATTGTCTGCATGTCTATGTAAAGCATCTGTTGGATACTCTCAATTACCACATATAATACTTTTACAGAAAATTACAGATTGCAGAAAAATAAGAGCATATTCCTTTAACATGTGCACAAATACAAGAAGTATAAAGACTTAAAAAATAAGCTGCATATTTTCGAACTCTAATCAAATGTAAAATAATAAATATAAAAATAATTGAGCTCAACATCATTTAACTTAAATTTAGCTAAGTTTTTGTTCCCTGGCATTCAGTTGGCATAATTTGTCTCTCAGTCTGTTGACACCAGTGAAATGAGCTTTAAGTGGCCGTTTACAGGTGATCTGAGGACATCAGCATAATGAATGAAGTGAAAACAGAAACTACTAAGTGAACCATCAAGGATTCTCAAAGGGTATTTATATTTGAATTTGCATGAATTTCAACAGAATCAATGTTTGAATCGCTCAGCTATCAACTGAACGGGCCATAAACCAATTTAACTTGGGAAACAACACTCTCAATGGAAAATAAACTAAAATAAAAGAAAGAGGAGTTCCTTCTGCTGTTTCTACAACTCTCCCAGACGTCCAAGTAGGGCTCGCTGCAGCCCACAAGATCCAGGGGGTGTGGTTGGATCCACATCTAGGGGGTGGAGATTGGTAGGTTTAGGGGTGAAGATGGGTGAGGAGATGGGTGAGTTTAGGGTTGGAGATGGGTGGGTTTAGAGATCCGGGGTAGAAATGGGTAGGTTTAGCTTAGATTGCTGGTGCCGCATTGACAAGATTTCTGATTTTATGAGAATGCAGATGTGATTTAAGAAAATCTTCTCACATTGCGCAGCTTCCCTTGATTTTCTGATGCTCTTTCCACATTGATCACATGTGTGCCGCTTCTCTCCAGTGTTGATTGTCATGTGATCATTAAGGGGTGCTTTTTGCACAAAACTCTTCCCACACTGATCACAAGTGTATGGTTCCGCTCCAATGTGGATTTTTATGTGTATATTAAGGTTTCCTTTATGCGCAAAAGTTTTCCCACACTGATAACGTGCATGTGGCTTCTCTCTGTGACCGTGATACGTGACTGTGACATTCAGTGACATTCAGTGAAGTGACATTCAGCCAAGTATGGTGACCCACACTCGGAATTCGTGCTCTGCATTTAACCCATCCAACGTGCACACACACAGCAGTGAACACACACACACCGTGAACACACACCCGGAGCAGTGGGCAGCCATTTATGCTGCGGCGCCCGGGGAGCAGTTGGGGGTTCGGTGCCTTGCTCAAGGGCACCTCAGTCGTGGTATTGAGGGTGGAGAGAGCGCTGGACATTCACTCCCCCCACCTACAATTCCTGCCAGCCGGGGACTCGAACCCGCAACCTTTTGATTACAAGGCCGACTCTCTAACCATTAGGTCACGACTTCCCCCAAAAACTCTCTAACCATTAGGTCACGACTTCCCCCAAAAACGTGGCACGTTTTTATTACGTTGGTACAGGCACATATTGCAGTGTTTTTATAATGCTGCTTGAGGTACGTTTTGCGGCTGTTCAGAATTCAAATATCCAGTGAGTGTCGCTAAAGATTAATGCTCTATCATGATGGAAATATCCCCGCCTACACCAAACCCAAACCTAAACCTACCCGATAGTGTTAACAAATGCAAAAGTAACATAAAAACCTATTCACTGATGCAGCCATGCTATTTGAAATTCCTTATGCGGATTTGAGCTGTTTTGTTGAACTATAGTTTCACGGGATTCGTACCGGAGCTCTTGATCATCACCTAAGTGCAACACCATATCACGTGAGCTTACGAGTAAAATTACCGAATTAGAAAACTCATACATACAACTCATACAACAACGTTCAAAAGTATCAATTTTCAAA